>NC_091437.1:159143456-159488456 GCF_964237555.1 Oryctolagus cuniculus
CGTAGCAGGCCTGGCTGCTGCTTGGGGCACAGCATGCCGTGTCAGAGTACTGATTTGAGAGCTGGCTACTCTGCTTCTGATCCAATTTCCTGTCAAAGGGCCTGGGCAATCAGTGCAGATGGCTCAAGGATTTGGGCCCCTGCTACCTATTGTGGAAGACCTAGCTGGAGTTTCTAGCTCCTGGCTTTGGTCTGGTCCAGACCTGGCTGTTGTGGCTATTTGGGGAGATTCTCTCTCTCTCTCTCTCTCTCTCTCTGCATCTCCCTCTCCCTCTAGACCTAGATAGGCAGAGACATGTCCCTGGAAGTGGGCTGGGGCCTGGAGTCTGGGGTTCTCGGGCCTGGCTACTGCTCAGAGCTGACCCTTTCCCCACGGGCTCTCCTAAAAGTCCTCCAGGCCCCTGCATCCACTGACCTTGGCCTTGGGTCTCTGTTCCGAGTGTTCCCCTGCATCCCCTTGTCCAGCCACCCCAAGAGTGTTCACCGGCAGATTCCTGCTGTCTGCTTTCCCGTCCCCTGGGAGCCGCATTTAAGGCTGTTCTAAGAAGCCGCCTCCGGCCGAACTTTTAGTCCTCCCTTGTTCCTCTGGGAGCTTCCCAGGGAGCTGCATGCTCACAGCCCCCGTAGAGCAGCGGCTGTCTTTGTTAGGTGCTCAGACAGGAGCCAGAGCTGCAGGTGCTTAGCTGGAGTGGGGGGGGGTTCTTACCTGGCTGGAGTTCGGTGGAAAATGGGGAATGCGTGGATAGAGATGATTGTTCCCCAGCAGGGAAACAAGAAAGCGTGCTCAAGGGAGAACATTCGAGGGCCAAGCATCTGTGCCCCCTGATTCAAAGGACCCCATGGAAAGAGAAAATGACCATGGAAGAGAGAGAGATGAGGATGGGGAGGAAGGAGAGGGTGCAGTGAGAGTCCCTGTCTCTCCCATTCAGCCAGGCTTCACGGGGCTCTAGAGCACCTGCTCCTTGCTCTGTGGGGCTGAGGCTGAGGGAGAACCAGCTCTGGCTCCTGTCTGAGCACCTAACAAAGACAGCCGCTGCTCTACGGGGGCTGTGAGCATGCAGCTCCCTGGGAAGCTCCCAGAGGAACAAGGGAGGACTAAAAGTTCGGCCGGAGGCGGCTTCTTAGAACAGCCTTAAATGCGGCTCCCAGGGGACGGGAAAGCAGACAGCAGGAATCTGCCGGTGAACACTCTTGGGGTGGCTGGACAAGGGGATGCAGGGGAACACTCGGAACAGAGACCCAAGGCCAAGGTCAGTGGATGCAGGGGCCTGGAGGACTTTTAGGAGAGCCCGTGGGGAAAGGGTCAGCTCTGAGCAGTAGCCAGGCCCGAGAACCCCAGACTCCAGGCCCCAGCCCACTTCCAGGGACATGTCTCTGCCTATCTAGGTCTAGAGGGAGAGGCACAAGGCAGAGCTGTGAGTACAGGTGACAGTGGGGAGGTTCACGTGGGGCGGAAGGACGCGGACTTTCTCTTCTAATTGCCCCCCCCCCTTTTTTTTGACAGGCAGAGTGGACAGTGAGAGAGAGAGACAGAGAGAAAGGTCTTCCTTTTGCCGTTGGTTCACCCTCCAATGGCTGCCGCCGGTGTGCTGCGGCCAGCGCACCACGCTGATCTGATGGCAGGAGCCAGGTACTTATCCTGGTCTCCCATGGGGTGCAGGGCCCAAGCACTTGGGCCATCCTCCACTGCACTCCCTGGCCACAGCAGAGAGATGTAATTGCCCCCTTTTCTTAACAAAGTGGGAAGTTTCTGGTGTAAGAGGAGGAAACATGGGGAGTAGACACGGACAAGACTTCCAGGAAAGTGGGAGATTGCCCAGGTGTGGGCAATGTGAGAGGGTCTCTGGGAACCTCAAGGGCTCGCCTGACGCTGGTGGCCGTTTAGTTAAGATCAGGATCGCCTGGGTTTCCCTGCAGTGAAAGATGGTCGCTTGGGACTAGGCAGAGAGTGGGTGTGACAGTGACTTCTCAAGGATTACAATTTTACCAGGAAAATAAACTTACAGTGAAACAAAAGTTGAGGAGGCATAGTGTAGGGTGGGGGTTATAATTAGGAGCCGTGGAGTTGACTCGAGGTTGGAGGGGAGAAATGGCAGCGTGAGCAGGGTGAGGGATGTGATAGGATCAGTGGATTTGGGGTTTTATGGGGCCACAGGCCTGTTGGGGTTAAAGTACTAGCGGGCTGGGAATAGGAGGTGACAGTCCACGAGAGGGATGCCCCAGGATTCTGGAGGGGCTCGGTGATGATAAAGACGAGGTTTAGGAGGTAAGAGAAGAAGCCAGGCTCTGAGGCCCCGGCCACGGCCAGGGAAGGTGGTGGTGGCGTGGGCGGGCAGCATGAAGATGAAGCGGGGAGGAGCGTGTGGTGGAGGCACCAGTGTGATCCTGGAGGCCGTGGAGCTCCCTGGGCGTGGGCAAAGAACCTGCGAAGGTGTCAACTACAGCACCTGCCGCCTGCCTTTGCCAGGGGTTAGCTGGATTTACACGAGAAGAGCCACAGCACACAGCGAGTACCCGTGCCAGTGCTGGATTAGTACCCGTGCCAGTGCTGGATTAGTACCCGTGCCAGTGCTGGATTAGTACCCGTGCCAGTGTTGGATTTACTGGCACTTTCAAAGCCAAAGAACTTGCTTAAGCTGGTGCCCATGGGTGACACTGGCATCAAGGACAGCAGAAAAACCCCAGGGAGTTTCCTTAAGGCTATTTCTATTGCACTCTTTATGTTTTTCTCATTAATGTTAAAAACTTGTGATGAAATACACATAACAAAGAATTTACCATCATTTTTTCCCCTTAAATTATGTTTTAAATTTCAGAGGCAGAGAGAGAGAGACTGACCAACCTCTCACCTACTGTCTTACACCCAAATGCCTGCAACAGCTGTGACTAGGCCAGGGCCAGATATGGGAGGTGGAAACTCAATGCAGGTCTCCCACCCAGGCCGCAGGAAGTCGACTGCCTGAGCCAGTGCCAGCTGCTTCCCGAGGTCTGCAGTAGCAAGCGTCTGAAACCAGAAATAGAGCCGGGACTCCACCCAGGCACCCAGCAGGGGATGCGGCTCTCTTAACTGATACACCGAACACCTGCTCCTCGGTGAACACATCTTTGATCCACGTGCACCCCTTGTACAATTTTGGAGGGTGCAGTGCGATGTTTTAACACACTACACAATGTGAACACATGTACACAATGTGAACACATGTATACAATGTGATCCAGTCAAAGCAGGCAGCCAGTATTTCTGTTTCCTTCTTTTCCTTTGTGTTTGGAGCCTAGCGGCTCGTCTCTGGCGGTTCTTACACCTCCCACACCGTGCATTGCTGTAAGCTGCCCCTGCCCCTGCCCCTGCCCTCTTCTGCTGTGTGGCGCTGTGGTCCTCTCACGAGACTGTTTTAGCACTCGGTATCCAGTCTCTCTTTATTCCCCTCCCCAACTGGTTCTAACATCAGATTCACTTGTTTTTAACTTCCACTTAGGAGAGACAACATATGGTCCTTGTCTTTCTGTGCTTACTTCTTGTAACAGAATGAACTCCACTCCCATCCGTTTTGCTGCAAGATAAACAAAACTGATAAACTTTTAGCTAGACTAATTAAGGAAAAAATGGAAGATGACTCAAAAAAATAAAGTGAGACATGAAAAAGAAGATGCTATAACTGATGCTGCAGAAATACACAGGCTCATTAGAGACTATTATGAACAATAAATTGGAAAACCAGGAGGAAATGGATAAATCGCCGGATGCACATGGCTTACCAAAATTGAGCTGTGAAGACAGAAAATCCGAGCAGACCAATAGTGAGTAATGAGAATACATCAGTAAACAAAATCTCTCAGCAATGACACGTTCAAGATCCGGGGGGCTTCGCTGCTGAATTCCTCCAAGTCAATTCTCGTCAAACTACTGCAAAAAGTTGAAAGGGGAACCCTTCCAGCTCATTCCGCGAGGTCAGCATTGCTCCGGCTGCTGAACCAAACAAGGAAACCATGAAACAAAGACAGAGCGGAGGCTGCGGCTCCCTCCAGACGTGGGTGGGCAGAGTATCCTGGGGCCTTCTGAGTGCTGTGGTTTTGGTGTGGCTTAAACACGACCCCAGAGATTCCTGTGTAGATGAGTTCTGTCTTCCGGGTGTTGGCAGGCAGAGCCGTTGAGAGGTGGGGCCGAGTGGGACACCACTGGGTCATGGAAGGCGGGATTAGGGGTTGGCCCCACGGGACCCCTGAGCCCTCACGACTCTGAGTTGTAGTAAGAGTGACCTTTTTCTGGTCACACACGCTCCTGCCATTGCCGCCCACCAGGAGGTGACGTGGCCGAGGGCCCTCACGGGGGCTGGTGCTATGCTGTTTGGAGTCTCAGCATTCAAAACTGTCAGCTAAATAAACCACTCTTTTTTTAAAAGTCAGCCCATTTCAGGTGTTTTATTTTTTATTATCTTTTTAAAATATTTATTTATTTATTTATTTGAAAAGCAGAGTTATAAAGAGACAGAGGCAGAGAGAGAGAGAGGTCTTCCATCCACTGGTTCACTTCCCAAATGACCACAACAACCGGGGCTGGGCCAGGCTGAAGCCAGGAGCCAGGAGCTTCCTCTGAGTCTCCCACGTGGGTACAGGGGCCCAAACACTTGGGTGATCTTCATTGCTTTCTCAGGCTCATTAACAGGGAGCTGGATTAGAAGTGGAGCAGGCCGACGCCGCGGCTCACTAGGCTAATCCTCTGCCTTGTGGCGCTGGCACACCAGGTTCTAGTCCCGGTCGGGGCGCTGGATTCTGTCCTGGTTGCCCCTCTTCCAGGCCAGCTCTTTGCTGTAGCCAGAGAGTGCAGTGGAGGATGGCCTAAGTACTTGGGCCCTGCACCCCATGGGAGACCAGGATAAGTACCTGGCTCCTGCCATCGGATCAGCGTGGTGCGCCGGCCGCAGCCCACCGGCCGCGGCGGCCATTGGAGGGTGAACCAACGGCAAAGGAAGACCTTTCTCTCTGTCTCTCTCTCTCTCATTGTCCACTCTGCCTGTCAAAAAATAAAAAAAAATTAAAAAAAAAAAAAAGTGAAGAAGTGGAGCAGCCGGGACTGAACAGCCTCCCAAATGGGATGGTATAGCTTTACCTATTATAGCACAGCACCAGCCCCTTAAGGTCTTATATTACAGCAACAAAAAGCCGCCTCATAGCTGGGGGGCCCTGGTTTGTGTGGAGTGGCAGAGGAAGTCTCTGCAGTGACCTGGGCCAGCTCCCGGCTGAGGACAGCAGGGGCCCCAGAGCATCCACGTTGGTGTCCAGCAGCACCACCAGCTGCCCCCAAGACAGCATCTCACACGTGCGGTCCTCAGTTCCTCGTCTGTACACGGGGATGATGACGGACAGTCATGAGGACAACCTGAGCAAGCTCGCCGCCGTGGCGTCTGGTCCACTGTCTCATTGTGGCTGTTTTTACTTCTGCTTGGCAACCAGAGAAGCCAAGTTCACGGCTCAATTACCCTGCGCTGTTAGAAATAGCGTAGGAGGTAGGGGAGTAGACGGGGCAAAGGTGTGTTTATTCCAGGGTGATCACATGGCTAAGGGCCCGTGGCCGGGCTGCACATCACTCTGTGTTCCCATTGAAGGAGGGCAGGAACTGGATCTTATGCCCCTGCCCCATCAGCCCCAGGACGGAGCTGGGAACAGAGTGCGTGCCAACATGTACCGAAGGGCTCTGGGTCCCCGGCCTTGACATTCCTGCAGGTCCTGCCCTCACCTTGATCTTGATCTCAGCTGCATGGATGGGCGGACCCTGCAGCCATCAGCCAGGCTTTGGCCCAGGATGAACCAGGCCTGTGTGAGGCTGGGGAGGATGACTCAGCCCGGCTGCAGATTTGCAGCCTCAGGGCTGGGTTTTCTAAATATGCTGATATTTTCTGGGAGATCATCTCTTTGTGATGCATGGTGTCAGGGACCCCAGGAGCAGGCCTGCCCCCCAGGATCCCACTGGGGAGGAGACTCACATCCTGCCCGGGGATTTCTGTGCCTGCTGCCTGGAAGCAGTGCCAGGCTGGCTGCTGTCCAGCGATGCTGCTCCGACACCTGTTGCCCCAGCCCACCCGTGGGTGGGGAGTGACAGCTTTCCTCCTTGGGCAGGCCCACTGGGGCTGTGGGGAAGGCCAGGGCCATCCCGGCAACCTGGCAGCCACCATGGCCCTGCTGCCCACCAAGCTCACCTGCTCGGCTTTGGTATTATTATTTTGGTATTATTACAAAGTCAGCCGCTCTCAACTTTATCCTCACCTGATAAACCAAAACCAAACCAGGGCACAGGCTCTTAACACCCATATGGGGCGAGGAGCAGATGGGCAAAGGTGCCCAAGGCACAGCCCCCCGAGCCCACACAGAACAAGGGCTTGGTCGATGGCCTTCCTTACCCTGCTCGTGTCCAGCACTGAGAACTACAGCCCAGTGCCCCGGCTGCTCTATGTGTCCCTGCTTAACTTGACTTGCTGCCTCCCTCCCAGGCCTTCTGGCCCTTCAGCCTCCGCAGAGGACTCCCCTGAGCCCTTTGGTCCCGTGGCTCCGTGAAGCCCTCTCCCACCAGCACATGCAGAATCCATAGCTCTGTGGTTTGTGACCCCTAGGTCCCTTTGTAATCCCATGCATTTCTCTGGAAGGCCCGGGGTCTGGCATTTTCTGCTTCTAGCATGAGGGGACTTCCAAAAATTCATGGAAAGCAGAGTTATGCAATGAGCTAATTTTGGCATGAAGCACTTTATGAAATCTATGCATGGTTTTCCTATAATGTGGCTTTTCCATCATCTTTCCAAAGCTTGCTTGCATTTGGAGCATTTAGGTGCATAAAATGCTGTTTATTTTCACTTTATTTGAGAGACAGGGAGATAGAGATCCTCCATCAGCTGGTTCACTCCCCAAATGTCTGCAACAGCCAGGGCTGCGCCGGACCGAAGCCAGGAGCCTGGAACTCCATCCGGGTCTCCCGTGTGGGTGGCAGGGACCCAAGCACTCGAGCCATCCCCTGCTGCCTCCCTGGGTGCCTGTTAGCAGGGAGCTGGATGAGAAGTGGAGGAACTGGGACTGAAGCCAGGCACCCAGTGAGGGAAGTGGATGTCAATTTTTAACTGCAACACAGCCCAGTGGGGCTAGCAAGTTCTTTGGTTCATTAAGTAGATATTTGCACACCAGGCTAGGTATGCCAATGAAGTCGATGTTTTAAGCCAGTGTTGCCAACAACAGGTTTTTTTGTTTTGTTTTGTTTGTTTGTTTGTTTGTTTTCTTGACAGGCAGAGTGGACAGTGAGAGAGAGAGACAGAGAGAAAGATCTTCCTTTTCCGTTGGTTCACCCCCTCAATGGCCGCTGCAGCCGGCGCGCTGATCCAAAGCCAGGAGCCAGGTGCTTCTCCTGGTGTCCCGCAGGGCCCAAGCACTTGGGCCATCCTCGACTACCTTCCCGGGCCACAGCAGAGAGCTGGACTGGAAGAGGAGCAGCCGGGACAGAATCCAGCACCCCGACCGGGACCAGAACCCAGTGTGCCGGTGCCACAGACAGAGGATTAGTCTATTGAGCCATGGTGCCGGCCAACAACAGCAGGTCTTAAAAATGACATTTACCTTCTCTGACACAGTGTGCCAATTGCTGCCACCATGGGACTTGTGGGCACTGTCTGTGCATAGACGGCTGTTTGTAGCATGGCACAGCACAGCTTCACATGCCACAGGCGACTTCCCTGCTTGTCCTCTGATCTCACCAAAAGGCTATTTATAATAACCAAGGAAGCACTGCCCAGAGTTGGGGTGAGAGCCCCAAGGTGGAGAACCGAGGTGGATCAGTTTCTCACACTCAGAAGAGGAAGCAGACCCCGCTCGTGGCGGGGCTCCCTAGGCCACTCACAGGGCAGAGATGTTGGGATGGGAGGGCCTGGGCTGGGCTCCAGAAGAGGGTCCCTAGAGATGGTGCAGGGGCGAGCAGGAGAGGAGGAGAGAGCCACCGGGCATGGGGTAGGGGGGGCTCGCGTGGAGCTGTGGTCCACACTCTCGGAGCACAGAGCCCTGGGCAGGGGCCCTGACACACGTGAGGCCGGAGCAGGGCAGAGCCCCTGGCCCTGGAGAGCGGGAAGGCAGAGGAGAGAAGGGGAAGAGGCGGGGGAGCTGCACAACAGACAGAGGGTTCCTCCTGCAGCCCACTCAGGGCAGCTGCCGGCTGGGTGCGTGGACCCCTCCAGAGGGTGGCTGTGGGGCGAGTGTCCAGCAAGGAGCTCAGTGTAGGTCCTCAAATGCCAGGACGCGATGTGGGCAGGGTGTCTAGAAGGGTCTCTCAAGGGCAAGTTCAAGAGCTGGCATTGGTTGCCTGGTGAGCAGAGAGATGCAGCACCAGCCAAGGAGCTTCGGCTCCTCTGTCCTGTATCCTCTCTCCTCTTGGCGGCCAGCTGTGGAGTAACAGACAGTGCAGGGGACACAGCTGGGAGAAAGCCAGAGCCCAGAGGGTCCACCTCCCGGTTGCTGGTTTCCAACAGAGGGAGGCCTGACTGGTGGAATTTGTGTGGGACGGAAGGGTTTTCCTCTGGGACCATTATGCTTCCTGAAGGTAACCTTGAAGCATGACCTCTGCTCATTGCGTCATGCAGGCGTGGGGACTGGAGGGATGACAGACAGCATCTGTCTGCGTCTTGTGCCTGTCCCCCGCCAACTGAGCTGTCACTAAAACCCCAAAAACATAGCGATCAGAAAAGCATCGGCCCAGTGTGAACCTGCTGTTTGGAAGCTTCCGGTGGGGACCCACTTCCACTGTACGTCCCTTCCAGCATGCACCCCTGTGCCCAGGAAGCAGGCTTTCAATCTGCCTGAGCCAGGACTCCAGCCATCACTGCGTGCCCCGTGGGGTGTGGAGGTGATCGAAGGGGCAGGTCTGACCTAGTGAGCTGAGACCAGGCTTCTTGGAGGGGACCTCTCCCCCTCCCCCTCCCCCTCCCCCTCCCCCTCTCCCTCCCCCTCCCCCTCCCCCTCCCCCTCCCCCTCCCCCTCCCCCTCCCCCTCCCCCTCTCCCTCTCCCTCTCCCTCTCCCTCCCTCTCCCCCTCTCCCCCTCCCCTCTACCCCTCCCTCTCCCTGTCCCCCTCCCCCTCCCCCTCCCCCTCCCCCTCCCCCTCCCCCTCCCCCTCCCCTCCCCTCCCCTCCCCCTCCCCTCCCCCTCCCCCTCCCCTCCCCCTCCCCCCTCCCTTCCCCTCCCCCCTCCCCCTCCCTCTCCCTCTCTTCTAAAAACATTTTAGGGACCGGGGCTCTGGCATAGTAAGCTAAGTTTCTGCCTGCAGCGCTGACATCCCATATGGGCACCAGTTCATGTCCTGGCTGCTCCTATTCCAACCCAGCTCTCTCTGCTATGGCCTGAGAAGGCAGTAGAAGATGACCCAAGTGCTTGGGTGCCTGCACCTGCATGGGAGACCTGGAAGAAGCTCCTGGTTCCTTGCTTCTGCTCAGCCTGGCTCCAGTTGTTGTGGCCATCTGGGGAGTGAATCAGCAGATGGAAGACCTATCTCTCCCTCTCTCTGTCTGTAACTCTACCTCTCAAGTAAATAAAATCTTAAAAAAAAAAAACAAAAAAAACAAAAAAAAAACATGTTATTGGGGCCAGTGCTGTGGCATAGTGGGTAAGGTCACTGCCTACAGTGCCAGCATCCCATATGGGTGCTGGTTTGAGTCCCAGCTGCTCCACTTCTAACCCAGCTCTCTGCTATGGGCTGGGAAAGCAGTGGAAGATGGCCCAAGTCCTTGGGCTCCTGCACCTGTGTCGAGACCTGGAAGAAACTTCCGGATTCTGGCTTCAGATCAGCTCAGCTCCAGTTGTAGTGGCCATCTGGGGAGTGAACCAACGGATGGAAGTCCTCTCTCACTCTCTCTCTGCCTCTGTTTCGCTGTAACTCTGCCTTACAAATAAATAAATAAATCTTTTAAAAAAACTGTTATTAAAATATAGTATCTATAACAAGAAATGCACTTAAGTGGAGAGATCAATTTTTTTTCCTTTGGCATATAATCATACTCATAACCAATCTCCAAGTTAAGAACCAAGCATTACTAGAACCCCAAGAGGGAAGGGGACACCTCTAGTGACCCCTCTACAACCAGTGGGGGCTATCCAGAGGCGATCAGAGCACGGGTGTAGACCCAGAGGTTTGGAGAAGCACCTGGGTGGCTGGAGTGTTCAGTGTAAGGGAAGAAGCGAGGAGGGGCAGGACTGAGGAGCTGGGGGTAGGTGCCGCCTCTAGCTGTAGCCCTCCACCCAGATTGCTATCTCATGGAGATGGTTAGTCCAGGGTTCTAGGAGTAGCTGCATTGCTTTGTGCGAAGGGCACTCTACCAACAACTTGGAGCTGGATGGTGTAGACCCAGGAGCAGAGGCAGTGGCTGGGAAACAAGATTATCTGCAGCTGGAGAAGCCCAGAGGAAGGAGGGGGCCTGAGCTAAGAAGGTGGAATGGGCATGAAATAGACACAGTCCAGAAATGGGTGTGTTCCAGACCATGCACAGAGGAGAGGCAGCAGGCTGGAAGCTTACTTGGGGTTCCAGTGGCCTTCGAAGAGGAACAGGTGGAGGAAAGAGACCAAAGAGGCAGAAATAATGGAACTGAAAGGAAAGGAAAACATGATGTCATCCACATGGGAAGGGGCTCATCGGTGCATCAGGTTGGTGGGTGTGCAGGTTGATGGAGAGCATTCTGTCCCCATAAACCTGAAGACGGGAGACCAGAGCGTGCAAAACCAGACCCAGCCTCTGTTGATCCTGACTCAACCTCTCCAATGCTCCCAAACTTGACTTTTGTTTTCGTGTTAGCAGATTCCTATCCAAATAAGGACAAGCAATGCTGTGTGTGCAAAGGCGTCATGCCAACGTGTTTCCTTGCATACATGAGACATCCTTCTCCCCAAAGGGCTTCCAATGACTCTGAATTGTAAAATTAATGATGTTCCCCTCGACCCTAGCTTTTTCTTTCCCATGAAGAGTTTGGTATTTGGACATGGGCTTCGGGAGCAGGAAGCTGAGTGTTGGGAGGAGAAACCTCTGCTCAAATTGCCAGTCATTATGCTGTAATCTCAGTGCACTTGCACTTCTAATTGGTATCATAAAACATCTCTGGAGAGAGAGAGAGAGAGAGAGAGAGAGAGAGAGAGAGAGAGGAGAGGAACCCAAGGCACTTAATAACTCTTATGGTCCTGGATAAAAATAATGAGCTAAAAAAAAACCACCTTGAGTTTAAAAAAAATGCTTTTCCTTACATGGTAAAATCCATTAGAATAAATGGAAAGGAGCTCACATTTGAAGCATAGCTTCCAAGGGCCAGACGCATTGCAGAGCGTTCTCAAAATAATTCTCGAAGCAGGATTCCAAGGCAGATCATATTACTGCCACTTTAAAGAGGGAGAAAGGGAAGCTCAAGGGATTTTAGGGAGGTGTCCTGGATCAGGCTGTTGCAAAGCGGAGGTGTTGGACTCCAGGCTAAATCTCTCTGTGACTCCACGTCAGTCCAGGGCAGGGCCATCGCACGTGGCGGAGTGTTGGTCAGTGGGGAAATGTAGGGGTGTAGGGAGAAGGAAGGATATGCTGCCCACTAAATGTTGGAGCTTTATACGTGGTTGGATGCTTTATACGTGGTCTTCACTGGTTATTTCAGGTAGACTCCATGTGATCGCTAGAACTATCACTTGCAAATTATTAACACCCTTATGTTGTGTTGGTGTATCTCTGTCATTATAATGATTAGCAGTGCACCAGGCATTGTCATAGCAGGGCTTTTCAAAGATGGTCTCCTGCTAGCCTGATAAACTCTGTGCAGCAGATGTTACACTTCCTATTTCAATAATCGCAAGCTTGAATCTTAGAGATGCTAAGTACCCTGGGATCACACCATCTGATAGCAGTCCCTCTACCTGAGCACCTAAGCCCCGGACTGTATCAGGAAATCTGACTATAGGCTCTGCTCCCATGCATGGAAATGACCCCATCCTATGTCCATGAAACCGTTGTTCTCTAAAAGCAAGATGGCGGCAGCCCAAGGAGAGCTTCCAAATAGCCATGTCTGAAGACGAGACATTGATCCCGTTCGCAGGGCAGAACCTGGGTGGGGTACTGGGGTGGGAGCCGGGACTCAGGAAGCAACTTCTGAGCTTTCTGCACTAAAGAGGACTTCCTGCACCCTGCAGTCTTCTCTTAGGGGTGCCCCCTGCTGCAGATCACAGGGGCCTCTGATCCCCAGATCCTGGCCCATGATCTGTGCTCAGAGCCCTTCCCCTGAGTGCCCGCTCCTGGAGTCCGCAGTCTTCAAGTCCAAGTGCAGATGACTGGATCCAGGCTGCTCCTGTGCACCCACGGTCACTGCTCTGGTTGAGTTGCATCTCCCTCCCTCCTGATCCCTTGTCTTTTTGTTCCCCATTGCAATCAATCCCCCAGTTTGCTGCCACAATAACCTTTTAATTGCTAATAGAGCATGTTTGGTATTTCACTGAATAAATACATACTTACTGTCTTAAGGGCTGGAAGATATCAAATGAAACAAAAGAATGATCCCAGAGGAAAAGGTAATCAGATATTGGACTATTTTTCTGCAAATTTTTGTGTTGTGAACATTATAACAATAGTTGGCATTAAATGTCAGTTCTTACAGGGTTGAGGAGCCACTGGAGCCCGGTGAGATAACATCAGCGAAGGGAGCCCAGAGGAGAAGCCAAGTCCCCCTTCCCCACCTGCCCTCCCTGGAGAGGATCAAGATCCAGGAAATCCTGGTGAGTGCTTTCTGTATGTACTGCCAGAGAGTCACAGAGGAGACCACTCTAGAAAGTGGTTTCTAGAATCCATCCTTGCAAGAAGATCCTACTTCCCACTGACATAAGACTTGGGTATATGTTTTTCTTTGGCTATCAAATGTGGCCAGAAGCAAAGTGCACCAACCCCAGAGCTTCCGGTGTTTCCCTATCTGGCTTCTCCCTCTGTGGTAGGTCAAGTTTTCCCAGGATAGGGCTCTTCCTTAGCCCCAGGATGAAGAGGTGTGGAAGACAGATGCACCCTGCTTGCAGCTTGAAGTGAATATGATTCTGAACAGGAAATAAACCTTTGTTGCTGCAATTCACCAAGATTTTGTAGGGCGATGTGGTCCTGCAGCATTTGTCTAAGTTGATGGATGTACGTTGGGTGATGACTGGGTGTGGTCTTGCAGATCCAACGGCTGAGGACCAGGGCCATCCTACAAACCTTTGCATTGTGCAGTTCAAGACAGCATGGTGGCCATGGGGACACAGGAAGAGGACATGTTGAGAGACAGCGGGCGTGTTCTTGACCCAATGGCAATGACGCTAACAGAGGAGCCAAGATGAGATGCACTCTGGACAATGGGAGCCGTCCAAGGTTCTGGGGCGCCTCCTGTGTACCAGTTGTCCTGCTGAGGGGGACTGCAGGAATCGTGTCTTTGGATCTTTCCCCAAGTTCCAGCAGGCATATTCCGTTATCAGCAGCATTTCACAGTCCAGGAAACTGAGCCTTAGGGAAGTGAATGCCTTACACCTTTGCGTAGCTCATGGACAAGTGGAGCAAGAATCCTCCATTGGGTCTCTTTGATTCCAACATCTGTCCACTTTTTTAAAAAAAATTATTTATTTATTTGAGAGGCAGAGTCACAGACAGAGAGGTCTTCCATCCACTGGTTCACTCTCCAAATGGCTGTAATGGTGTCAGGCCGATCCAAAGCTAGGAGCCAGGAGCTTCTTCCAGGTCTCCCGCAAGGGTTCAGGGATCTAAGCACCTGGGCCATCTTCCACTGCTTCCCCATGCCATCAGCAGGGAACTGGATCAGAAGTAGAACAGCTGGGACTCTAACCGGCGCCCATAAGGGATGCTGGCATTGCAGATGGAGGCTTAACTTACTATGCCACAGCGCCGGCCCCCTGTCCACTCTTATGAAGAGTGTTCCTGGCCAGGTTGCCTGTGGGGCGTCCTCTAAGATGTGTTCCTAGCTGTAGAATCAGATCCTGTCAACTGTGATCAGTTGGAGTGTGAGCAGAAGGACTGCAGTAGAGCTTGTTTTTGCAAGAGAGAGGGTTGCTGGGGGACACTGAGGCAGGTCCCAGGAATGTGAGAAGCCGGAGCCCCAAGCCCAGTAGGATCCTTTGCAGCCTGCTCCGGGCTCAGCTTCTCTTTGGGAGACCCTTTCTTCTCCTTTCAGCCTCATCCAGCCGCTGTCGGCTCTCAAGCTCCGTCACTGTGGTTCAGCCACCCGGAGAGAGCTGCCTCATTTTCACGTTGAAAAACTGGAGGAAAAGACTCCGATAGGGTGCAGCTCGGCTCAGGTGTCTGCACCTAAGCCATCACTTGCAGTCTGGGGTGTAGCACGGCTGTGCATGCGTGGCGGCTCTGGCACCGCTGGGCGGTGAGGTGGAAGGCTCTGGACAAAGTGCTGGGGGCAGGGCGGGCAGTTTCCTAGAGACCCAACACACATGTGCATTAGAGAGCATTTAGACCAAGCAAAAAATAATAATGGGAGTAGAGAATGTGAAGAATCCTTCCTCCTCGAGGCAAGCAATTGAAACACTCTAGTATGTATATATTTAATTTTTGTTTATTGATTTAAATTATTGGGAGGGAAAGAGCAAGAACTATTAACAGCTGGCCCACTCCCCAAATAATTGGACAGGACTAGTCTGAAGTCAGGAGCCAGGAACTCAATCCAGGTCTCCCAGCTGGGGGTCGGGCACTCAACTACTTGAACCATCACCTGCTACCTTCTAAGGCAGGCAGTAGCAGGAAGCTGGAGTCAGGGCCATAGCTGGGACTTGAACCCAGACACTGCAAATGTCTGTTGGTAGCATATTCCTTTGTTATATTTTTGTGTGCATGTTCTATGCTTTTGAAAGTGCATCACATCTACTAAATTAAAATACAGTTAGCAGAGGCACATTCCGGGTCTTGGGTGGATGATGGACTAAAGGGGGGGTATTTGTTCATTGTCAGATAATATTCAGCACCAAGAAGTTCATTAGCTTTTCTCAATGAAAACCAACCAAAGCAGAATGTAAAACTTCCAGATGCTGGTTATAAGTTATTTTTAATTTTCTTTCTATTTTTAACCAACATATAATTACTTTATACAGGTGTATGGGGTGCCCAATGATATTTTGGCACGCGTGTACGATGCATCACGATCCATCATTTTCCGTGTTGGGGACATTGAAGACCCTCTCTGTTAGCTCTTTTGAAATAGACGGTGAAATGTTGCCAACCGGATTTTCTCTGCTACCCTGCAGAATAGTGCAAGTTACTCTTCCCGGGGTGATGGGCTTTCAAGTTGGAATGCGGTGGCAGGCATTTGGCGTGGTGTTTTGAATCCCATTTATGACACCACATCCCAGCCACACGGGAGTGCTTGGGTTCAAGTCCCAGTTCCACTCCTGATTCAAGCTTCCCACGAATACAGAAGCCTCTGGAAGGTAGCAGGTGATGGCTCAAGCGGTTGGGTCCCTGCCACTGGGGTGGGAGGTCCGGACTGAGTTCCAGCTGCTGGCTTGACCTGGCATGGCCCCGCTATTGCAGGCATCTGGGGGAGTGAACCAGTGCGTGGGAGATCTCTCTGTCTTCTGCCTGTTCCTCTTTCTCTCTGCCTTTCAAATAAATGAAAAAGTCGCACTCTATGTAATCATACGAGGAGTTTTCAAGCAGTTCGTGGGAAATGTATCTTATAAAAAATTATGTCTGTTTCAATTTTTTTTTGCACCAAATTAAGCTTATCTTTTTATTCCATTTTCATGAGTCTTTTGAAATACTCTTGTACAAAGGATCCTCTCTAACACACTGAACTTAGCGCAGTCCTCCCTCCCTCGCCAGCTCTGTGTTGTTGTCAAAGAAACTCCACAATCCTCGACACAGCAAAGGTGGCCTTTTGTCCGCGGCCTTGCCTGCTGCTGTTCCGCTTCAGTGCCAGGCAGGTTCATCTGATGGAAACATCCTCAGTGCTTCACTTCTTTGCTTGCGCATTCAGCCCACACTTGTCAGGATTGGCACTGGCGATACAGAGAGGAGCAGGACGCCCTCTCTTTGAGGGGAGGAGAATGAGTCAAGGGGGCGGGGAGCTGTGCAAAGTAGCAAATGCCTCAGAAGGGGAAGCCCAGGTGCTCCCAGGCATGAAGGCCCTGGAGGGTCAGGCATGGGGCTGGCTGCAAAACTGGCTGTTGCAGCTGACAGCTGATGCACCACAGCCTTGCTCTCTTCCAGAGGAAACTGGCATTGAAGATGTCAGGGCTACCCTCCCAGGGGCGCTCCTGCCTCTGTTGTCTATTTCCGTAGTGCCCTTGGGTTCTTGCAGAGGAGGGGTATGGAAGGATGGGGCCCCTTTTGCTTCCACTCCCCGGCCTCCTGAGCCTGCACCAGCAGGTGCTTCCCTCGAGGCTGGGCTGGCCAGCGTCCGCCCACCCATGCTCCACCTGCCCCACCCAGTCCATTTCCAACAGCGACACCCGTTGCTGGATTTCCTGAGTCCAGCCGGCCTGCAGTGATGCTTCCGGGTCGTTATGCCATGGTCCAAACTGCCATTTCACTTTTCCAGTTGTTGAGTTGCCTTCTGTGAGTGTAACTGCCCAAAGGCTATTTTGTCTTTTGGGTGCACTGCATATTTAATAATGGAGCCACTCGAAGAAAGTGCGGCCAATCAGGGAAGTTAACTACGGAGGACACGTAACGCCCCTGCCCAGGGGTCTGCACAGAGCTCCTTCCGACGGAGGCAGAGGAAAGGGACCCCGGATGAACGAGGGCCTGGGAGGTCGCCGGGGAGGCAGGCAGGTCCCTGGCCTTGGGCGCTGTTTGACTTGGGCATTGCATGGGAGAGCGTGTGTGCCCGTGTCCGCACGTGTCCGTGTGTGCCCCTGCCTTCTGATGTGTGCAGGTTTCAGCGTGTCCAAGCACACGTGCACAGGTGTGCTTATGCAGACAGCTTGGGACCTGGCAGGGGTTAGCTGTCTATGGTGTCACAGGCTTGGGTGATTTAGTGATTCAGAAAGGAGAGAATTTGCTCACTCAGACTTTTACTTACCAAAATCAATAGGCTATCGGATGACCACTGTGGACCAGGCTTTGAGCTGGACACTGGCCATTTAAAAACAAATAAGCTGGGACTTCTCTCCTGAAGCAATACTCACAGTCGGGAACAGGGCTTCTCCACATCGGCACTACTGACATTCGGGGTCACTGAATTCTTCGCCGGTGTCAGGGCCTGTTTGGTGCATGGTAGCGTGTTCAGCAGTGTGCCTGGACTCCACTCACCATGAGAAATGTGCCCCACGAGGAGTTGGCGTAGTGCTTAAACCGCTGCCTCGGGCACCGACACGGCGCGCAGGAGCCTTGGATTTGAGCCTCCACCCTGGACCTGGCTTTCTGCCAACGTGCATGACCCTAGGAGGCCACGGACGAAGTTCAAGTACTTGGGTCCCTGGATAAGGTCACTTATACATGGGCCACGCCCCTGTGAGAAAGCCAGATGGGGTTCTGGGCTCCTGGCTCTGGCCCTGCCCCAGCTGTTGCAGGCATTTGAGAAGTGAACCATCAGACGGCAGAAGATGGATGGCAGATGACAGATTCTCTGTGTGTGTGTGTGTGTGTGTGTGTCCTTGGTGCAGGTACATGCGTGGCAGCTCATCTGCTTGGGGCCCCATCCGGGGTGGAGCCTGGGTGGGGTGGGGGTGCAGGGCACAGGGGAGAGGGGGCTGGATCAGCACTGTGGAGATCATGGCAGGGTGGGGGGTGGGGGGTGGGGAGAGGGAGGAAGTCCAGAGAGGGAGGACCCCTGTGCCCCTCTAGACAGGACTGAAAAGGCTTCCTGGGCCCTCCCCCAGCAGTGGTTTCAGACAGCAGAGCAAAGCCCGCGGCTCTGGGCAGCCAGTGCTCAGCACACTCGGGTCTCCCAGTGTGGACTCTGCGGGGCCTGTCCCCTTCCTTCCCTGGCCGCCACAGGAAGTTGCCTAATGACGGGGGCTGCAGAGCAGCCATCGCTGCCCTCCGTGAACCCATCCTCGGCCCCTGCTTCCAGACCTCCTATTTTAGCTTCCCTGTCTGCCTCACATCCTGTCTCCCCCATTCCGGCTGGGGGCAGCCCCTCCTCCTGGCTGCCGGAGTGGGATTCCTGTTTCCTGAATGCTCTCGCGATGACATCACGAGCCTTCGAGGTTCTGCTGCCAGGCCCGCCTGGGAAGGGCAAGGTCACAGGACTGGCGGCAGGGGCAGGTGGCACCTGTCACTCACTGGGAAAAGAGGCGGGGCCTTAGGAGGGAGCCCAACAGGGAGAAAGGATTGATTTTTTTCTGTCTTGAGTTTTGTTTTTGAATGCAGAGATGTCTGACCTTCCAAAAATAGGGTAAATGCAGGGGTCCCCATCTCAGTCCACCCCTGGGCCTGCAGACTTGAAACCTTGCCTTTGCTTTTTTTTTTTTTTTCTTTTTATTTTTTTTTTGGACAGGCAGAGTGGACAGTGAGAGAGAGAGAGACAGAGAGAAAGGTCTTCCTTTGCCGTTGGTTCACCCTCCAATGGCCGCCGCGGCCAGCGCACTGCGGCCGGCGCACCGCGCTGATCCGATGGCAGGAGCCAGGAGCCAGGTGTTTTTCCTGGTCTCCCATGGGGTGCAGGGCCCAAGCACCTGGGCCATCCCCCACTGCACTCCCTGGCCACAGCAGAGGGCTGGCCTGGAAGAGGGGCAACCGGGACAGAATCCGGCGCCCCGATCGGGACTAGAACCCGGTGTGCCGGCGCCGCTAGGAGGAGGATTAGCCTAGTGAGCCGCGGCGCCGGCCTGCCTTTGCTTTTATATACAATAGATGTGCTGGGGTCTGGGATAAGTGGATTCCTTAAGCAGACCCCCAGCGGGCCTGGGGAAAGGCTCCCAGTGTGACCCCAGGCTCCCAGGCTGTGGCTGTCAAGGGTGGGAACCAGCTCAGGTCTGTGTGGGAGACCGTAAGAGCAGGGCTGGCAGCCGTCCCTGCCTGGGGACAACTGTCCCCTTGGAACTGCCCAGGGCCATGCACTCTGCTCAGAGCAGAGAAAGGGAAGCCCCCAGGACTGGGAGGTGCCAGTTCTGTCTCCCTGTCTCCCTCCGTGTGTCCCCATCCCTGTGTCTGACACACACTTGCTCTCCTGTGTCTGGCACACACTTGCTTTCCACAGCCTTGCACGCCGTGGAGCAAACTGGTGGAGGCCAGTGCTCTCTGCTCACTCCCTGTGCAGTGTTGGGAGCGCCTCACCCAAGCAGGGATCCTATCGCACCACCTGGAGTGCTTAGAGGGTTTTTCACGCTTTTTTCATTTTGTTTTAAAATTTGGCATGTAATAATTATACGAATTAAGGACATTCGCTGCGCTATTTCAAAACATGCACACAATGTGCGATGACTGAATCAGGGTGGCTGGCACATCCGCCCCTGCAAACATCTAACCCCTCTTAGTGCTGGGAACCTCCAAATCCTGTCTGTCCGCTGCTTTGAAATGCGCAGTTCATTGTTGTCCCCCACAGCCCCCTGCTGTGACACAGGACAGAGGAAGTCACTCTGCTCATCTGATGTGGGGGAAGGGGAGAGCTATGGCTTTACTCCAGGCTCTTGTCCTACACAGGGAGAAGCCTGCTTAGGCTGAGACAAATAAGTTGTATAAGATGATATTGTTTGTTTGAAAGGTGAGACAGTGCACACACAGACACACACACACACCCCAGAGCCTGGGTCGCCCCACACAGAGAAATACCTGTCACAGGTGGTCAGTGGGCAGGAAGATTTGCCCAAAAGGAGAAGGGGTGAGGGAAGGGAGACAGTGCCCCTGGCAGTCCCTGTGTCTTAGGCAGGCAGATAGGATAAGACAGATCAAGTTTGTGAGCTGGGAGACCATGCCTTCACCACCCGCTGTGTGACCTCAGGTCCCTACCTGACCCCACCTGTGTGCCCACCTGTGTGCCAATCAGGCTACATAACCACTCCCCTTTGGAAGTGGATAAAAGGCCTGAAACACGGTGGTGGGCCAGCCCCCCCTTTTTCCCTCCCTGTCCTTGATCCCCTTGCTGACCCACGCCTTCGGGGCGCATGGCCTTGGGACCTCCCACCCAGTCCATGCTTTCAGGCCTGTGTGCTCTTCCACGTGGCTGGCTCCTGGCCTCCTCTCTGCTCAGTTTGAATCCAGATTTCCCTCTCTCTCTCTCCTATGCATTTCTCTCATTAAATAAAACGCCTAAAAACTTACCAATGCTGCATGGTTTATTGGAGCCAGTATTCAGAATCCTTCTCTGAATTCATGGCAAGAGCCCACACAGCTTATTGATTTCGGGAAATATGAATAAGCAAATCGGTCTCACCTGCAGCCATGCCCTGTGATGGAAGAGAAGAGACCCCCGCCCACTCTGCTTGATGAGCTCGGGGCGGGGCCTTTCCAGGTGTGGAGCTAGCTGGGAATGACACGATGCCTCTACCAGTTCCACACGGAGCTCAGTGGCCGCATTTTCATGGCCTCGTCCCCCTAGGTCCCAGGAAAGTGAGTGTTTTGATGGACAGGTAGGAGGACAGAATTACATATGGGGTGGGATGGGGAAGGGCCGGAGGTGGTGGCTTGCAGGTACCTCCAGCTCACTCAGACCTACCGAGCTGCCTCACATCCAGTTTGGAGGATGAAATGAGGATGCGGGTGCACAAACTCTGTAGCGTTGGAAAGGAGATGCAGACCTAAGAATGAAAGGCTGGGAAGCTGCCTGCCCCCCGCCCCCGTGAGAATTCCCGGGATGCGAGTGCCAGTTTTCCCGGGAGTGTTTTCTCAGTCTCATGGTGTCCCAGCGCTGAACACACACACCACAGGACGACAATTTTCATCTTGAATGGAAAAAGAAACACGGCTTGTGAGTATGTTAATTATTCTGGAACTGGTCTTGGGTCAATAAAGATTTTACTAGAATTTGCTAGAACATTCATGGAGCTGAGCTCTGGAAAGAGGGTGTGCTGCTCAGGGAGGGAGCGGAAGTTTGCAGTCTCTAAGTCACGCTTCACACTGTTTGCTTCCCCAGGTGACCCAGCAGGAGGGAAGCAGGGCTGGGGTCTGAGCTGCCTCCCCCCCCCCCCCGCCCCACCCTGGGAAGCAGGCAGGTGGCCCAGCTGCTGGGGGTGGTGGGGGAGGATGCACTGCAGCTTCCTCTCCCTGTTGTAACAAATCACCCTGGAAGACCCGATGCAGCCCCGTGCAGTCCTGGACCTCAGAGGTCTGGAGGCCGCATGCATTGCTTCAGTCATGGCCACGTGGCTCTGAGCTCTGCTTCTGTCACAGGAGTGCCTTCTTCGCCTCTGCCTCTCCTGCCTCCCTCTTAGAAGGACCCTTGTGATGTCACCGGGCTCACCCTGATATCCCAGGGCAATCTTCCCATTGCAGGACCCCTCCTCTAGCCACATCTGCAAATCCCGATTGTGCTGTGGCCTGCAGGTTTGTGTCCCCTGTCCATTTGGGCCTGCCTGAGCCCCCAGCGTGTTGGTCTCTGCAGGTGGAGACTTCAGAGGTACTTAGAGAGGGAGGGGCTTGTGAGGGTGCGGCTCTCACCATGGGATTGGTGGCTTTATGGGAGCCACACAGAGGAAGGGGGAGGTCCACGTGAGGCAGCCACAGGCAAGCCAGGAAGAGAGACCTCACCAGCGATGGAGTTGGCCAGTGCCTGGATGCTGGACTTTGCAGCCCCAGACCTGTGAGAGATGGCATTTTGTTACAGCAGCTTGATCCGGGTTAGACCCCAGGCTGGGATAATGTGCTTGTGTTCTGGGGAGCAGGACTGGAGCATCATTGCATGTTTTTTCTTTGGCTACACAGGGCTTCCTGCCAGAGAGCCTCAGGCTAAGGTGAGGGAGGACAGGTACCTCTGTGGGTGTGAAAAGCTGGGAGGTCCCACGTGGATTCGCCCAAACCGACGCCGCAGCCCCTGACACTGTGCCCTCTCTCCTGGCCTCCGTGCCTCTGGGGATGGACAAGGCTTGTTTCCTTCTGCTCACCCAGGCAAGGATCATGCACAGACCACAGATGAGCCCTCTGAGGGCCCCAATTTGGAAACGTGGAGACCCCACCCTACCAGGTCCTGGTAATCACCCCCTCCCCATTCATTCATTTATTCGTGTATAAATAAATTAAAATTTTGTGGAATTGGAATTAAAATATATATGTATTTGGGAGCAAAAAGTTTTGAAATCCATACATACTGTTTTCACGACACATTTTCCATGAACTTCTGAAGACTCCTAACAGGCAGGGATTTTAAACATTGTTTGCACTTGAGCCCACTTCCCACATGTTTGTTTGATGGCTACCCTGATGCCTGTGTTGTGCCATGCACCGCTCCAGGAGTGGAGTCTCATCACTGGACAGAATTTTACAAAATCTGATGACTGCACACACGAGGGTCAGACCCCAGGGCCACGGCCCCTCCCTGCAGAGCCAGCCCCCTAGAAAGTGTGGGCGGATGGATGAGCGGAGAACAAGCATGGGCAAGGAGGTGGAGGGCACAGCTCAGAGCCAGATTTGAGGTGTGGCTTCCCGTAAGGCACTCACGGTGCTGTGCCTCGATGCGCTCGTCTGTAAAATGGGTGAGCTCCTTTTGATGATAATAGCACCTGACTCACCATGTTACTAGGAAGGCTGAATAAGAGGGAGCTTGCAAAACGAGACCTGTTTAGAACGCTGGCTGGCACACAGCGAGTGCTCAAACAGGGTGAACAGTCGCCACAGGGAATTGTGAGGTCCAACTAAAGATGACAGAGGCGAGGACGGACGCTTGAGCGGAGAGTGATGTGTCATTTACGCACTGTCGCGAGGTGACTGTCTAAAGGATATCTGCCATGCATTTGGACTTCTTGTAGTTCCCAGGGGGACGCAGGAGGGAAGCCGTGGGTCTGCCTCGGGGACTTTTCATCTGCACCACAAGAGGACCAGGCTACCCTGGGGGGAGGTCCCTACAGTCCCCTGACCTGACACAAAATGGCCATGGCCCTCCTTAACAGGTGCCACGTAAGGGGCGCTGGAAGGGATGGTGGCTGCCTTTAATACACCCTCTTTGTTCTCTGGGGAGGAGACAGGCTCAGGCATGCAAAGTGACGCAAGGATGCAGGGCCAGTGGGGGCTGGAGCGCAGGAAGAGGGCCCTGGGCATCCACCCTCTTAGCACCGGTGTTGGGAAATTGGTAGCCTTTTCCTCCCCTTCTTACAACCAGCAGGGAAACCCACGGGCAGCACTGGCCGCAGACCTTAGACAGGCCCACTCTCCCGAAACCTGCACTCCCTGCGTCATCTAGGAGATGCCTTCGGCTGCTGGGCAAGAAAGAGACCTACAGACTTCACTTTTCTTTCTGTGAACATCCTCTCTGCTCCAGCTAGGTCCTGAGCTCTGAGAGCGACACAGCACCCACACGGGGCTCAGTGCTCAGGGAGAGGGTCCCGCCGGGGATGCCATCCCCGGGGTGGCGGGTGAGGAGGCGTCCTGGGGCTGGGACCTCCCTCAGGGTCCCCGGGCGTGAGCTCAGATTCCACTCCCTCCCTATCCAGCCTCATGGCCTGGGTGGCCCTGGATCATGTCGTACAGGGGCAGGGCTCGGGCCTGGATGCCACGTTCACACAAAGGCACAAGCAGTGTGGGAAGGGGCAGGCTGCGAGGACGCCCAGCTCTGTGCTCCCCAGAGACTCCCGGGGCTGTTGGGGCAGGCGGGCCCCTCCCAGCCTCTCCTCTCGGGCTCCGTCTGCGCTCCTGGGGATTTAACTTGTTTCTTCCTCTCCTCCTTTCTGTCCTGCTTTGCCCTTGGGATGCGATGTCCACACCATTAGGACTGTGTGCTTGGTTGTCAGCGCTCCTTCCTCACATGCCTGAGAAGGCACTGAGCAGGTTCTAGAGAGAGAGAGGGAGGCAAAAGCGTGATTCTCGAACACAGAGCTTTCTAGAAGAAGAGAAGGAGCGTGGCTGAAGTCGTGGATTCGAAAGATGCGTCTCTCAATGTAGAACTCAAGTTTGTAAAATTGTATAATCAAATTGATGAAATAACACTTATATAACTAAAATATCACTAAGTGTTTAAAACTACCTGTGCATATGTTATATGTTAATATAATAAAGATAATAAAGATGGATTACAGCTACAAGTGTGAGTGCTGTTTTTTATATCTGAAAACAACAATAAATCAATCAAAATTGATATCCACTTGGCACCCCTGGAGCCAGTTCAGGGGCTCCCTCTTCCCAGCCTGGAGGAGGTGTTAATGGGTGTGACTCGCGATGGTTAGCACTGCTCTCTCCCGAGTGTTTCCAGCTCTCTGCCCTCTGCTAAGATTGCTAACCTTTTCTTGCAGTGGCCACATAAGTGGCTTTGGCCAATGACGCCGGAACGGACTCATGCAGGGTCAGGTGGACGATCCAGGAGCCCATGAGCAACTGGCCCAAGCTTCCTCCTCCTCCTCCTCCTCCAATCACGGCCTTGAATCAGGTGATGATTTCCCTCGACTGGAGCTGGCCATTTGTTAAGGGATGACTGTAGTTTCTTAATTTCCCAGAGACTTTGCTGCGTTTTCCAAGTCAGGTGTATTAGCGTGGGGACGGGCGTTGTGGTGCAGCAGGTTCAGCCGCTATTGCCACATTGGCATCCCATTGCAGAGTGCTGCTTTTTGAGTCCTGGCCGCTCTGCTTCCAATCCGAGTCCCTGCCAATGCCCCTAGGAGGCAGTGGAAATGGCCCAAGTCCTTGGGCCCCTGCCATCCATGTCTGAGACCTGGATGGAGTTCCAGGCTCCTATTTGGCCTAGTTCTTATGGCCATTCAGTTAGCAGATGGAAGATCTCTCTCTCTCTCTCTCTCTCTGCCTTACAAATAAATAAATAAATAAATAAAGACAATCTTTTTAAATAAGCATCTACTAATGCATGTTTTCCACCCAGCGGCATTGATCTGTCGAGTCAGGGCCCTAGAGTTAGCACCAGCCCCTCGGCAGGTGCGGAGTCAGGGCTGGGGACCATTAGTGAGGGCGCCGTTGCTTGCACGCAGTGTCCTGACTGGGGTCCCCAGGATGGCAGAATGAAATTGAAAGGACTCACGTGCTCTCAGGGGAGGAGCAAAGTTGCTACAGGTGTGTGGGCTCCAGGTTGAGGCTGTGGCTGGGGGCCCCATCCCCTCAAGGCTGTTTGGGAAGCATCCAGGCACTGTTGTGAGCTGCCCTCCCGTCTCTCTCCCAGGGCTGTGTGGAACCCTCCGAGGGGACAGGAAGCTGGCGTGCTGATCAGGGTTGGTGCTCTGGGAGCCCAAGCCCAGCAGCATCCACACCAGTGGCAGCGGAAGTCCACGGTGGGGCTCAGGACGAGAGTCACGGGGGACAGTCGCATCTGCTGTGTTGTCGTGACAGCACTGGGTCGTGCCCAGTGTGTTAGCACAGACTGCCAGCCCTGGGCCAACCAGAATGCAGGTGCGTGAGCAGGCTGTGTACGCTCAGAAGGCAGCACCCCCGCCTCACCCTGCCCTCCACGCGCGAATCATCAGATCCTGGCTCCTTCTCTATAACTGGGGAAACTGAGGCAAGGCAGCCAGCTTTCTGGGCTCTTGTTTTTCTCAGCCTTTTTCTTCCACCTCAGGCCAACCCCTTCTCCATCTGACCTGGACGTGGGGTCCCATGGCCCCTGCAGGTCTGGTTTTGCTGCTCACGCCCTGTGTGAGAGACGCAGGTTAAAGGTGTGTGTGTGTGTGTGTGTGTGTGTGTGTGTGTTGCTTAGCACTGCCGCAGGCCCCTGCACTGCCGGCTTCCCCATTCATTTTGCAAAGTGCCATGTGTAGGAGAGAAATTGATTTTGCAAAAGAAACAGGCTTTGTATAAAATGTGCGCATCTCTAGGGAATGGTGTTATTATTAGGCTTGGCAAGTACCTAGCGTGGCCAGGGCCCAGGATTCTCTGCTTCCGACAAGGCAGGGGCTCCTGGCTGGGCTTCGCTGGGGACTGGGAGGGAGGCCTGCCGCCCCCAGCTCCTGTGGCAGAGGCCTGTGCTCCTCTGGCCCGGGGAGGACTGGGCTGCTTTTTTTGGTTCATGTTTTGGTTTCTTTTCTTTAAAGATTTATTTACGAAAGGCAGAGTTATGGAGAGAGAGGGAGAGAAGGAAAGAGAGAGAAAGAGAGAGAAAGAGAAAAATTTTTTAAAGATTTATTTATTATTTGTTTGAAAGAGTTACACAGAGAGAGAAGGAGAGGCAAAGAGAGAGAGAGAAAGAGAGAGAGAGAGGTCTTCCATCTGCTGGTTCACTCTCCAGATGGCCGCAACAGCCAGAGCTGCACCAATACAAAGCCAGGAGCCAGGAGCTTCTTCTGGGTCTCCCACATGGGTGCAGGGGCCCAAGGACTTGGGCCATCCTCTACTGCTTTCCCAGGCCATAGCAGAGAGCTGGATAGGAAGTGGAGCAGCTGGACTCGAACCAGCGCCCATATGGGATGCCAGCACTGCAGGCGGCAGCTTTACCTGCTACGCCACAGTGGTCACCCCGAGGGAGATTTTTCATCCTTGGATTCATTCCCCAAATGGCCACAACAGTTGGGGCTGGGCCATGCCAATGCCCAGACCCTGCGAGTCACCCACATGAGTGGCAGCATCCAAATGCCTTCCACCGCTTTCCCAGGCACATCAGCAGGCGCTGGATCAAGTTGAACCTGTGCTCTGATCGGTGATGATGCCGGAGTCTCCGGCGGCTTCACCCACAGCACCACACGCGGGCCCCCAGGCAGGGCTTCCTGGGCTCTTGCAGGCAGCGGGAGGCTGAGGATGCTTTCCTGCTCCTGCACAGACGGATGCAACCGGAAGCAGCGGCGTGAACGGGCGGTGGGGCACCTGGTCGCCCGTGGACGTGAGTGCGACCGAGCGGGTGGGGTCCTCGGTGATGGTTCCTGTTATCTGCTGCCTTGGCTGTGCTCTCTAATCCCGTTCTTGCAGCGAACCCTAATCACCTGTAGCTGCACAGTTGTCTTGCTGACAACGTGAACATCTGCAACCTGCCAACTTCACGCAACCCAGGTTTGCCTCCGTAGCAGGGGGGCCTCCCCCAATCAGCCCAAGCCTTGGGAGCAAACACTGAGGTTTCCATAGAGAATGCAACACTGTCCCTGGCTGCAGCCCTGCACACCTGCCTCAGTTTCCAGCCTGCCGGGCAGCCCTGCACTGTTTGGCCTCATCAGTGCCACAGTCGAGTGAGCCTTACCCTTGCGATGCCTTAAAACAAGTCTCTTGCAATAGAGGCAAACAGGATTCCCGTCTTAACAGAACCTTCTAACTCAGTGTGCACAGCTCTCTCTAGTCTGTCTGCCTCAGTTGCCTGCCCTCTTTGGGGTCATCCCTGCCATCCTCATCCATTCAGCTCCTCCTGAGTGTTTGCTTCCTGTCCAGACATCTCTGTGATGCTCCTGACCGGGGGTCGGCCTGTCGCCTCACCATCTCGCTGGTGCTGCGCCCACTGGTACACACCTGACCCCGGGCTGCTTCCCCCAGTGCCAGCAGGGGAGAGAGGCTGCAGCAGAGACTGTGCAGCCGGAAGTGTCAAACCATTTACCCCTCGGGCACATCAAGAAGAGGTTTCTCGAAACAGTGCTCTAGACCCAAACACGCAGCCTTTCTGTGCAGATTGCGTGGCCTTTCTGGGGAGCCGCAAGCCCACGTGGGCTCACTGCCTCCTCCTGCTTCTACTCCAGGGCCCAGCAAGAGCATCTCACCCACCTATTGTCCAGGCAGAATCCCGAGGGTCCTCCTCGACTGGCCTGCTTCTGCCCACAGCCCAGCAGCCCCTCCTGCAGCCAGGCCACACCCTGGAGCCCCCTGAGGTCCTCTCGAGGCAGCTGCCACAGCCTCCCAGGAGCTGCTCGCTCCATCCTGCAGCTCCCAGAACAGACACACCAAGCCTTCGTGTCTTGGTACAAGAAAGCTCAGTGAACAGCAACTTGGCTTAGGAGGAACGACCTTCTCTATGTTCTCTCCAAGGTCCTCTTGGCCCAGGCTCTCGCCTCCCTCCTAAGTGCCCTCCCCACCTCGGCCTGTGTGGTCTGCATTCCAGCTTTGGTCTCTGTCTCTCAGTTTCTGGAACTTTCCATGCTTTCGCTGAGCTGTGAGATTCGCACATCCTGCTCCCTCCAGCCGTTCTATCCTCGCCTCTCTCTGCTGGATAACTCCCAGGGCACCTTGGGACACGGCTTCCTCTGGGGACAGCCCGTGGTCCCAGGCCTGGTTTGGCCTCTGGCTTTTCAGACGTTGCACGTCTCATTGCAACTTGCAGCCCTCTGCCCGTGTCTTCCACTGGACCACCAGCGCCACCAGTGCAGGGCCACAAGCACTTGCGAGCAAAGGACCAGTGTGACGACCCGGGGCTTGGTCCCACCAGTTTCCAGGGATCAGAGGTGAGGACCACTTCCGCACCACTGAGGCCCAGAGCTTGGCCAGTCTTCTGTGAGTGTGTGGGTGGGGAGAGTTCTTGGGGAGAGGCCCCTCCCTCCTCCCCACCCTTGAATCTTGGGGTGCATTGGCTCTTCTTCCTGTTGGTGTTGAGGATCTTTTTGCATCTCCCCCGCCCCGCCCTCCCTTCCCTTTCTTCCTCTATCTCACTTCCTCTCTTCCCTCCCCCCTTCTTCCTCTCCCATGCTCCTCCCATCTCTTTCCCCTTGGCTGCCTCCTCCCTCTTCGCCTCTGAGTTCCCCATCTGCTCCTTCCCTCCCTCCTTCCTATCACCCCTCCTCCTCTCCCTCTGCCGCAGGTGGGAAGTGCTGAGATAGGTCACTCTGTTACTATATAGCCTTCCGCAAATTTGCCAAGCTAGTGAGCATTGATTAAGCCCAGACGGAGCCCCTGGCTGCCTCCCGTGAGCCCCGACATGCACCAAGCTCGTGCTGAGCTGTTGACATGCATTGCCTAATAAAATCCCCAGTGTCCCTTGGAAGTGAATATTACCATTCCAGACGGGCAAATTGAGTCACCTGTGAGTGAGTCTGTGCAAGATGCCAGGGAACGGGCCGGCGCTGTGGCGTAGCAGGTAAAACCACCACCTGCAGTGCCAGCATCCCATATGGGTGCTGGTTCTAGTCCTGGCTGCTCCACTTCTGATCCAGTTCTCTGCTATGGCCTGGGAAAGCAGTGGAGGATGGCCCAAGTCCTTGGTCCCCTGTACCCACATGGGACACCGGGAGGAATCACCTGGTTCCTGGCTTTGGATCGGCGCAGCTCCGACCATCGCAACCAACTGGGGAGTGAACCAGCAGATGAAAGACCCCCTCCTCCCACGGCGTCTGCCTCTCTGTAATTCTGCCTTCAAATAAATCAATCTTCAAAAAAAAGAGCCCAGGGAGAATGTAAAACCTGACCTACTACACAGTCTATTGCCCACAAGGGGACATGACCCTAGGGAGGGTACAGAACCCCTGTGGAAGAAGGTGGCCTCCGGGGGTCCCTACCCCCTCCCGCTTCCCTGTTTGGTTTAGTCCTATGGCCCATGTGACCTTGGCCCTGGGTGCTCACAGGGTCTCTGGCACTCTTCACACCAGCAGCTCTACAGCACACGGCTGTCTTTCTGTGCACTTCTGTCGGGTCTCCATGAAGCACCCCGGTTCCTTCTCAGAAGGAGGGGATCCATGAGAATAAATAAATGAGTGCAATTGTCCACTTGGTGGCCAGGTGTGAAAAGGGCTCTGAGGGAGCCAGGGGGCCGGGCTGGAGAGAGGAAGCCCAAGCCTGCCTCTTTGCAAGGTGTAAACCTGGTGCGTGGTGCGACTTCCAGCTGGTTGGTAGCAGGACTGAAAATACTGCCCGGCGTCCAGTGCTGTGGCTTTCAGTCAACATCACTGCCTCTTTAGGGTAGACTTGGCCACCAGCTTCCACTGAGCTTTCTGTTGGGTGACCCCTGGGAATCCCGGGCAGACAACTCAGTAGAGCAAGCGGCCCTTGGGCGATGCTGGGGAACAAAGCAGCCTGGGCCGTGGCCTGGAGGAATCGCAGCATCAAAGAGGCAGACGGAATGAGCAGTCAGCAGCAGACACCTCTGCCAGGGCTCGGGGTGGCTCTCGATGCGCAGACAGCTGCCGCCATCCCACTCGTCACCCTCGCTGCTCCTGCATTCGCTCCCGGTGGTAACTGCAGTATGCACCACCGCCTAGTTTTAACTGTTCCTTAAAAAACAAAACAAAACAAAACAAAACAAAAACAGAAGGAATGGTTTCTCTTTCTACAGAAGCTGCCCTGGGAAGGGCAACCAGGGACAACCTGGCACAATTTCCCCTCTAATAAGCGGCCACACGGTCGCACAGGCTCTCAGCCAATGAGAGAGAGGACTATGCTGTGCCGGCGGCACCTGCGTGTAGGGGATGGTGCTTGGAAGGGCATTGGCGGCTGCAGCTTGTTTGGAATGAACAGTGGGAGTCCCCATAAAGGCTTTTGGGCCCCTTGTGTGTGTGCGTGTGTGTGTGTGTGTGTTACAGCCCAAAGAGAATGGCTGTGAAGTGACAGCTTGGGTTTAGGGGACCTACTTATTTCTATTCTAGTTTTCATTTAGATTTCTTCTCTTGGAACGCTTTGAGATTCGCAGGAAAGCTGCACAGACACTCCCCTAACTTCCTCTTAGCCTTTGACGTGGCTGCCCGCAGGGTTCACATGGCACGTAAGACCCAGGGTGCAATGATAATCACCACTCTGCGATTCCCACCGCCAAGTGCCCTTCGCTGGCCGGCTTCACGTGGAGGGAAGCTGTTTCCCAATCCAGGGCCCGTCCGGCAGCCCCCACTGCTGCCCCGTCTGGTGAGAGAGTTTTGCAATCTCTCTCTTGATGAGACTGATGTTCAGAGAACAGCTTTGAAGGTGATGAGTCAGCTATTTATAGGGTGTCCCTCTGTTTGGACATGGCACAGAGGTACAGTGCCTTGCTGGCTGCTTGAGATTATGGGATGTGATTGCAACATAAAATGATTATTTGGCCAAGGTGGAATCTGCCTGATTTCTCTGAAGTAAATATACTTTTTTTTCCCAGTTTTGATACATACTGTAGTCTTTAGAAACAAGTCACGGGGTCTGGTGTCCAACCCAGAGGAGAGGAAGGAAACCCCTCCTGCCCAGGGCGCGGAGTGCTGCTTTACTTGGAATCCTGGACAGAAGATTTGGGGGGCAGCTTTTAGAGCTGATCTGTGACTGTGATTTGGGGTCACCAACGCAGCCTCTCTCAGGCTCGGCTTTTTCTTTGATAAAAAAGAGGAGCGGCACAGAGATGTATCTGCAGCTTGCCCAGGTCATGTGCCCAGCGCTTGGCTTCTAGTTAGGGTGGCAGCTCCTGGAATTAGGAACAGGAGGGTTTCGGCACCAGCTCCACCACTGGCTCTCAATATGGCCGCCAATAAATTCCTCAAACTCTATAAACTTCAGTTGCTTCATCCATAACATTAAGGGCAGGTATTTGGCCCCGGGATTAAGACTCCCGCTTCCCACGTAGCAGGACCTGGGTTCAGTTCCCAGCTCTGGCTCCTCTGAATGCCTCGTGTTGGGAGGCAGTGGTGATGGCTCAGGTAGTTGGGTTCTCAGCACCCACGTGGGAGACCTGGTTGGGTTCTTGGCTCCTGGTTTCAGCTTCCCAGGCTGTTGTGGGAATTTGGGGAGTGAACCAGGGATGGGAGCGCACTCTCTTTGTGCTTCTCAAATAAAAGTAAGTGTAATACTGGTGATGCTGAGATAGCACCCCTAAGGCATTTGGTACAGGGCTTTGCATGCAGAAACACACAATTATGGCTCAGCTATTATTTTGACGGTATGGAGGCTCAGTAATATGGCTGTCAAAGTCACTGTTTAAAGGTAACAAGAGCGTTCATAGAACCATTTCCCTGCCTATGTTATCGGACACACACTTTAGATCCTTTTCCAGCTTTGTCAGGAATGCGATACCTATAGAAGTGTGAGAATGCCACTCTCAGCACAGCTGCTCAGCTCGCACAGTTCCAGTTCCAGCGAAATAAACAGAGCTCACCTCCAACGCTCGGTGGGAAAATTGGCTCTGGGTCCCTGCGGCCACTAAGCAGCAGAACATCTGCCAGTCAGTGCCTCGGTTTCCCCATCTGTCGATCAGGCACGACCATTGCAGATCCTAGCACAGCCCCCCCCACCCCATGGTAAAACGTTCAATTCCAGAGCTAACCGGCTAGGCTTCCCACTGCAAACTGCTGATTACAAAAGAGTAGGTAGACACTCACAGAGAGTAGGCGGAGACACACAGCCAAAAGTCTTACAAGGCGTGTAGCCCTGTGATGCCCCAGGCTGGGAGCTGGGTCCCTGACAGTAGCAGTAGGCGGTGAAGGCTTTGGGGTGCCTGTCATTTCCCTATACAAGCTGAATGAGAGTGAAGGCCCCCAGGACGAAGGCTGAGGACCCCACTTACCACGTAGGACGAGGGTTGTCATTTGGTGTTGGTGACGCAGTGGGGTACGTGTCCACATGGATATGTTGTAAGTGACAAACTCTGTTTTGGAAAAAAAAAAAAAAAACATGGCACAAATACATGTAGACAGTGTGTTGGCAAGGGAACAGGTTCCCTGGGGCTCCACCCTAGAGAAACGGCTCAGCTGAAGAAAACAGCCCACCTGCATGGAGCTATGGTCGTTGCCATCTATTTCATGGTGAGACAAAGAGGAAGACGTTCTAGTGAAAACTGCTAAGACCTGTGTTCTGCGAGTTACGCACCCAGCGTATGTACGCTAACAACAAGAAGTGACGCAGCATCCGCCGGCTTTAGGGTGAATGTCTGAGTGTGGTGACATAAGAACACTACCCACGGAGCGTGTGGGCTGTCAGCCCTGGCCCAGCTTCTGGAAGGGGCTGTGCAGAACGAAAAGCAGGTCTCTGTTCCAAAAAAGAAAGAAGGTAGGTGCTGTTCAGGTGTCTCAGTGCTTTGGAATAGGTACACCAGCCTGCCTCTCCCCCACCCCCAGCAAATTCCTTCTGCTTCACATCGATGTCTTCCCTACCCCCCTCCTTCCCTATGCACCTGCTCGCGACTCCAGAATAAAACGAGCAGCCAGCAGAGCCGCTTCTGAAGGCAGACGACAGCGGTGTTAGGACTTTCTCGGAGGAGGGAAAAAAGTCCTTTCTAGCTCCTTGTTAGTGTCTTGGGCCTGTGTTACTGCAAGGCCAGAGTGACAGGAGTGAAGGGAGATCTGGGACTGAGCCTGGCCCCTCATGAGTGCCGTGATGGGAGAGGACTCGGGAAAGAGTGGTTGGTGACGCCTGGATGAATATAAATTCAGCCCAGTGGCAGGTTCCCCCCAGCAGGCCTGTTCCATGCTGGCAGCATTAGCACGGGCGAAGAAAAGCAATTCTGGCCTTCAGTGGTCATTCTCTTCACACTGTTGCAGTCTTTAAGGGGAGCCGGTGATAGCTACTGCACTTCCAAAAGCGATGGGAACTGTCCAAGATCTCCCTGGGAGGGACCACGGAGCAGGAGCCTGATCAGTACTGATTCTGAATCCGAGAGAAATCCCTTTGACTGGGGGAGACAGTGCTTTCAAACCACCAGAGGCGTCTGGAAGTTGGGCAGACGGCCTCTGCAGGTTGAGTGTCCCGTCGCAGGAAGGAGCAAACAGGAGCACACTGGCCAGCAGGGAAGGCGTTCTAGAGGGGCTCTGACCTGGGGAGAACTGGAGGCTTGACACTGGGCACCCTTTCGGGTTACACCTGGGTCAGTCCTCTGCCAGCCTAAGAAGCCGGCCAGCAGCGTGTATGTGTCACAGCTTTGGGACAGGTGGAGTTTGGGATTCTGGCTTCACTCCTGTGTGGGGCAGTGGGCTACTTACTGCCTTGGTCTGTATATACCCCAGCCTCTGTTATTCAAATGGAGACAATCACACTGATGAATAACTCATCAGCGTGTCTTGGGGGTGTGAATTCCATGATGCCTGCGCGTAAGGGGCGTGTCACACCTGTGCTCAGTTACCACGATCATTCTTGTCCAGGGGTTTGTCTCCTGACTAGACTGGCCTCGTCCTCAGCTCTTCCAGGGGTGTGGCGTTTGTCCTGCCCACCCCAGCCGCCCTGGGAGGGATGACTTGTATGGAGGGAAGTTTGGAGAGACACAAGGACACCTTCAAGGCACTGCTGTGGTCACTGAGATAGTACATGCAGGCGCTTAGCATGGTGTGCAGAGCTCAGTAAAAAGTGAGTGCTTCCTGGGACTGGTGCTGTGGCATAATGGGTAAAGCCGCCCCCTGCAGTGCTGGCATCCTATATGGGCGCCAGTTTGAGTCCAGACTGCTCCACTTCCCATCCAGCTCTCTGCTGTGTTCTGGGATAGCAATAGAAGATGACCCAGGTCCTTGGGCCCCTGCACCCGTGTGGGAGACCCAGAAGAAGCTCCTGGCACCTGGCTTTGGATCGGCACTGCTCTGGCCATTGCGGCCAAGGGGGCAGTGATCCAGCGGAGGGAAGACTTCCCTCTCTCTGCCTCTCCTTCTTTCTGTGTAACTCTGACTTTCAAATAAATAAATAAATCTTTAAGGAAAAAAAAAGTGAGTACTTCCTGAGGGTCCAGACTCAGCCCTGTCTCCAGTCTCAGCCGGCTGCTCCCACCCTGCCCCCACCACGCTATTTTGCCTTCACCTGCTCCCCCGAGGACACATCAAGGTGCCTGACTCCTCTCCACTCTCCCCTTTCCTTTCCCTTCCTCCAGACGGGGGCACAGCAGCCCCTTCCGACTCCTGCAGCCTCTTCAGAAGTATTTTTACACAAACAGTAGTCCCGGCTCCTGCCTGTTCAAGAGAGATGGGCGCGATGCGAGCAGGTGCCGGTGGTGACTCATTTTGATCCCTGCTTTTGAGCAATTCAGTCTGAGCGCGGATCTGACAGGCCTCCCTGTGCCGTGAAACCCAATACTATTTTTATGCCTTTTAATCTATCTTTTAACAGCCTCCTTGTTTAGCACGCCGGGCCCCAGATTCATGGAAAGCACGTTTTTGAGAGAGCTGAGGACAAACTTGGCCTTTCTCCATCAAAGGCTCGGGGAGACCCAGTCTGGGGTCCACGTGCAGCCTCGGCCCTCCCTGGTGCTTTCCCCACTGCTTCCTCTTGCAAAGGCCTCTGCAGGAACTTTCCTGGCTGCTCGCGGAGCCGCTGGTTGCTGCTTCCAGCTTAAGAACTGCTGAGCCCTCCAAAGCAGGAGGCTGTCAAATGCTTCCCAAGCACCAGCGTCGCTCACCTGAGCTGCTGCTCCTGGAAGATCATTCTGGAAACGGGTGTTCCGGTCGCAGGGCAGCGAAGGGGTGGGTTACTGCCCTCAGAAAAGCTCAGACAGGTGTAAGCCCGCAGAGTTCACGGCTTCTCCCCTAGGCCCCTGAAGAATTTGGAACGCATTTTTGTGTTTCTCGTCTATTAGCATAATAAAAGCATTTCTGAGAAGCTCTGCACTGTCTACACCCTAACGTCTGTCTCTCTTTTGGGCTCTCCTGTGAGTTCTTTTGCCTTAGTAGGGAGTGAGGATGGGGTGCTGCACCCCGATCCTGAGATTTGCCGGTCCTGTCCTCTGGAATGGAACACGCAGGAATGTCAGTCACGTGGGCAGCCAACTGCTTTTACTCCAATGTTCCGTAAGATTGAGCACAGGTCGTGGGTTTGGTGGGAGCTCACGGACCCCATCCAGATGGAATCACTCACGCTGAATTCCCTGCCATCAGGGCAAAGCCGAGTGGCTAAGTGACCTTCCGAGCAGTCAGGAGACAGAATCGCAGTCACGTCCCTGGACAGGGCGAGTTTAGCTGGTGTGCTAAGTCCCCTTTGTTCTAACCTTTACCAGGAGAGGAACCTCACCATCTGAATTTTGGTCTCGGTTTCCACTTCCTTCAGCCTTTTTTTTTTTTTTTTTTTTTTGGCTGCACGTCTGACCAACCTTCTTTGCTCAGCTCATTGGAACTCCCGTTCTATTTTGTAGAATGACGCTGGCCTGATTCTAGAATGGCAAATGCAGACGATCTGTGGTAAGCTTATCTTTTGACAAACAGAGTAGCTGGGTAACCAGCTCGTGTCCTTGACTGTTGGATGGATGAGTGAACTGAGGCGGAGAATGGGATGGGTGCTCAGGTCCCCTGGGGATAGCCTGACTTGCCCTGCTCTCTGAGCCCTGGGGCCCAGGTTCTTTGACCGCAAGGATCCTGAGATGACCAACACCGCCACAGAGTGGATGAAGGTCCAGTCAGATCCTGCATGGCCAGCCATGTCCAAACTGGCTGACTGCGGGCAGGCAGGAGATGAAACAGAGAGCCAGGCCGTGGGTTTGAGACCTGGTGAAGTCCAGGTGGAGCCCTTGTAGCCAAGCAGTGACTCCTCCTGGTGATTTGGGGGATTGCCAGAAATGTCCCCCTTCCCGCCACAGTCAGAGTGAGAAGAAATCTTTCCTCTTCTCAAACATTCCAGGAGTAAGGGAAACTGAGGCAGGCAAGAAAGAAGTGCTCGAGAGTGGCCCCAGAGGGGAGAGCCTGATGGGGCCTGCAAGAGGCTCAGGTTCCCTTGCTCCATTGACAAACACAAAAGGCAGCACAGATATTCCCTGGCAGAGAGGGGGCTGGGGCGTGAGCCTCTTGCCCCCACCTCTCCCCTTCATCCTGGAAGCCTACCAGGGTGGGACCAAATTATATGGCAGCCACTTTTCAGCTCACTCTGCACTGAGGAATGACTGTGACCACTGGGTCCCCTGTCTCTGCTTTTGACTTTCAAAATGCCATGTCTCTGGGAAGAAGAGATTCTTCAGGGTTGTGGGGGGGGGGTCTCCTTGCTAACAGCCCTCCCCCACTCTCAATCATAGGTTATTGTTAATGAATTTGCTTTCTGTGAAGTCTCAAAGTGATCCGTGTCCCTTCTTCCCCCCAACTCTGTCTTTATAGCCCAGGGTCCAGCCAAGCAATGCAGTGTGGAAAGTCACCTTTGAGCAAAGCAAAGAGAGAGGGCAGATGAGTTCGTGCAATGGGCTTTCTTTTAAGGGGACTCCAGGCAAGAAGTCTGTCTGATCTTGGCAACAGGAGGCAGCTGAGGGACACACCAATGCCTGCTATATAATTCCCCATTTCAGCAAGTGGAGGAGTTGACACTCAGGGGCAGGGCCTGGCTCAGGAAGAGAACATGGCCATCGCCCCTCAGGTCTTCCTGGAAGCAGAACGCTGAAGGATTGAAGCCCAAACAGTGTCATATGTGGCCATTCATATTCCTCAGGGTCCCTGACAACTGCTCAGAGGGTCCTGAACACCAGTCTCTGGCCAACAGGCTCATGGATCCTTCCTCTCTCCCAGAGTGAGCTGGTGTTGGTGCAGCTTGGAAGAGGTGGCATCTGCACTGATTTTTAAAAAGATATTTATTTCAGAAGCAGAATGTAGGTGTGTGTGTCTATCTATCTATCTATCTATCTATCTATCTAGTATGTATCTATCTATTTAGTATCTATCTATCTATCTATCTGGTATGTATCTATCTATTTAGTATGTATCTATCTATCTGGTATGTATCTATGTATCTAGTATGTATGTATGTATCTATCTAGTATGAATCTATCTATCTAGTATGTATCTATCTATCTATTTGGTGTGTGTCTATCTATCTTGTATGTATGTATGTATCTGGTATGTATCTATCTATCTGGTATCTCTCTATCTATCTAGTATGTATCTATCTATCTGGTATGTATCTATCTATCTGGTATGGCTCTGGTTCACTCTTGCAGTGTCTGCAAGAGCTGAAGCCAGGAGCTCGGAACTCAATCCAGCTCTCCCAAATAAGTAGCAGAAACCCAGTTTTAAGAGTCAGCCTCACTTTCTCTCGTCTGCATTAGCAGGCAGTTAGAGCTGAACCCAAGAACTCCAATATGGGATGTGGGCATCCTAACTGCTAGGTAGAGAGGAAAGATCCTTCAGAGTAGAGGTGCTGCACAGGCAGCACAAGGGTGCAAGGTGTCATGGCAAATCTGGAGCCCAAAATGATTATGTGTAGCTCGAGTCCCTCATGCAGGTGAGAGCAGACAGAAGATGGGTCTGGAAGGGTAATCTGAGATCAGCCCATCTGTGTCCTTAAAGTCACCCCAAGTTGGTCTTTGTTTTTGTTTTTCCTGAAAGCATTTAAGAAGCTACAGGTGCTTAAATGAGGAAAATAATGTCTGCTTTCAGCCATAATGAAACATCAAGGGCTGAACTTATCCTTCTATGTTAAACAACTTGGGAAATAGATGAAATAAACATTTTCCTACATTGGAAAGAAGGAGTGCAGGACAGTAGCCCTTGAGAAACATGGGACGAATGAGTCAAGGTTGATGACTGCACCTCTGTATTTCCTGGGGATTTGCTTAGCACGAGGGCAGGAAGAGGAACTTCAAAGTGAGTCCAATGTACTCTTTGAGCTTGGGAAACATAATTGAGGATTTGGAGAGGCCAGTGTGGCTGCTGTTCTCCGGGCTGCCTCAGAAAGAAGGGAGCTCCATGGAAGGAGAACTCTGCATTGTGTAGAGGACACCTCTAGACCCTGTATTGAATATTAGTGAACACACCAACTAGAGGAAGCTATCAAGGCCGAGGAAAATCCACATGGAAGGAGTTGATGGAAACATTCTTGGAGGCACACGGGACTGGGAATAATTATGAGGCTTCGTAGCACACAGAGCATCAGGTTGTGTTGTTGGAAGGGCATTGTCTCACTGAAGGAGCAACACGAATCTGATGAGGCTGCCTAGTGAAGCTTAGATGAGAGCCTTGAGAGAATCAACCTACTTCCAGGTACCTTCACTGTTCCCAGAACAAATCACAGAATATTTGTAGGAGGGCAGAAGAAATGCAGCACCCAGTAAGTTAAAGTCACCACCATTCCACATCCTAGAAAACATTATTAGCTAATCAGAGAAGAGGAAACACATAACCCACAATCAGGATAAAAACTAATCAATAGAAATGGGCTGTAAATAAAATGACATGGATAATGGAGTTCATATATTAGTATAGCCACTGTGGAGAACAGTATGGTGATTTCTCTAAAAAATTAGAAATAGAACTGCCATATGATCCAGAAACCCCACTACTGGGTGCATATGTGTGTGTGCATGTGTATAAAATAGTAATTATTAAAATAAAAAATAGTAATTATGAATATATTCCATACATCCATGGAGAGAAATGAAAACATGAGAGTGTTAAGTAGAGACAGAAGGTAGGAGAAAGACCCAAATCCAATTTCTAGAGATAAAGAAACTGAGTTGTGAAACATGTTCTATGATACTAACAGAAGATTACATGCTACAAAGTACACTACAGTTATGTAGCAATAAAGAAGTGGCTGCATTGGAGAGCTTGTGACTCCTTTACCTAGAAAATATCTGCTGATCCTTCCAAGTCTGCTATGAATGGCAGAAGTCACGTCTTCTCTCTCTCTGAGTCCCTGGGACGCGGGGCAGGCGTGCTTGCGGCTCTCAGAGCACCTTCTCAGTTCTGGTCAGCTCTCCTGACCAGCAGTTTTTTAGGTATTTGTTCCTTTCTGAAATCATGCTGACTATATATTTGTTAGTAACTGTTAATGTAACTGAAATTATTAGTTTTAAGTACAACAGCGTGTTTAGAAGCCTTGCTCCTGTAGTAAACCTCAGGAGATACTCTTCCTTTTAGTGTCTGTGTGTTTCTCTGCAAGACAATCCGAGCTGACTAAAAATACTAATGGAATTGAACAGCAAAGTAGGCTTGAAGTAAGCAATATTCCAAAATCTGAAATAATTTTCAGTTGTAGTAAATATTTCAAAATGAAATAAGTCCATGCTTTTTCAATACTAAGAATCCCCAAAATTAGGTGGCAAATACAACACTGCTGAATTAAAATCTTCATAGCAGCAGTGTGGATTATTCTTCCAGAAGAATAGGTGAGTATTCACCAATGCATCGACTTATTCAACCACGTGAATGGCTAGAAGGAGAAGTCCCTGTAATCTACTTGTGCTTCAAGGTCCTGCTCAAACACCAGAGCTTTCCCTGATTGCTCTAGAGAGATGAATTTCTATTCACCGTCTACGTATTTTTAGGTTTTGCCTCCATCTTGAACTCTTTCCCCCAATCCCTTAGTGAGCTACTATTCATTTGGTTTTAGTAGAAGACCTCCTTCTTCTCAGAAGTCTGCCTTCAGTTCTCATGCCTACTCAGGGATGCGCTTTTTGGACTCAGATAATCCCATCTCATTGTTTCCCCTCTAGGTGTGTGTGCCCCCTCTCTGTATATACTGTTAACACAACAAAGGAGGAGACCATGTCTCTTGTGGCCACATGGAATCTGAGTGCCTATTAGAATTCCTGGCACATAGTAAGTTCACTATTTTTTTTTTTTTAAAGATTTTGTTTGTTTATCTGAGAGGTAGAGTGACAGACAGAGAGAGGGAGAGGCAAAGAGAAAGGTTTTCCACCTGATGGTTCACTCTCCAGATGGCTGCAATGGAGCTGGACTGATCTGAAGCTAGGAGCCAGGAGCTTCTCCTGGGTCTCCCATATGGATGCAAGAGCCCAAGGAATTGGGCCATCTTCTACTGCCTTCCTAGGCCATTGCAGAGAGCTGGATCTAAGAGGAGCAGCTGCGACATGAACCAGCACCCATATGGGATGCCAGTGCAAGCGGAAGCTTAGCCTACTACACCACAGCGCTGGCCCCAATAGGTTCACTCTTGAATGGACACATGAGTCTTAATCACCCTAAATCCTCAATCCCATACATGCATAGTACTTGGCACACAACTGTTGCTCTACAAATAATTATTTGTTAGACTAAATTATAAGGCCCTTGTCCATGCAATCTGCTGGGGGATATAAATACATAAATAGATCATAATACAACTAAGGATGTGCCAAGCAATGAAGGAATAATTAATTCTAATTGGAAGCCTTGGGAGTGTAATGGAAGACTGAAATTTTTCACAAATGGACATGATAATTAAAGCAGAAACTCTAGGCAGACAAAACACCAAGGCAGAGTAACAGAACTTGCTGGATAATGTGTTGTGAGGCCTGGCAAGTGGCTCTGTGTGATTGTAGCATCCTCTCACAGACATCTGGGAGGGGTGGGGGAGGGAGCTCTGTGAGATGGAGCTTGGTGAGAAGTGAGTGGAATACATTCTATTTCACCACTCCCTCTTAGAATGGAGCTGTCTGGGTGCACAGAAAAGGAAACACTGGAAATAGACATATTTAGTGTCATTATGTGTATAGGACTCAGTGTGTATTGTTTCACTTTATATTGAAATCCTATGAGAATATATGCACTTCACAGTGGGGAAGCCCAGAAAGCTAATGGAAACCATCCAGGTTGACCCAGTTATGTGGTGGTAGAGAAAGGATTGGATCCAGGCTTATCTGGAGGAGAGACCACCCCTTGAATATTTATTCGACTTATTTGAAAGGCAGAGTGTCGCTCCCCGTCTTCGTGGAGGAACGACACAGGACCCTGTGCTGTTCCTTCGTCTGCTCGGCCCTCCCCGGGTTTGCTGCTGGTTCTTCCCGGGTTGGCTACTATCCCTTCCACCTCCGTGGAAGGGCAGTTCCCCCTGGCCACATTCCCCACTTCCGCAGGGGAGCGGCACACCGCCGGCCGGCTCTCTCGGGGGCTGCACAGGCGTTCCCCTTAGATGTTCCCCTTAGATGTTCCTGGTGAATGCCGTCTCTCTCCTCCTTTATAGTCCTCCTCCGCCAATCCCAACTCGGCTGCCCACACGCCGAGTACGCTGCTCTCCAATCAGGAGCAAGTCCTACAGTTCATTGGTTGAACTGGAGGCAGCTGTGCGGAAGCTGTTTACTTCTCTCCCAGCGCCATATTGTGGGAGAGCAGATGCATAGAACAAGTCTTAATTCCAGTAACTCAGTCCAGTCCGGGCTGCTCCCCACAGCAGAGTTATAGAAACACACACACACACACACACAGAGATATAGAGAGACACATACACAGAGAGCAAGAGAGGAGAGAGAGAGCACTTCCATTGTCGGTTCACTTTCCATATGGCTGCTACAGTCAAGACAGGGCTGGGCTGAAGCCAGGAGCCTGGAACTCCATGTGGCAGAGGCCCAAGCACTTAGGCCATCTTCTGCTGTGTTCCCAGGAGCCTTAGCAAGGAGCTGGATCAGAGGTGAAGCAGCCGAAACTCCAACAGGCTCATATGGATGCTGCATGTGCAGGTGGTGGCTTAACCTGCTGTGCGCAACACCAGCCCCGAGGGCTATACACTCTTAGATAAGAGCTCCCATACACAATAGCGTGATACCAGAAATTGCTCTTCTCCATCCACATTCCTTAACAGAATCCTTGATTAAACCAATAGCTAATGACTACGTAACTGTTGCTCCTTCTTAGTTAAGTAGTCTGCAGTTACATCAACTTTCTCCCATAAATTTTTTATTTTTCCTGAAGGTGATAATTACCTCTGGTTTCTATTGTTTATTTTCTGTGTGCCTATTGTTATCTCTGGCTTTCTCGCCTTTTGGCAGAAGCCTGCCAACAGCTCCCTAAACGCTTACCCTGCAGACATAAGCTCTCAGGTTTATGCTTATGTGTTTGCGAACCGGCCTCCTGCCTGGCTGCCTCTTTTTCCTTTCATCTGAGCAGATCTCAGCCTGATACGCAATGGGCATTGTGGGGCTGCCTTTGCTAACGTTACTCTTGGCGGGACCCTCTCTCTCTCAGATCCTGGGCCTCTCTCTCCTGTTCTTTCAGGAGAAAAGACATGTAAAAGGTCATTTTAATTTATTTTTTATCACTTTTTTCATCCTGGCAATTCTGGAACTGTTTTCATTTTCTTTTGGAGCTGATTGCTAACGTATTACTAAGTCAGCGAACATACTGCGGATCGGCTCATTCAATGACTTCCCCCTCCTTTTCTGTACTTTGCTGGAATTCAGTCTGGGAAATTAAAATTGCATTTCACAGACTTCCAGCCATGATGCAGCAACTGCTAGTGGGTTATCCCTGCTGTTGTAAACAAATATAAAACTGCAGAAACAAATATGAGAGAACTGTTTTCAGGCAGTGGGTACCAGGCAATGCAAGTCTGCAATCCCTGAGCAAGGGGAATTCCTGAGGCGACTCCCATGATGATCCAGCTTCATGTTGAGAGTCTTCTACTGATTGTGGGACAGTGAGCTGGAGTCCACATAGAGCACCTGGCCTCAGTGACCCGGGGGAACAGAGCTGAGAGCTCAGGCCTGGGCAGGTGGAATCCCGGGGCTGGGCGTTGGAGAAGAGGGAGTCATGCAGGAAGGTGGCTTTATGACTTGATTTGGGGCATCTTTGAGATTCTGTGGCTGAGGTGTAGCTGTCCATGCACAGAGAATGACAGCCGAGCCTTCTCACACAGCAGTGTTACGGAGCTTATTACAGCAGGACACAGATCCTAGAGGTGCAATCGTGCCTGGGAAGCGAAGTGCCAGACACTGAGTTCTTGCCCTGCCAGAACTGGGAAATCTTGCCACATCGCTGATGCCCAAGGGTCTAGCTGAGATACAGGAAGGGCCATGCTGAACCTGAAGGGGCCGGCGCTCAGGCGGAGTGGGTAAAGCCGCCGCCTGCAGTGCCGGCATGTAATATGGGCGCTGGTTCGAGTCCCAGCTGCTCCACTTCCTATCCAGCTCTCTGCTATGGCCTGGGAAAGCAGTAGAAGATGGCCCAAGTCCTTGGGCCCCTGCACCCATGTGGGAGACCCGGAAGAAGTTCCTGGCTCCTGGCTTCAGATTGGTGCAGCTCCAGCCATTGCGGCCAATTAGGGAGTGAACCAGCAGATGGAAGACCTCTCTCTCTCTCTCTCTCTCTTTCTCTCTGCCTCTCCTTCTCTCTCTGTATAATGCTGACTTTCAAGTAAAATAGATAAATCTTTAAAAAAGAGAGAGAGAGTGAGGACTGGAGTGGGCAAGATCCTGAAGTGCTGGTGAAGACTCCCTCACGTCACATGGCAATGCCTGGGTTCGATTCCTGGATTTGGCTTCTGACACCAGCTCCTGCTGATGCAGATGCAGGGGCAGCAGTAGAGACGGACCAAGCACTCGGGTTGCTGCCACCTGTGTGGGAGATCTTGACTGAGCCCCCATTGCAGGCACTGGGGAGCGAATCAGCAGATGGACGTTCTCTCTTATTCTGTCTCTATCTGTGTCTCTATGTCCTTCTCTGTCTCTGAATAACGATTTATTTTAAAAGAAGAGTAAGGACCATGGGATGGGTCTGGCCTAACCAAGGCTACACAAAAATTCCTTGAAGAGAATGAGTTAAAAACGAGTCCTACCAAGTTAGAGGGGCCTGGAAATTACCTTGAGCTTTCCACATATTTAAATAGACAGCATTGAAGCAAGTCTTTGTGAATCCAGTGATTAACTGCTAATTGAATGGCCCACTAATTTCAGAGGATGATAAGAGAGTCAGGGCCTCTACATGTCTTTGCTGCAATATTCAGCATCCAATGCTACCTTTACTAGAAATACAAAGAAACAGGACCCTATGATCCATAGCAAACAGAATGAACAGTCAGAATAAACTGAACCCAGGACAACACAAGGGTACATGTAGAAGACCATGTTCTTTTTTCTTGTAACTCACCTGAAAGGCAACTGACTCTTTAGTGCATAAACAAAGCTGCTAACAAGTTGGGTACATTATGGATGCAGAAGTAAAAGACAGGACAGAAATTTTAAAAATGGCCTCTTGTACTACTAATCAAACAAATCCTGCTGCTCAATATTAAACAATGACTAGAATAGAATTTTTGGAAAGACCAGTGGCTTGAGAACCCAAGCGGCAGGAGAACTATTGTTAATGAAAGGAGACGGAAAGAACATGACAACCAATTGCAACTCACAATCCTTCATTTTATTATAGCTCAAATACACACACATACACACACACACACACATGCACACTGAGAAATAAGACATACTTGGGGTAACTAATGGATATTGAATTGAACATGCACAACATGTTAGCTAACACTCTTGTCTCAAAAACGTTTCCAGTGTGATCACTGTATTGTGATTATGTCTTGTGATGTGGTGTGTCTAGCTCTTGAAAGATACATGTTGCAGTAATTAGTGGTCAGGTGTCAGGATGATTACAAATTACTTTCAAATGGTTTAACAAGAAACCAACCAACCACCCCCCCCCAAAAAAAAGCCAAATATGAGAGTAGTTCAAAAGTTCATGGGAAAATGGTATTAAAAGATAGGTTGACCTTGGAGCAAACAAAGTGAACTTTCTCGTATTATGCATCTCCCACACACTTTCTGCAGCCCTCTCCTGTCTTCTCTCAAGGGAGGACTTGCCGGTGGGTTGCCAGGAGTGCTGTCAGTTGACAGTTTCTAGCCATTAGGGTCTCTAGTGCCCTCCTGGGTTCTTGTGCTGAGGCCACAGTCTTCCCCAACAGCTCCCAGCCAGGGATGGAGTGGGGCAGTGGGAAGCCTTCATTCTGGGGTCCTGCTGGGCTGGCGGACACACTGTCAGGTCCCCTCCTGCTCTGAGAGGCACCAGCTCTGCTTCCATCTCCTCCTGTGTTTCATATCTGCCCTCTTGCAGTCCTATGTCAGTCTCACCAGCAGCACCTGGCAGCTGACTGGTCTGTGAATCGGGTTAAGGACTATACGGATGTGTGTGCATTGCCCCCTTTTTCAACTCCAGTGTAGGTCTGTAATTTTAAAAAATAACAAAAAGTTAAATTCACAAAACACCACTAACAACAATAAAAACAGACACTTCCTTGCAGCTCAAGTTCTCTTAAAGATGCCTTCTTAAAGGACGGATGGTGGAAGAAGCAGGGAGGCTGTGTTGACCAAAAGCTCCCCAATTTGCCCTATGGTGGTGCCAAAAATGTGTTCATTTAAAAAAAAACAATTTATTTTATATATTTGCAAGGAAGAGAGAGAGAGAGAGAGGGAATCTTCCATCTGCTGGCTCACTCCTCAAATGCTTGCAACAGTAGGGGCTGGGCCAACTCAAAGCTAGGAGCCCAGAACTCAATCCAAGTCTCCCTCTTGTGTGCAGGGACCCAAGTGCTGGAGCCGTTACCTGCTGCCTCTAAGGTGGTGCATGAGCAGGAAGCTGGAATCAGGAGTTCAGCCAGGACTCTTACCTAGGCGGTCTGATATGGGCTGTGGGAGTTCCAAGTGGTGTCTTAGCCACTGCACCAAATGCTCACCCCTTTATTCTTTTTGTGGCTGATGTCACCCATCTTCTCGTTCTTTTGAAATAGAAACGACTTTGAGGAAAGTTCTCTTCCCTCCTGTGCATTCCCTCCATTTCTTTGGCGTGACTTACTCTTCCACTGCTGCCTGCCGTTCAGTTTGGAAGCTTTCTGCAGTGAATTACAGTCTCTGGCTGTCAAATCCCTGGTATGAAGTGAGTAACTGAATCATAGGAAGACTGCTGAGAGCTGTTGATGTGTAGATAGAACTTAATGGTTACTGGGTCTCATTTCAGCAGGATTATGTATGAGTTGACTTTGGCATTGAGTGAAACTGAAAAACTGGTATCTGACAATTGCTAGTTTCTTAGTTACAGGATTGGTATTTTCACCTGTTACTGCAATTACTAATTTTCCCGTGCCTCCGTTTGCGCAGAGGAAAACTTGGCATTCTCCCAGTACTTACCCTGCAGGATGAGGGTAAAATGGGTTAATAAATGTAAAATGCTTACAGCTGCGCTTTGCACGATGTAACTGCGTGAGCGACAACGACATCACTGTTCTCCCGGAAGTGTTGTTTCTTGCGGGAACAATCTTGCAGCACACTGCGGAGCGGTATCAACCTGTCTGCTGGAATTCCGAGAGAAGTGGCAAGAGCCTGCTGGTCTCATCAATCCTCCTGATTCTGTTGATCCCTTATCTCTCTTGGTGTCCCCAGGTGTGTGAATTATTTTCCACCTGTAAAATAAGCCTGGAGTTGGCTGTGGGCACAGGTGTGTGCACCTGGGTGTCTGGCTGCCTAGATGTCCAGGGCCAGGAGGGCTCAGGGAGGGGTGTGTGTGCACAGACTTTCAGACCCTTGCCAATGCCAGCCCCAGCCTCTCTCTTCCCCTTGAAGCGGCATGGGGTGCCTGTCGGAGGTTTGGGAGAGCAATTTCACTCATTTCTCTTCTCCTGCTCCACTGCTGGCATCTGTTTTTCTGCTTTTGATCTCACTTTCCTCCTCGCTAACCTGAAGTTCACAATCTTCTTATTTCCTAGGGGTCCTGAATGGATGAGAGGAGCTGCCTCTGTGCAGAGACCACGGAGAGCAACTGGGCGGTGTCCCCTCCCCTCCCCTGCCTCTCCTCCCCCTCCCCCTCCTGCCTTCAGTCCCTCCTCCCCGGCATTATGCATTCACGCTCCCAGCTACCTAGGCTGCTTCCGGGACAGCAGTTTGTAATTACTGCAGCTCGGTGTATAATGTTTGTGGCAAATTTACTTCCGCTCATATCTCTTGTAAGTGTTGCCGATGCAGAATGAGCGCCTCAAATCACTCAGAAGCAAACAAATGAGACGGAAAACCTGCTGGTAATAAGCCTGCTTTGCGAGGTGTGGGTTTTTTTTTTTTTTTTTTACTCCTCTCTTTGTCTTAAATGGTGTGGTCAATTAGTGGCTTGTCTGGGGAGGGAACACTCTGCCTTTGTCTCTTTTCTGGAGGCCTCCTTCCTCCCACGCAGACCTAGTCTTGAGGCATGGACCAGGTGGGAGATGTGGAGCGTGGCCTAAGTCAAGAGTGCTTGAGAGGGGCCAGCACTGTGGCATAGTGGGTAAAGCTGCCGCCTGCTGTGCCAGCATCCGATATGGGCACTGGTTCAAGTCCCAGCTGCTTCACTTGCTATCCAGCTCTCTGCTATGGCCTGGGAAAGCAGTAGAAGATGGCCCAAGTCCTTAGGTCCCTGCACCCATGTGGGAGACTCAGGGGAAGCTCCTGGCTCCTGGCTTCAGATCGGTGCAGCTCTGGCCATCAGGGGAATGAACCAGTAGATGGAAGACCTCTTTCTCTCTCTGCCTCTGCCTCTCTGTAACTCTGATTTTCAAACAAATAAATAAATAAATCTTTTTTAAAGAAAAGAGTGCGTGAGAAACAGAAGGGACAAAGATGGATCCCTCCCTCGTCTCGTCCGGCCTGGGTCTCAGCTGATCCAGGTTCCTTTCAGGCTGAAGACACGGCTCGTTCCAGTTCCCTCCCCTCTGGCTTCTCCAGCCTGCGACTGTCCCTGGGCAGCTGGGTCTGGTTCTGTTTTATTTGTAACTCATTCATTCAGCAAATCATTATGGTGCACTTGGTGGAGCCAGGCATTGGTCCGGGTGCTGGAGACACAGCTGTACGGGATTCAGTCTGCTCCCAAGGAGCTCACGGAGGACACGGATGCCCATTTGCAGTGCCATGCAACTGGCGGCAGGACACAGGGCAGTCCAGGGACAGCAGAAGGGAAAACAACCACAACCCCAATACTTCAGCTGACCTGGGGGCTCCTGGTTTCTGGACAAAGGGCTACTCGAGTGTGTTTTGAGGGGCGAGGGGAATAGAGCTTGTCAAAGGAGGTGAGGGAAGAGCCCTCGTGTGGTGGCAGAGTTGGGATTTGTGTCTAGTCATCTTCTGTTGTGCTAACCAAACATCTGGTCATGGGTAGTTTATAAGGAGAAAGAGTTTAATTTTGACACAGAGTTCTGGGTGTGGAAGCCTGGGATTGGGAAAGGGCATGTTATCAGCTTCTGGTGAAGCCTCATGGCAGAGAGAAAAAGCAGGTGCATGTGGATGGAGGAAGCAGGTGCCTGTGGATAGAATTAAGTGCAGAAGAGAGGAGGGGACGGAGGGGGCTGGACACTTTGTAGCAATCTGCTCTAGGGATGACTAGCTCACTTTCACAGGAACCACACTGATGCTTTCCTGAGGGGTGCACCCCCATGACCCCAGCCCCCCTCATTACATCATTACATCGGCAATTCCATCTCAACATGAGTTTTGGTGGGGACCAACTGTATCCAAATCAGAGCATGATTCATACTCAAGTCTGACTGGTCCAACGTCAGCCTCTCTCTGCCGCCCGTACAGCCTCCCAAGCTGAGGGCCACGCAGGTGTGGGGATGATATCTCTTTGTAGAGCCAGAGAGAGCCAGGACAGTGAACGGGTCCATTCCAGACCTTCCATCTGCAAGAGCGCCTGCATTCTAAAGACTGGACCCTTCCTTCCCCAAACACCGCTTCATCCTCTCAACAGTGTCATGGAAGCAGAGCCATGAAGTGGCCAAGTTGTGGGCAAAGGTCCCATCTCTTCACCCTAGTTCTGTCTGGTTTCCTCGGGAGACCATGCCAGGGCGGTGAGAAGGGCCCAGGCATCCAGAGATGCCCAGGCGTCATTGGGAGGGTGCCAGCACAGAGCACAAAACCCATCATGCCATGAAATCCTCCCCCAGTACTACCCGGAGGTAATACCAGCCACTGGCCAGCACCTCCCCTGGGCTGGGGAGCGGGAAAGGCCTGTGGGTTCTGACATTTCGCTTGCTGAATCCTCAGCCAGCACTCGGGCAAGCGGATTTTAGCAGCCTCATCTCTCAGCTCAGGAAAGGGAGGCTCAGAGGGGTTAGGAAACATGCTCAGGGCCGCACAGCTCGGAAACTGAATGAAGATGCGAAGCCAGGTCCGCCTGACTCTCAACCCTGCAGCGCACAGCACGATGGGAACTCGGGGGTGCTCACTTGGCAGGTCTCAAAGCATTTTGCCAGCATCGTGTACAGCCCCAAGGAGAAGAAAATGGATACACACACTCTGTGAACAGAAGTGTCCCTGAGAGTTCACAGGGATCAGTGGAAAAATCCCAGATTCAGACTAAAAAAAAAAGTTGTTAAAAATAGAAGGGGGAGAATTGGCTTAGAGACAGATCGTGTGCCCGATACCTGAGGCTGTGTTTGACCACACGGCGGCATGACCCAGATCCCCAGAGCCATTGCTAGGAGGAGTTGGTGCGCAGTGGTCTTCCAGTTCCCACCGTGGATGCCGCGCCTGTGGGGGTCTCTGGTGATGGAACAGGGCTACCTGTGCGCAGGTGTCTTCTGTCCCTGTGAGCTTGCAAGTAAGGCTGCTAGGTCAGCGCATTTTCCACTGCACTGGAGGTTGGGTGGCAAGCAAAAGCAGAGGCTTATTTAGCTCCGAGGTTCAAGAGCACGGCATCTGATTGGTGCTGGTGAGGTCTCCATGCCTGCACCACACGGTGGCTGTCACTGTGGCAGGGAAGCATGGGAGAGAGAGACCCCGGGAGAAGCCACCAGGTGCGGAGGGCAAGGCTTATGTTTGAGGAAAACTCTCTCATGACAACTAACCAGGCTTCCCCGAGAATGGTGCTAGTTTCTGAGTGCAGGACCACCACCAGCCTAAGGACCTCCCAGCATGACCCGCCCCCGCCCCGCCCCCGCCCCGGCCCCTACATCACCGCCTGAGGACGGAGCTTGCAACACACGAACACTTGGGACTAACCAGACCCAAAGCATAGCATTCACTGATCCGGGAAACTGCCGAGGGTGTTTGGGCCCTGGGTAGGAAGGCCAGGGGCAGGAAGAGGCTGCGCAGAGGGCCCACGACTCATGGGAGGCAGCCCTGCCTGTAGAGTCTTAGAGATAGGGAGGGTCAGCGATGGGCAAGACCCCAATGGTCTGAGGGCACAAGGCATAGACCTCTGAATATCCTACCCAGTGCCTCCTGGCCCAGACAGGTCCTGGGTGGGAGACGCGCGCAGTGGCCATTGTTAAACAAGCCATTCCACAGGCTGGGCTGCGCGAGTTCTAAGCAGCCTGGAAGCAAACAGACTCAAAGCCCACGTGTCCTCCCAAGCCCACTCTGTAGGACTGTGTGGGACTCTGGTCCTTGTGTAAACCTGCTCAGCCGATGGGCAGGGCTAAGAGCACACATGCTCCCTGGAAGTGACCACGTGGGTCTGGTAGGGTGGGTGGAGGGTGTTGCTGGCAGGGACTCCCAGATCTGAACCAGACCCTGCAGGTACAGGCAGACGGAGCGGGACATGTGGGCAAAGGCAGCCACAGCAGGTGATGTGGAAGGAGCAGAAGTTGACACCTATTTTTTTTTCCCTCATGTTGTAGCGTTTTTGTTTGCTTTCTACTTTGTTTGGCTAACGGCAAACCTAATCCCTTTCTGGAAAACACTTTCCCTGGGAAGTCCTGGGGGACTGTTCCTCAAAGGGCCTCCCGTGCACCTGCCAAGGGTGGGCTCATGCTTGAAAGGAGACCTTCCAACGGCCTCTCAGGGCAAAGACAGAGGAAGATGATCAGCGACACTGGTCTCCATCATGTCACTGGCAGCCCTGGCCAGTTGAGAAGCTCTTTGGGCTGCAAGAAACAGAAATTGCAACTCGGACCTGGCTGTAAAAACAAGGGGATTGACTCAATTAGCTGCATAGACTCAAATACCCCGACAATTGCAGCCATCAGTGTTGACTTGGAGTTCGGCCTTTTGCTCGCAGCGTCTCTTGGCTGAGCCACCTGTAGTGCTGGTTCCATGGCCCAGACAGGCTCTGCGCTCATGGTGGTGAGATGGGTTTCAACAGCTCCCCTTCTTAGCTCATCCTGAGGACAAGGGACCAGGGCTACACTGCCTGTCTCCAGCCATCTGCTCTTGTCCAAGCTCATCCCTGAAGCCAGGAAGAAGGAATGTACCAAATTCTTAGACTAAGGTCTCATCCTGCAGCTCAGACGTGGGGGGAAAGTCAGCAGTAGCAGAATCCGGAGCTCTCTGGCCGATACAAGCTGAGCCTCAGGGTCTGAAAGAACTGGGTTTGGAGCCTCACATGTGAGTGATAGGACTGCTGGCAGTGCCCTGGTCTCCTCCTGTACAGGGCGGAGGTCAGAGTCCTGGCCTTGCAGGGTTACCGTGGGGAGGTGTGAGGTTGCCACGTTTGAGGTGCGTGGCACACAACTCTCAATCCACATCAGGCACGCTACTGGCACCATCGCTCCACACTTCCTGTGGCTGCTGTAGCACATGACACCCGTGCCAGTGACACCAAACAACATGCATTGCTTACGTCCCAGTTCCGTGCCTTCAGATCCGGGTGACCAGCAGCAGGGCTGGTTCCTGGGGAGGCTCCAGGGATGTGTCCACTGCCCTGCCTCTCACCCCTGTGGGAGACCAGCCACGCCCCTGCCGCCACCTGGAAGCAGGAATGCTGCAGCTCCCTCTTCACACCTCCTTCTCTCAGCACCACCGGGAGTGCTCTCTGCTTTGAACCATGGGGTTAGATGGGCTCCCCAGATCACCGGGGATTAATTCTCACACCCCGAGACACTTCTGCACCGGCCCCTTCTGCAGGTAAAGTGACCCAGTCCCAGGTATGAATGACAAGGTGGGCATCTGTCTTCACTGCCATCTTCTTCCTCATCCTCTGACAAAAATGTAAGTACACAAGGAGCCAGCAGGTGTGCACGCCAGGGAAGTCTGGGTGGGGAGGGGGCTGCGATGTGGGAGGGGCTTTGGGAGTGACTCTGAAGGAAGGATGAGCTCATGGGCTCCTGCACCAAAAGGTCACTGGACTGAAAGAATGGAATCTTCCAGATGCAAGGCCTCGTGGAGACGGGCTTGAGGCCAGTGGATTAGCAGCATGGGATTGTCGCTCCCCCTCTTCGTGGAGGAACGACACTAAGCCCTGCCTAGGCTTCATATCCGAGTCACGGCACCATTATGTCGCTCCCCCTCTTCATGGAGGAACGACACTAAACCCTGCGCTGTTCTTCTGTCTGCTCGGCCCTCCCCGGGTTTGCTGCTGGTTCTTCCCGGGTTGGCTACTATCCCTTCCACCTCCGTGGAAGGGCAGTTCCCCCTGGCCACATTCCCCACTTCCGCAGGGGAGCGGCACACCGCCGGCCGGCTCTTCTCGGGGGCTGCACAGGTGTTCCTTCAGCTAGATGTTCCCCATAGATGTTCCTGGTGCATGCCGTCTCTCTCCTCCTTTATAGTCCTCCTCCGCCAATCCTAACTCGGCTGCCCACACGCCGAGTACGCTGCTCTCCAATCAGGAGCAAGTCCTACAGTTAATTGGTTGAACTGGAGGCAGCTGTGCGGAAGCTGTTTACTTCTCTCCCAGCGCCATATTGTGGGAGAGCAGATGCATAGAATAAGTCTTAATTCCAGTAACTTAGTCTAGTCCGGTTTGCTCCCCACAGATCCCCCTTTCTTTTTATTTTTGGCGTTGATACGCGCCTGTCTTCGGTGTCCCGCGGCACACACTCTGCTCTACTTGCTAGAGTTGCCACAGGCTCTTACAAGTCCTATCAATCAGGCAAACCGAATCCGGGTCCTCTCTTCGCCATGTTGCGAGGAGGTTTTTAGGCGCTGATGCGTGCCTGTGTTCGGTGCCCTGCAGCGCATGCTTTGGTCGAGCCTGCAGGGGCTTACAAGCCCTAATCAGGCAAACCGAATCCAAGCCTTATCATTGCCTTATTGTGGGGGAGACTTATTAGTGTTGGTTTGTGCCTATCTTCGGTGACCTGCAGCTCATGCTTTGGTCGAGCTGCTTGCTGGTGCTTACCGCCTTAAATCAGGCAGACCGAATCCAAGCCTCCTAATTGTTGCATTGTGGGGAAGCCTTACTGATGTTAATTCGTGCCTGTCTTCGGTGACCTGCGGCGCATAAGCTGCTAGCCGCCCAGGTGCTCATCGCCTCACTTAATCAGGCAGACCGAATCCAAGCTTTCTAATTGCCATGTTGAGGGGAGGCCTTTCTATTTCTCTATTTCTCTATCTCCGGGCATTCCTATTTCTCCCATTTTACTTCTATCTTTCAGCATTCCTATTTCTCTCACTTTACTTCTAAAACTTCTGTTTCTCTTATCCCTGAGGCTTTCCGGCGGCGCTCGCCCCGAGGCTGCTTCTCGGCACCTCGCCCCGCGGCGGCTTCACGGCTCTGCGCGGCTTCCCGGCGCCTCGCCCCGCCGGCGCCCGCCCCGCGGCGGCTTCACGGCTCTGCGCGGCTTCCCGGCGCCTCGCCCCGCCGGCGGGTTCCCGGCTCTGCGCGCACGCTCCGCGGTCTCCACGCACTTCGCGCCCGCACCATGGCCTCGCGCCAACGCCCCGTGCTCTCTCTGCACGTGGCGGCTTCCGCGAATGTTTCCGCCACCACCGGCATTCAGTCCAAGTTCCCCGGACTAACCTGGCGAATCCTGGCGGCCCACGTCTCTGCCTCTGGTTCCAGATCTTCGCCTCTTGCTCCCCGGGGTGACTTGAAGAATTCCAAGATGGCTTGGCCTGCACTCGCGGCTTCATCCTCCCTAACATTTCTCTCTACCCGGTATGTTTCCTTAAGTTTTCTTCCAACAATATTCCTCTCATTTCTCCTGGCTACTCCCCACAGTCCGTATCTGAGTCCAAGCCTCCTCCAGGTTTCACTTTCGCTTTCAATCTCCTAGCTTCCCCGCCATAGTCCGCATCCGAGTTTATGCCTAGGCTTTCAATAGCTTCTTCCGGCACCTAGGCTCTTTGCTAGTCTCTCTCTCCGGTATTTTCCTGCTTCTTCCCGTTTCTTCTCTCCTAGGTTTTCTTATCCGTCCTAAGTTTCCTATCCGAGTCAGGTTTCCTATCCGAGTCACGGCACCATTATGTCGCTCCCCGTCTTCGTGGGGGAACGACACTAAGCCCTGCCTAGGCTTCATATCCGAGTCACGGCACCATTATGTCGCTCCCCCTCTTCGTGGAGGAACGACACAGGACCCTGCGCTGTTCTTCTGTCTGCTCGGCCCTCCCCGGGTTTGCTGCTGGTTCTTCCCGGGTTGGCTACTATCCCTTCCACCTCCGTGGAAGGGCAGTTCCCCCTGGCCACATTCCCCACTTCCGCAGGGGAGCGGCACACCGCCGGCCGGCTCTTCTCGGGGGCTGCACAGGTGTTCCTTCAGCTAGATGTTCCCCATAGATGTTCCTGGTGCATGCCGTCTCTCTCCTCCTTTATAGTCCTCCTCCGCCAATCCTAACTCGGCTGCCCACACGCCGAGTACGCTGCTCTCCAATCAGGAGCAAGTCCTACAGTTAATTGGTTGAACTGGAGGCAGCTGTGCGGAAGCTGTTTACTTCTCTCCCAGCGCCATATTGTGGGAGAGCAGATGCATAGAATAAGTCTTAATTCCAGTAACTTAGTCTAGTCCGGTTTGCTCCCCACATGGGATTTCAGTGTTTTACACTCACAGCCACAGCCCGGCATGGCTCCACAGCCCTGTCGGTCTTGTGCATACTCACACACACCCCAGCCATAGGCCCCACAGTTCCTGGGGCTCAGGCGCAGGGAGCAAGTGGATTCAAGTCAGCCTGAACGCGTCCAACTCAGAGAAAGCAGGAGACGCATCAGCTGGACGTGCGTGCAAGCCCATCTCTTCAGAATCCTACAAGGCAGGCAGGAGTGCTACACACATATTTGATCTGGTAACAACCCCAATCCTGGTGTGGATGGAGTCTTGGTGTCCCATCTTCTCCTTGCAGGTACCTATGGGGTTGCCATGGATACAGGGGCAAGCATCTCCTCTGGGCCAAGTTTCCTCAATGATTAGCATCCAGCAAAGCAGGAGGGGAGTTCCTGCCGTTCATTCAACACCTGCTGCCCCAGCATATTGTAGCCAGAGAGGCCCCAGACAAGAGTTGCAACTCCCATGCACAAGGGCTCATTTTCTAGAGTTTTCCTCTCCTTGGTGACATTCTGGCCACCTCCTGGGACCTGCCCACATCAGGCAGCCGTGCATACATACATCCAGGTATCCCATCCATGTCTTCCAAACATGTGCCATGTGACACACAGAGCTTGGAAGAGGCGTTAGACCCAAGAGGCAGAGAGACGGTGGTGGCAAGTCCGCATTCATGGCTGCCGGGGCGATGCAGGACCCAGAATGAAGGGAGTACCATGGAGGCATCATCAGAGGCTGCCTCCCTGGGCGAGGAAGGCGGGGACCACAAAGGCTTGGGGCAGCGTGGGTTTGGGAGGCCATCAGCCTGGGCAGCTCCTGGTGTGTCTGGGAGACGCAGGTAGACTGGAAAGGAGAGGCATGTGGGGACACAGGAAGATGTGGGAGGGTGGGCTGAGAACCGTGGGCAGAGCACAAAGAGCTGTGGACGCGTAGTGGGCCCTCTCCCAGGACGGGGCAGCCCCTGAGAGGTTGTGCAGGGGCTGCGTTCTGCTCACACGTGTGGTCCAGATGCTGAGTCTAGATGCAAAGAGGGTGGCGATTGGATGGGAGCGAGGCTATGCGGGCCCAGTCTCGGGGAGGGCGGTGGGGCGAGAAGGTGGGAAGACGGAGCGGCACCCGCCTTCGTGCACCACAGCGCCTTGTTCACGTCCTGCGTGGGTGCTTTTCCCTTCCACTGTGCCCCGGGTGCCTCCTGCGCCTGCCCGTGGGCTGCCGTGGTAGCTGACGTGGTGTCTGGAACAGGTAGGGCCTCTTCCATGGCTTGTTCTGCTGCTGTCAGCCAAGGGCAAGGGTGCAGACAGAGCTGGTGCAAGCTCTTGGCAGGGCCACTATGCCACAGCTGCTCCAGGAGAGGGCACCATCAGGGTCACCCCTGGGACACTGGCACCTGTCTAGGGTTTTGGCTTAGGTGGATGTTGGCTACAGGGTTATGAATTATGGAATTGATGTATGATAAATGCATGAACTAACAAAGAATGAATATGTTAGTGAATCTTGTCACCCTCCTCATCCTCCTCTTAATCTCTAATTTCCTTTTTTTTTTTTTGATCTCTTTTTTTTTTTTTTTTTTTTGACAGGCAGAGTGGACAGTGAGAGAGAGAGACAGAGAGAAAGGTCTTCCTTTGCCATTGGTTCACCCTCCAATGGCCACTGTGGCCAGCGCGCTGTGGCAGGCGCACCGCGCTGATACAAAGGCAGGAGCCAGGTACTTATCCTGGTCTCCCATGGGGTGCAGGGCCCAAGGACTTGGGCCATCCTCCACTGCACTCCCGGGCCACAGCAGAGAGCTGGCCTGGAAGAGAGGCAACCGGGACAGAATCCGGTGCCCCGACCGGGACTAGAACCCAGTGTGCCGGCGCCGCAAGGCGGAGGATTAGCCTAGTGAGCCGCGGCGCCGGCCTTAATCTCTAATTTCTAATCCCACTCTCCCGCAAGGCTTTTCCCCTGTAACTCCCCCCACAGGGCTCCTATGTACAGTTGTTCAGGCTGTGCATCGTACCAGGTCATCAGCCTTAAAGGGACATCGTTCACCTGGTAGGTATGCAGGAAATGGTGTGAGAGCATGGGCAGGTGTAGAGATTGTGGGCTTTACCTCTGAGTCCTAGAGCGAGGGCACCGGTTCTGAAGGCTGGGGCATTCGCTTTAACCAGGGAGACAGACGTGCATGCAAGGGCAGTGGTAGTAAAGTGTGTGTGCACCTGTGTGCACGTGTGTGCATTGTGTGTGCACACATGCATTGATGGACACACGCATGTCTCTCCAGTACCACTAAGGGAAGGGCGGATGGAGACAGTTACCTTCACAGGAGGGAGCTGGCCACGGAAGCTCTGGGCACGATCGTGGCGTGCCAATGCACGCTGTGACTTCAGGAAGGGGCAAAGAACCACAGCAGGAAGCAAGGCGTTTAAACCTGGCTCTGCTCTCAGCCTCTGGGTGACATGGGCGATGCATCACCCCCTCTGGGCCTCGGTGCCTGCGTACACGGAGATGTAAATCTAAACTCCTTGCTGTGGTCTTCCCAGCCTGTGGTGGGCACCGGGGTGTGGTCCTCCAGCCTCTTTAGACTGTGTCTTCCAGGGGTTTCTGTGCGGGCGGCCTGATCCTCAGGTGCTGCTTCCAGGACGTGGGAGCCCTTTAAGAGGCGGGGCCTCCTGGGAGGGCTTAGGTGTCCTTGAAAGGGATGAAGGCATTTCTTGGAGGCACCCTGGTTAATTCCCATGAGAACGTGGCTATGAAAGCTGGAGCCTGGCCCTACCCAGCCTCTCTTTTGGCTTCCTGCCTCGCCATGGGGTCCTTCTTCGCACAAACACACTGCTGCCTTGCTGTCCATCAGGAGGGGATGCAGCTGCGGTGGGGGAGGGGAGGCAGCCCCCATGAGAGCCCGCATCATGCTATTGGGACCTTCAGTCCCCCGACCAGTGAGCTAGAGAAACCTGGTTCTCTTCCTAAGTCGCCTGCCTGCCTCAGGTATTTGGCTACGGCGGTGGAAAGCTGATTAATAATTAACAGAGGATTACTGAGCGCCTGAGCCCACAGTGGGCAGCGGACTCTCGTGGGGACATTGCACACAGCACAGAGGGTCTGCATGCTGGGCCGGGAAGCACCCACAGCTTCAGTCTGTTCTCGGAAAAGCTTCTTCCCAGAACGCAAGGGAAGTCAAAGCCTCCTCTGCGGAGAATGGAAGTGCTCTTGGTGGCGCTCCATGACCTTGAGCTGCTCCAGGGCCTGGCCGATCAGGCCACAGCAGTCCCTGAAAGTGGGTGATAAATATTTAATGCTCTGGGCTGGAGGGCTCCTGCGTGCTCCCCATGCTGCCTGCAGCTGGGCTGGGCTTGTCCCTCCAACACCCTAGACAATTCCGTGGAAGCCAGTTGTAGACCAGGTTGGCGTTATTACCTCGCCTTCCAGATGCTCCAGACCTGTGACCTTTCATCTGGAGCTGACGGCTCTGGTGACAAACTCATCAAGCTTCAAAGAGGAGCTGGCTGTACTTCCACCCAAGTCCCCCATGCCTGTGGATGCACATCTGTCTACCTTGGGAAGACTCGTGTTGTGTTGGCACGTCCCTAGGAGAGCTTACCTTGGCAGACAACTGACCGTATTGGATTTGGAGGGACCTATGTCCAGCTGGCAAGCACACCACTAATATCTCACCAAGTCTCAGTTCCCTCGTAGACGAAATGGGCTTAGAGAGGCCCGATTCTTCCTAGTGCACAGGGGCTAGAGGGTTGGGATGGAAGCGTGAACGTTGAGTTCCCACTAGGACTGGAAGGGCTGCAGAGCTGAGAGAGGTGACTTGCATGTCTTGCGGCTCTGGGCCACACGGCAGGTGAGCAGCATGACAGAGCCCACAGCAGCCAGCTGTGCTCAGAGCCCATGTGCGGTCATGTGCTAGGCCCCTCCCCCAAAGGTGACCCTCCTTCCCGGGCCACTCATGGTGCTTACTTTCCGCTTACTGCATATTGAGTCGGATAGAGCTAGGGAATGGGACCTTAAGTTGACATCTGCCTGGATGCTCCTGGTTTGACAAGACACAACCCAAGAAGGGAATTCTCCCCTCCTTGCCTTGGCATACAGGCACAGCTCTCACAACACCTCAAAACCAGGCAGGTGGCGTGGCCAACGCACTGAGGATGGTGAGCGGGAAGGTGGCAAGTCCCAGGGCTCATGGTGACCTTGTCCATCATGTCTCCCCTGATGCGCCTGTTTTGTGAGGTTTGTCATTCTTAGCTGAACATTCTTTACTTGCAGCCAAATGCACTCCAGCTGGCACTGGAGTTTGTTAGAATCATGAGCAGGCTCTCGATCGGTGGAAGGGAGCAGGAAGGTAAACGCCCGTGCCTGGGTTTTGTGAAACTTATTTTGCCTCTAAGGATGTTTGGCCCTTGCTTCTGGAGTCACAGCTCTGTGGTGGATCCTGAGCTCCATGGCTTGGTGCTATACAAGCAGAACCAGGTGCAGAGGATGGCAGAGGTCCCTGTGCCGAAGCTCACCTCCATCCCCCAGGGCTCTGACTAAGGCCATCGCGAGTCCAGGATTGAACCTTCACAAATTTGGTGGATAGACTTTTGACAACAGCACCATGACCACTCAGTGAGGACAGATCCTCTTCTTCTCCTCCTCCTCCTTCTCCTTCCTCTTCCTCTCCTTCTCCTTCTCCTCCTCCTCCCCTTCCTCCTCCTCTTCCTCTCTTCTTCCTCCTCCTTTTTCTCTTTCTCTTTCTCCTTTTTTGATGATGAGGATACTGGATGTGCACCTGCAGAATCTGACACTATGTCTCTCATTCACACCACATCCAAAATATCTCAAAATGGATCATGGACCCAACTGTGGGAGCCGAAACTAGGAAAGTTTTAGGCAAAAACATAGAAGGAATTGTTCATGATCTTGGGTTAGAAAAAGACTTTTGAGACATGAAACCTGACTAAAAGCATGAAAAGAAACACTTCATCAACACTGAAGCTTTTGGGTGTATGGAATGCCATTAACAAAGTCGCAAGATGATTAACAGAATGGGAGCATACAACTGCAAGTCATACATCTTGTTAGAACCTGTGTAGAACGAGTAAAGCACTCTTACCCAGCAATCATAGAACTGATCCCAAGTGTGTGAAAAGATGTTCTGTATCATTCGTTATTAGGGAAATGTCAATTAAAATCACAGAATACCACCTCACATTTGGTGAGAATATTATAATAAAAATGCAAACAATAAAAAATGTTGGCAATGATGAGGAGAAAGTAGAATCTTCACGCAATGGGTGGGAATGAAACTGACCCCAGCCTTTGCTTCCTGCCTCATTCCCTGCCCTAGTTCCTCTTCCTTGGTTCAACCAGACCCCCAGACTCGAGCTGCAAAGCTGACATCATGGTCTCCTCCCCACAGACCACCAGGGTCCCTGGCCACAGGGCCTTGAGGAACTTCTGTGAGCAATGCCCAGAGTGAGCAGGTAAAGGTGAGGTGGGTGCCAAGTTTGATCTCTAAAAATTTAGTAGTGCCTAACCTCCAGGCAATCAATAGGCAAAGGAAATAAAAGCATGAAGTATCCCTGTGTATCAGGTGCCAAAAATCTATTTTTAGTTCACGTACCCAATCACTGATATCGCCATAGTGGCAGGCAGTCTGGGAGATTCTTGGAAGATTAGTCATAGTTACCCAGTGATTTCCTGGCTAGGTACATACTCAGGAGGAGTGAAATCAATGCTCACAGGGCAGGTGCTATGGCGTAATGAGTAAAGCTGCTGCCCGAGGCGACAGCATCCCATATGGGCACCGGTTCGAGTCCCAGCTGCTCCACTTCGGATCCAGCTCCCTGCTAATGTGCCTGGGAAGGCGGCAGAGGATGACTCGAGTCCTTGGGGCCCCTGCACCCATGCGGGAGGCTCAAGTGAAGCTCCTGGCTTTGTCCTGGCCCAGCCCTGGCCGTTGGGCCTTTTTGGGGACTGAACTAGCTGGTGGATGATCTCTCTACCTCTCCCTTTCTCTGTAACTCTGCCTTTCAAAATACATAAAGCAACTTTTTTTTTTTTTTTTTTTTTTAGAAAAAGGAAATTGATGCCCACACAAAAGCTTGTTCATGAATGTTCATAGCAGCACTATTCACAATAGTGAGCATGTGGAAACAATGCAATTATCTGTCCATCAGTGAAGGGACAAATAAGGTATGGTCTATCCCTACAGTAGCATAGAAAGGAATAAAATACTAAAACATGTTGAAAGCATGAAGGAGTCCAGAACACATCGTGCTGTGTGAAAGACACAAAAACCCACAGCAAATAGCCATGCATTGCATGGTTCCACTTTGCAGAAATGTCCAGCGTGCATCGAACGTAGAGAGACAGGAAGTCAATTAATGTTTGTCTTAAAACCCACTGAACTGCAAGCGTTAGATGGCTAAAGTGCACATGGTAGGAGACTGATACCTCAGGAAAGCGGCTCAAAACAAAGCTCTGGGCCAGCTGGGTACTGCCAGAGGGTGGCTCTGGGGAAGGAGCTACCTTACTTCCCTGTGCAGAAGGTTCCAGGCTGAGCTCCTGTGGCAAGGACCCCTTCCCCGCGCCCCTTGTCTTGTTGCAGACCTGCCTGCTGACTCACAGTCAAACGCAGGCTTCTCCCAGGGCCTGGGGAGCACAGCATGGGGTCCTGGATGCCAGCAGTGAATTCGGAGCTCCACAAAGTCGGCATTGCTCAGGCCCAGGGATGGAGAAACTGCCAAGTGTGGGAAGCCACCAACCTCTGTGGGATTTGGTTTTTGTCAATCAACTCAGGAGCGAGACAGATGATGTTGTTAAGTGTCAAGTTCAAGACCCGGCTCCATGAGAACCCCAGGCTTGTCTCTCAGTCTCAGACGGTCTGGCCCTGCCTCATGCCTTGCAAGCTCATGCACTTTCCTGCAACACCGGTAATGCTGATGAGGGGACTGCTCTCTTCTCCGTTTTCAGGACACCTTGCACATCTCCCTCTTAGCACTGCCACAACCCCTTGTGAAGAGCCTGGGAAGAGGGGACGAGAGGAAGACCTAGGGGTCTTTGAAGAATTCTCTGGGTAGCTGAGCTGCACCCACGGTAGCCAAGGGCCACCCTGAGGGCTGGACCTCACCCAGGACCCACTCCTAATCCTCACTTGGACTCCGCCTCCTGCTGGTCCAGGCTGCTTCCTGCCCTTGGTTGGCACATACTTCTGCTTTGGAACGGGCTGTTCTGGTGAGAGCAACGGATGCTCAGAGTCCTTGGGAGGTCAAAGCACTTGAGGCCCACGTGTCATCGGTCTGGTGACGGTGGCCAGATGCTGCAGAGAGCCGGAGCCGAAGGGGAAATGAAAAGTCAATGACAGGGCTGGGAGCACAGATTCTGCCCTGGCACTGGGCTGAGGGCTGGAGGGAGTGCCAGCAGCCCCACTGGCAATGACTACCCTGGTCGCCGCCCTCCAGGCCTCACTCCACCCTGAGGCACTCCCTCATGCTGCCCTGAGCACCTACTGTATGCCTCCCAGCCTGTGCTGCAGGAGAGTCTGGGGAAAGGCAGCCAGAGGCTCTGTCTGGGGCAAGCTCCTTGTCCTGCTGCAGATGGGAGACAGAGTTGTGGCTGGAGATGGGTCTGCCCAACACCAAGGGTCTTCCTCCAGGTCAGCACTGGGCCCCGACAGCAGCATCCGCACCGCGGAACGAGGCTCACGGACCAGAGTTCCCGTATTAGGGTTCTCTCATCCTTGGGGACAGACGCTTTATGAATGTGATCTGCTTTAATCCCGAAATCCAGGGCACGTCCCCACCCCCTCCTTCTGCACCTGAGCAAACTGCGGCTCTGAGAGGTGGGGCCTGGCTAGCTGGCCACAGCAGGCGGCGGCACGGCTGGAACTTGGCACCCATCTCACCTTCACGTGCTCACCCTGGGCATGGCTCACAGAGGCTCCTCAAGGCCCAGTGGCCAGGGGCCCTGGTGGTCTGTGGGGAGGAGACCATGATGTCAGCCTGGCAGCTCCAGGCTGGGGAGTCTGGTTGAGCCGAGGAGGAGGAGCCAGGGCAGGGGAGGAGGCAGGAAGGGGTGGCTGGGGTCAGTTGGGACAGCTGGCCCTGGGGCCCACTCCTGGCTCCCACTGATACTGCAGGTCCCTCCCAGCCTCTGGAATGTCTGGAATGTCAAGGACACAGAGGACTGGGATTTAGTGGCTCAGATTCTGCCCCTGGGGGGCAGAGTGACCCTGCCAAGCCCTTTCACTGTGGGCCCACTGGAGAAGTGGCCCACCAGGCAGGTGCCCTTGGGGCTGGGGGAGGGAACCAGGGTCTGCACCCCGGGGGCTGCACTACAGAACTTCCCCAGAGACACAGCTTTTATTGAAGCTCAAGGTAAGCACAGAAGGACACATCCTGTCCAGCACTTGATCCCCCAGAGATGTGCTATGAAGTCTTGGGGAGACTCGAACCTCTTCCCTTTCTCCAGTCTTTATTCCACAGGCCGTGTCCATGGGCACTGGCAGCCCCCTCCCACCCGCCGCCAGCTCATAGCTGGGAGGAGATGGGGGCAGGACGCTCACCCAGAGGAGGGGCTATGGGAGAAGAGAAACAGCCCTGGCAAGGACCGACGCTGTGATAACCGCGGTCACAGCTCACGTTCTCCCAGCTGAGAGCTGCCCTGGACTTGTACAGCTCGCTGGTGGCTGCCCCATGTCTTCTGCGGATGAGCCCTTCCCAGAACCACACAGTGGAGCCGGCTCACCAAGCACGCTGCTGCCTGCCTGCAGTTCGCCAGATCGGGGAGCCGCCGCCCCGTTGTCCCTAGTTGTTGGTAGCTGGGTTCTGCACATCTGCTTTTTCCCTCCCTGTGACTCATTTCCACATCAGTACCTGGTGAGGTCTCATATGACTGCCAGATCTTTTTATTTTTATTTTAACTTGAAAGGCAGAGAGGGAGGGAAGGATGGAAGGAAGGAGAGAGAGAGAAAGATCTTCCATCTACTGGTTCACTCACTAAATGGCTGCAATGGCCAGAGCTGGTCCAGGCTGCAGCCAGGAGCCAGGAACTCCATCCAGGTCTCCCATGTGGGTGGCAGGGACCCAAGCACTTGAGCCATCTTCTGCTGCTTTCTCAGGTGCATTAGCAGGGAGCTGGATGGGAAGTGGAACAGCTGGGACTCAAAGCGGTGTTCTGATATGAGATGTCAGGTGTCACAGCTAACGGTTCAACCTGCTGCACCACAGTGCCAGCCCCAGCCTGCCTTAATTACATGGTTGTGCCCAAGCAGCAAGGGAGGCTGGGACAAGTCGGTTTCTGTTTGATTTAAAGGCAGCATGTACTTGGAAGAGAAGCAGCCATGTGCAGAGGGGTTACCAAAGATGTCGGACAGCTACAAAGACGGGGACTGACAGCTGGAGAGGAATGAGTGGGGTCCTGACACAGGAAGCTGCATTGATCTGGGGGGATCTCTACTACCACTCAGGCAACTTTGGGGCACAAAGCCCTGGTAAGTGCCCTGTGGAGCCATGTACCACATTTATTCCCTGAATGTAGAGATCCTTGGCTCCTGCCTCTCTCCAGACCCTATGCTGTGCCAAGGCATGCGGATGTAAGGCGTGGGATGCTTGCCCAGGGGGAGTGTTCTGCAAAATGAAGCAAGAGCCTGATCAACCCAGTGCAGGAATGAGGGATTTTCCTGGAGGTCATGGAAAATGCTTGGTTAAAAAAAAAGCTATGCATGGATTTCAACAATTTTTGCACCAAAACAAACTTTTCTTTTGACTCCATTTTCTATGAGCTTTTAAAAAATAATTTTTATTGATATAAAGGGAATAAACTTCATGAATCCTATGAATGTTTGAAGCCCCCTTGCAGGGTGTTGTCCTGATGGGAGTGTGTATGAGGAAGCCTTCCCGAAGGAGGAACCTGGTATGTGCTGACTTGGGAGTTGTGTCCTTGGGGGAAGGAGAGAGAGGGTGGAAATCTTTGCAGCCATTTGTTCAATGACTTCTGCTGCCTTCTCTCTGGGTCATGGTCCAGCTTCTTCCCCTGTCCCTGACTCACCTGGGGCTGAATGGAAGGTTCTTAATGTGACAGTGGCTGCTTTGTCTTGTTCCTCTCCTCTTGCTGGGGTGGTCCTGAATGCACACACCGGGGAAGCTCCCATCTGCTGGTGTCCCCCACCCTGCTACCCAGGGACAGCTGTGGGTGCAGGGACTGAGATGCAGGGACTGCTTGTTCCTGAGGCAGAACTTAGCTCGCCCTGACTAATACATGAAGGGCGAGGAACCAGCACAAGACAGTGTCTGGAGGTGAGAAGCAGCCTCGGGTGCCTGGAGAACCCTGCACATGGAGGACCCGGGAAGACGGCTACGTGGGCAGGGTTGGATCTCTGAGGCTCTGTTCTGCTTCACAGAGGAGCTGCATCTGTTTCCCGTGGGCACGGAGGAGTCATTCAGCGTGACATTGTGGGAAAGTCATCCCAGCTGCAGTGTGCAGAACGGGACTGAAGGGATTCGACCTCGGGGCAGGGAGACTAAAGAGGAGCCTATTTTATTTAACAGTGCAGGTGAAAGGCAAGAGGGGCCCCCGTTAGGGCCACAGTGTAGGGGCGGGAAAGACAGGATCCTTCCAGGAGACTCGAATAGGTGGGATTTGCTGGCCTTGGCGGTTGACAGTGTGCAAAGCTGAGGGGGAGGAGTCAGCAGTCTCACTGCACGGCCGCACTCTGCCCATCACCCGGCTACTTTTCCTCTGGCCATGCTTCTGGGGTCATCCTGTAATTGGTTGAGCAAATACTATTTCTACTTCCCAGATGAAGAAACTGGTCTCAAAGAGGTCGCATAAACACAAGTCTCCAAGTAGCCAGTCTGTTCTCTTTCTAAGTCGCCCTGACCTTGATCCCTTAGGCAGTTAAAGGGGTGCAGGGAGGGGCTTGGGGTGATCAGAGAGGATCCGTAGGAGGTGGGGCTGCTGGCTGCAGCTGGCATTATCCAGCTGGTTGATCTTTTTAACATGTTCAGGCACATGTTACCCACATAAAAAGTGATATGCTTCAACGAAGCCCCATATCCCAAGGTCTGGATTTATAAGACTCAAATAAATGATTTTTATTCCACTGTTAAAGGTGCTGTTTTCTTCTTACTCAATCAAATTATTCCTCATCCGGTTGCCAGCTCCCGTTATGCCTGCGCACATTTTATTAGCATTCCACCGCTTATTAAGGCAGGCCATGTTCACAGCGGCGTGCACCCACGTGCAGGATTCTGCCAGGTCGAGATGTCACCGGCGTGGTATTTCCACTGTCTTCATGGCTGTTTCCAACAGAGACGCAGCGAGCAGAACCAAGTGCATGTTTTAAAATGGTCCCCTTTTCTGGGGAGACTGGCGCTCCAGGGGCTTGATCCTTATGTACCGGAAACGCTCAGCCTACTGTGGGTTACTGCCCCACACATCTCTGTGAGTCCAAGATGCACCTGATACCCCTGACCTGCCAAACGTCACAGCATAACCTGGCTGACCTTAAACAAGCTCAGATCGCTGACCTTAACCAAGGACAGCAGACACGAAGCCCGTTTTATAATAAAGTGTTGAGTATCTCATATAATGTGTTAAGGACTGTGCTGAAAGGGAAAACCAGAACAGTTATGTGGGTACAGGTTCACATTATTGTAGTCAAAAAAGCTTAAGTCAAGCCACAGAGCCATGGCAAGTAGGGGACTGTTCGTGTTTATTTCTCTACGTATTTGTAGCCGTGTTTGAATTTAAATTTCAAGCCAGGCTGCTTCCAGGGAGAGGTGAGATTCCTAGGGCTTGGACGGTTCCTCTGGTGTCTTCTGTTTGGGATAAGCTTAGAAAGTTTGCGCCACCTCCTGCAGTCACCGACCAGCCTGAGGGCTCAGGGAGGTTGTGCACCCGCCCAGGTCTCTGTTTGTACATCTGCGAACTGGGAGTTTTCATGTTGTTCTTGGCCGGTTCTGAGTCAGCCGAAAGCCCGGAGGTCACTCAACCCGTGTGTGCAGAAATGCCGGCGTTTACTCAGCGCCGAGCACGTCCTGGGACCGGAGAAAACCCTGTGCAAGTAACTCACTGAATTCCTGCGACGCCAAAGGAGATGACGCTTTGTCCCCTCGGGTTACAGATGAAGAAGTCCAGTCTCCGAGAGGTGAAGTAATTCGTTCAAGATAAAAAAGTTAGCACGTGGTGGGTAAGAACCTGGGAGTGCTGTAGGTTCTCAGCATGGAACTGGTCTGGAAGCCAGTTAGGACCGTCCGGGAAGGGGACACGCGCTCCCACACTCAGTGTGCTTGTGGCCGGACCAGAGATCCGATCATTCTGAAGTGGCTACATGATCTCTGCCTCTTGGGCAGGGCCCAACAGACAGACTATGGCAAAAAGTGCACCTCGTACAAACTAGCAGGGCCCTTCCTGGAGTCTTTCTCCCCGTCGCTGGCTGGAGGAAGAAGCAGACACAGCAGAGGTGCACCTGGCGAGGGAGGGAGGCAGCCCAGGGCGGCCTCCAGCCCCAGCTTCCAGCCGGAAAGAGGCCCCCAGTCCTAGAGAGGGTGGAACTCAACGCTGCCAGCAGAGATGTGAGCCTGGACGTGGCTCTTGCCCAGCCGAGTCTCCAGATGCGAGCCACACCCCCCTCCCCCCCTCCCCCGACCGACACTGGTTGTCACCTGTGGTCCTGCCTGGACTCTGATCCTCCTAAGTTGAATAATATTGTTGTATATAACTTGATAACAGTACAGTTTTGTTTTGCTTTTGTCTTTTTTTGCTTTTGATCATAATGAAAACCATTACTTAAACTCTCCTATGAGGCTAGGTGCTGGCAGTGTTGAGGCTATCCGTGTGGCGAGGGACTGAGACCAAGAACCAATGAGGGACCTGGGAAGCAAGTCTTCCCCAGTTCAACCTTGAGACGACAGAGATTGGCAGCCATAGTGTCACCTAGAGGTCAACCTAAGGACACCATTATCCCAAACTGCTCTGGATTCCTGCCCCGCATAAACTGTGAGATACTAAATGCTGTCCTACACTGGCAAATATTGGGTAGGTTGTTACATAAAACACATAAAGGGTAAGTAAGGCTGTAAAGTATTTCTCAGCACCATCTAGATCTTTGACAAAATCTCTTTCTATATCCTTGTGGATGTGATCATAAAATATGGGATGAATGAGAGCGTTCTTAGCATTGTAGAACAATTGATCTCACAGTGAATGGTAAATTAACATCAAAGAGAAAGGGGGCTTGGCCTCAGCCCTCTCCTTTCAGTGATGAGCTGAGTTTTTGGGTAATGGTTTGGGAGACAGACTGAGCACATTTGTAGATGGTGGTGCCCTCAGAATGAGGACTGATTTGCTACATAATCCCCATAATAACGAGAAAAATTGAATGGCACTTTCAACCATGCAAGACAATTTCATCGACATTGTCTTATTTAATCTTCAGAAAATTGCATTCTATTACTACAGCTCAGACTAAGCCATCTGTTTAAAGGCATAGAAACAGTAGATGGGGGTGGGGGTCAGAGCTTCGACTCGTGCCCTCTGGCCCCCAGCCCACCCTTCTCTTCCCCAGGCCAGGGGTTCTTGATACTTTGAGTTTGGAAGAAAATGGATGTAGAAGTTTATGCTCATCTCTTTAAAGTGCTGGACCCCATAGGACCATGATGCCCAGAATGATAGCTGCAAGATGAGTGTGGCCATTTATATTTCAATTAGTGATGATGGAGTGAATTTAAAAACCTGGCCTCTCAGTTGCATAGCTGTATTTCAAGGGTTTGATGGGCACATGTGGCTAGTGGCTACTCTATCGGACAGTGCAGTTCTAGAAGGCTTGGAACACTCCCAGCTCCAAAGAAGCTGGCACAGAGAAGCATTGCCTAGGACTGGAATGTGGCTCCTTGTGGAAAGGATGCAGAGCCAGGTGTGAGGGACCTCGGCTTCTCACTATTACAACACACACACACACACACACACACCCTGCCCAGAGAGGAAGCCGCCTCTGTTGGCTTCTCTTCTCTGGCCATTTGAACACGGGTTAGCCTACTTAGCTGGTTATTGGGCTTCTGTGCCACTGAGCTGGGAGGACAGCTGTGCAGTGACTGGCACGGAGAGGCTGAAGAACCAATGATGAGGGTGAACGTGGGAAGGGGTGAGTGCACGGCAGAGGAGCGAGCAGGAAGGCAGTGAGTGAGTGTGACACCGCCTCCCCGTCCTCCTGGCTTCACGGAGGACCTTCTCTCTGTCCCTTGCCCCCTTTCCTCCAGGTCCCCTTCCTTCCTCAGCCCGTTAGGCTGCTCAGCTGGGTACAGTTCAGTGAGCTGGGGCTTTCCCACCACCACCACCTCTTCTTCTCTTCCCCTTCTCCTCCTCCTCTCCTCCTCCTCCTCCTCCTTCTCTCTCTCCCTCCCCCATCCCTCTCCCCCCACCCCGTGTGTCTTGTTACTGCCCCACAGCACGCATGGCAGTAGCATTCTCTCTCCACCTGGCAGGTGAGTCTGTGCTTTGCAGCCTTTCCCTTCCTTTGGAAGGTGGAGGATGTCTGGCGACCTGATCCTGTCTCAGACCCAAGCTGTCACGCTGTGCTCTGCAATCCGGTTTCAGCAGCGTTCTTGTTGGTCTTTGGCTCTGCACCTTTCTATTTCCTCCACAGACTTGTTGATTGCTCCTGACTTTGGAGGGGAATGTGGGGGCAACTAGGTGTCACCCTAGAGCCCCGAAAATGGCATAAGGCTGTTGGTCTATCTTATCAGTTGGATTTACTTTCTTTTTTTTTCCCCTTCACTTTTTTAAATAGTGGTAAGAGACACAAAACATAAAATTTACCGTCCCAGTCATTTTAAATGTATAATTCAGTGGCATTTATTACATTCACAGCGTAGAGCAGCCATCACTACCATCTATTCCAGGATCTTCTCATCAACCACAAAGCAAGCTCCACACCTGTGAGTACTTACTCCCTATTCTCCTCTATCCCCAGTGGCTGGTTGCTACTGATCTGCTTTTTGTCTCTAAGAACTTGACTATGCAGAATATTTAATCTAAGTAGACTCATTCAGAATGTAGCTAATGTTTGCAACGTTCATCCGTGTTGTAACACAGTACTTAATAATAATTTCTTACAGGTAAGTAACGTCCCACTTGAGGGATATGTCACACTTGTTCATCCACTCTTCAGTTCTCAGTAGTATCTTCCTTTTGGCTATTGCGAATAGTGCTGCTATATTCTTGTATAAACTCTTAGAGTGGAATTTGAATCATATGATAGGTTTGTGACTGTTTTCTTCCCTCCCCTCCCTCCCCCCTTTTTTAATCAGTGCGCATGCTAGCCAAGTTTTATGAAAGCAACGCACCTGACAGACCAGAAGGCACTCAGGAAAAGACAGAGAACCCAGTCGGCATTCAGACTGGAGTTTCCACGGATATGGGTAAGGGCCCTCCTTTTCTCCTCCCCACTCCCTTTCTGGGGTTTCCTGGGTGGAGGGCTTCCTGGGCATGGAATTCCTACAGTTCCTCCCAGAATTTCATCAGCACACTGTTATTGGACCTAACAGCCCTGCTGGGTGCAGAGCTGGGAAGACTCTCCCAAGCTGGGAGAGGGCTGTGGATCCACCCACAAGGTTGTGGACGAAGGACAAGTTTTTCCATATGCAATTGATGGTCTGCTCACAAGGCTTGCTTCTACATTTCTTCCCTCATTCAACCACACAGAAATTCTTATTTTCTCCAAAGAAATTCCATTTTTGTTCTTTGTCTCCTCTCACATCCATAGGCTAATGTCTACCTTGGTACCTACCATTCCCCATCAAGAGAAGTAACCCATAATCATATGGAGGTAGCATGGTTGAAGTTCTATCTTCTGTATTTTCTTCAAGCTGACATATGGACATACGGGTGGTCATAGGTATTTGTCTCTTGCTATCTGTCTTGTGGTGTTGGAGGCTTGGGGAAAGATTGTCTTGTGTGGTCCAGAGGGCTGATCACATCATCCAGTGGGATGGATAGCAGCCCTGCCTCATGACCATCTGAATCTGGACAGCCTGTATTCTACTAGAGACAAAACACACAAAAGCATCAAATTTACATGGCCCAAAGAGAAGCAACGAGACTATGAGGGCCACAGGACCAAGGAGAGCCAACATCCCAGTGCTGGGCCAGAAATTCCAACTGTGTTTGCCTCCTGTTTGAAGGACTAGGTGTAGCAACCCTAGGGTGGGGGACCCCAGTCATGGCAGTCTGGCCATACCACCCTGAACACACCTGATCTCATCTGGGCCCATGTCAATGTTAGTCTAAGAGATACAAGAAAACAAATTAATGTTGAATTACCATCCTCCGTTGGGCTGTTTTTTGAATGCCACACCTGTGGAGCCAGAATCACTTGGCTTTCAGGACGTGGTGGGGGCACTCTGATTATGAAGGTGCTTCCCACCATGAAGAAGTGCACATGCCGGGCTGATGAGCGTCAGACTCTGGATTGGGGGGGGGGGTCTCTATCCTCAAGTTTTGTTGCTTTTCTCTTTAGGAACAGACGAAAATGCTGAGCAAAGAATTGGAGAGGCTTCCAGGAGAGGTTTTATTGGAACAGTGCAAAATCCCAGATAGAAAAAAAAAAAACTCTCTTGCAATCACTCGGGGCCTGAGGCTGCAGCACCGTCTGGGTTGAGAATTTTATGCACAGCGTTCTGTCTTCCCTGCTGAGCAGTAGACACCACAGCTGGGAGAGGCAACAGTGGTGAGAAAAAGCAAAGTCCCAGCCTGAAGCTTGACTTCTGATTTACTCCACCATAAAGGTTTCACTGAGAACTGTCCTTCCATAACCTTATAGAGTCCTTAGCACAAGGTTTGGAGGGAGAGATCTGCATCTTTCCACTTGTGTAGGTAAAGAACTGGAAGTTCCATCGCTGCCCTACAGTTTTCCAGTGGATGTGTGGTGGAGCTGGACGCAGGTGGCTGTGACTCTGGACATGACAAAGCTGATCACAGTCCCCTGCACGGGGCACAAGAAGAATCTCCTGGAAACCACCCAAGTGTCACCATGGCAGACACACACACGGCTGAACCAACACTGCTCACTCCGACTCTCCTGTCCAGTGGCAGGGTGGACACGTAATGGCCAAGCCACAACAACAGTGTTCAACATGAGACCCGTCGTGTTATATCTGGACTCCCACCTCCTCTTTGTATGAATGTCAGAATGGAGGTGAAGAAAGAGGAACCAAGCTGCCACAGCCCACAGTTGGGGGTCCCAAGGGGCCACCTATAAACAAGACTGAGGCAGGACAGCAGCCCAGGGGGCCACATGGCACAGGAGGCCGTGCCCAGGCCCTGCCTGAGGTCTTACACACCCATTTTGCACCCACTGCCTATCACTTGCCCCCTGACATCACAAAGCTTGTGCTGCTTGCATCCCATGGCATGAGTCCTTGCTGTGTGTTACTCCTTATTTACTAATTTTTCTGAGCAGTGTTTCAGGAATTTTGTCCATCAGACAAGCCATGCACTGCCCTAGGAGCTTTGAAGTTGGTTATCAATCCTGGAGCTCTGCGCGCCTGTCTGTGCTGAGCATGGGCGCTTTCCTCAGTCCTGCATTTGAATCAGTCTGAGACTCCAGGGCTTGAGAGATGTCTGCTTCTGGGCACGTCCCTGGGTTACAAAAAGAGAAAAAGGGTGATCTTAGGATCAGTGAAGGGAGCCAGAGTGATGTGTGTGTGTTTCCACTGAGACCCTTTTACAGATGGGACCACTGATTCTCAGGGAGCCTAAGCAACTCATTCAAGGTCACAGGGCGACCTCTGCAGAGCTGACCGTGACACCCAGCCTCTGTCTCCTGTCCTGGGCTTCTTTCTTGGGTCACATCTGACCCCAGCATCGTGATGCTAACCACCATGCTTCATACCAATGCGGGGCACAGCTTTGCTAAATATTTGTGCAACTTCACGTTCCATGTGTTCCTTAAAGACTCATATGATGCTTCTCTTGGTTTGATTTTTGCAGGGCCAGTGAGGCTTGCTGGAGACAAGCAGGGTGCACGTGCTGCCCCCTGCCAGGACCCAGGGCCGAGGGGCAGCAGAAGCCATCCTGAACCTCCTCCTATGGATGTCACTCCTCTGGCTGATGGCCAACCGTCAGAAAGAATCCCTTTCTGGGGAGACAGTCAGGCATCCTTCCCAGAGGAGGGGGCGTTGAAACAGGGGCAGGAAGGATACATTTATTCTGCCCGCAGGTGTTCCAAGTGGAGCAAAAATTTGTTCAAACCCCAATTTGGACCTTTTTTTTAAATAAAATATTTATTTCTTTATTTGAAAGTCAGAATTTCAGAGACGGAAGGAGAGTGGTCTGCTGGTTCACTTCCCAGATGGCCCCAACAGCCTTGCGTGGGTCAGGCTGAAGCCAGGAGCCAGGAGCTTCACTAGGACTCCCATGTGGTTGGCAGGACCCAAACACTTGGGCTCTCTTCCACTGCTTTCCCCAGGCACATTAGCAGGGGACTGGATCGGAAGTGGAGCAGCCAGGACTTGAACTGGCGCCCACAAGGGATGCCACTGTCATCCCTTACCCCATGATGCCACAGTGCTGGCCCCATTCTTGGAGGTTTATGAGAAGGGAAGAGGCACGCAGATGCCTTTCTTTCTCTCCCTCTCTTTCTTGTTCCCACTGTTTCCCTTTGCTTCCAGACTGTGCGGTTGGCCATCAGCCAGAGGAGTGACATCTGTAGGAGGAGGTTCAGGATGGCTTCTGCTGCCCCTCGGCCCTGGGTCCTGGCAGGGGGCAGCACGTGCACCCTGCTTGTCTCCAGCAAGCCTCACTGGCCCTGCAAAAATCAACCCGAGAGAAGCATCGTATGAGTCTTTACAGGACACATGGAACGTGAAGTTGCACAAATATTTAGCAAAGCCGTCCCCTGCACCCTGGGAAGCAGGCAAGGTCGGACATCACAGCTGTTTGGTGGTGTTTATTCTGAACTATCCAAATATTATCACTGTCCCGGGGCTGTGGCGGGTGGAGAGGTAAATAAATGCCCATTCCTGCCTTCTGCAACCTCCGGGCTCCTCGGCGGGAGAATCCGTCTGCATCCCAGCACGGAGCAGAGTGGGTGCTACAGGAGGGTGGCAGAGACACCAGGGGGAAGGATTTGGGTTTCTGCGGTGTGGAGGAAAGAGCACGGGGTCAGGAGTTGCCCAGAGTTCAGTCTGAATCCACCTGCATCCTTAGCTGTCTGAGCAAGCTTAGTAAGATGCTCAAGGGGCCGCTGCTGTGGCTCACTGGGCTAAGCCTCCGCCTGCAGTGCCAGCATCCCATATGGATGCTAGTTCAAATCCCGGCTGCTCCTCTTCCAATCCAGCTCTCTGCTTATGGCCTGGAAAAGCAGTGGAAGGTGGCCCAAGTGCTTGGGCTCCTGAACCCACATGGGAGACCTGTAAGAAGCTCCTGGATCCTGGCTTCTGATTGGCCCATCTCTGGCCGTTGCGGCCATCTGGGGAGTGAACCAATGGATGGAAGATCTTTCTAAAACAAAACAACACAAAGCAAAAAAAGGATGCTCAAACTTTCCTGGCCTCAGTGTCCTCTCCTTTTACATGAGAACATAAAATTACAGAATTTAGCCTATGAGCCATTTAAGAATGAAGTGAGCTGATAATGTGTAATTGTCCTGGACACAGCACAGATATGCGCACCCCAGGACTTTCCTCCCCTCTCCCTCCCTATTCCCGGGTTCCTTGCCCTTGGGGCCCTGACAAGGCTTGGGCTAGCCCACACACAGAGCCTGAGGGAGGGACTTGGACATGGGCTGCGTATTGTGGAGGTGGTTGCAGAGAGCAGGAGTGAAAAGGCAGATAGGGTGAGGCAGGGAAGAGGAGACGCTGACATGGGGTCAAACGATGGAGGGGGGTGGAGGAGCAAGGGGTCTCCATGCTGCTGGGCCGCCCGGCGCCTGTCCACCATGACCTCAGAACAGCGAGCAGAAGGTGGGTGCATTGACCCCTGAAGGGCGCTGGCCCTGGGGATGGCCTCTTCCCTGCTTCTCTCCCAAAGACGCCCCCTCCCCCGCCGGCACTTCCGGTCTATATTCAGAAACCAGGAAACAGGAAAGCCAGCTCCCTTGCTGCCTTGGGACTGCTGCAGCTGTGGCTGGAACCACGTGGCCCCATCACCTCTTATCTTTAAGCTGATGCCAGTATCCTCACGTCACGGTCACCCGGGAGGAAACGCAGGTTCTGGAAGCTGGCACCCCTGACACGGCCTGCTCTCCGAATGCTGAGACGTCAGTTGTTTCTCCCCCATCCACTTTCTTCCTCTTTGTTCACAACCCCGTTTCTGTTTCAGTGTACCCAGCCACAGGCGATGGATTATGGTTGATCTAAGTATGACAATCCTGTCTATCATCGTGAGGTATTTCCTTTTCTCCAGCCTCACTTGCACTTAGGACGGCCGTGTAATTGCTGGACCAACAGCAGCCATCTTGCCACAGTGAAGCCATAGCATGAGGCAAAGTGGTAACCAGGAGGAAGAGCAGAGGAAGCATCCACAGGGCGTGTGGACCTGTGATGTCATGGGAACACAGGAGCTCTCCACCTCCTCACCTCTCCCCGTGTACCAAACCCAAACCCGCTTTGCTCAGCTTCGGTCACATCAGTCCAGTTTGCTCCTGTCTGCCTGGGAGCGTACTCCTGACCCACACACCCTTCTGAAAATGCGGATAGAGATCCCGTGGGGCTGAGGTAAGGGAGTTGAGGGTTACTGTGTGTGAGGCGCTGAGAACAGCACGGGATACACGCCTGGGTGTCAGTGCACGGTGGCTGCTGACGTGTCCCAGCATGGCTCCGACTTGTTTCCCAGGCTTATCTCCAGCACAGGGCCGCTCTATCTGCAGGGGCTCCCCCAGCCAGAGTTTATCCCAAGCCAATTAGCCCTCGGCTTGCCAGCCCCTTTCCTGCCTGTCTGGCATTCATCATCTTGTCAGCCTGTCCCTAAGGCTGTGCCGGCTGAGTGTCTGAGTGGCCTGGAGGAACGTGCGTCATGGACACTTCTCCCTCACTGCCCCTCCTGCGCTGCCCACCAGGCTGCCAGTCCTGGTGAATCTCAGACCCAGACCACAGGGTGATGCCAACCTCAGCGGAAGGCAGGGCTGGGCAGGGCTGGAGCCAGACCCCCAGGTCTCTGTGTCTCACATTCCTCCGGTGTTGCTGTGACTGATGCTGGTAGAATTGCAAAGTACACAACCTGTGCAACTGTGCAAGCTGCAAGAGGGCGGCTTGCTCACTGAGGACATTGCCACGAGCTCCTAGCTCTTTATAAAGAGGATACTGAGGCACAGAGAGGTTGAGAGCCTTGCTAGAGGTCACACAGCACTTGAGGAGGAGAGCCTGGACCGTGAGAGAACCTGATTCACTCAAGTGCCCTTGGCCTACAAGGTCCTGTCTGGACACAGGTGCTCTCCGTGCTGTGCCCTCCTTCTACTTAGCTCTGCTCTCTTGTGTGAGCCGGTCCTGCCCAGAACTTTTTCCCCAGCTCTTCCCTCTGCCTTGAGGCTTTCTTCCCTTCTCATTCTTCAAGTCTTAGCACAAATATCAATTCCACAAAGAGGATTTCCTGGACCGCCAGGTCCAGGATGGCCTTTCCGATTCCATGTGTTCCAAGCCACCTAACCTCTGTGTCACTGTCTCCCCGACAAGAGTGCAAAGTCTGTGAAGACGGGAGCTTTGTCTGCACCTCATTATAATGCTATTACCAGCATCTACCACGTATTAGGAATCCAATGCTATTTTTAAAAATTTATTTATTTGAAAGGCTGAGTGACAGAGAGTGACAAACATCTTCCATCTGCAGGTTCACTCCCCAAATGGCTGCAATGGCTGGGGCTGGGCCAAGCTGAAGCCAGGAGCCAGGAGCTTCATCCGGGTCTCCCAAGTGGGTGGAAGGGGCACAAACACTTGGGCCTTCCTCGGCTAGTTTTCCCAGGCCTGTAGCAGGGAGCTGGATTTTTTAAGGAATTTAAAGGTTGGCACTGAGAGTCTCATAGAGGTCTATCTGATGGTGTAGGTCATTCCTTTCCCTACACAAGACTGAAAGAGGAGAGTGCCCAATAGGAACACACACAGCTCAGCCCATGGAGCACAGCGAGAGCTGTCTGTAAGCCAGGCCCTATTGCCCTCGTTCGTGTGGGTGACCTCATTTGTCCTCTCTGCACCCTATAGCAGCAGCACCATTGTTCCTCTCCTTTAATAGGTGGCAGAATGAACCCTCAAGGAGTTGGGTCAGCATGTAAAGGAGTATCTACAGTTCCCACCCAGGAGCAGCAGCATTGTTTGATACTGGGCCTTTAGGGTCTGTGGGTTCCTCGTCCACATATTCAGCTGGCCACGATTGAACATATCTGAGAAGCAAAAACCAAATTGCATCTGTGCTGACTGTGTATGGAGTTTTGTCTTGCTATTATTCCCTAGATACTGCAGTGTGGGGAGCAACTCGGACTAGACTAAGTTACTGGAATTAAGACTTATTCTATGCATCTGCTCTCCCAACAATATGGCGCTGGGAGAGGAGTAAACAGCTTCTACACAGCTGCCTCCAGTTCAACCAATAAACTGTAGGACCTGCTCCTGATTGGAGGAGAGCAGCGTACTCGGCATGTGGGTAGCCGAGTTGGGATTGGTGGAGGAGGACTATAAAGGAGGAGAGAGACAATATGCACCAGGAACATCTATCTGAAGGAACACCTGTGCAGCCCCCGAGAGAGCCGGCCGGCGGCGATGTGCTGCTCCCCCGTGGAAGTGGGGAAAGTGGCCAGGGGGAACCGCCCTTCCACGGAGGTGGAAGGGACGGTAGCCAACCTGGGAAGAACCAGCAGCAAACCCGGGGAGGGCCGAGCAGACAAAAGAACAGCGCAGGGTCCTGTGTCGTTCCTCCGCGAAGAGGGGGAGCGACACTGTAGTACAGTCACTACTTACAGACCATTGCCATTGTGCTGTGTACTATAAGAGAGGATGGAAAGTGTCCAGGATGGTGTGTACGGGTCTGATGCAAACAGAATGCCATTTTATGGAAGGGATGAGAATCCACAGATTTCCATATTCTCAGAGGGTCCTGGGACAGCTGTCTATGGGTCCCTAGGGATAACTGTGCAGTCGTAGATCCCAAGTCATGTGTTGTGCCCTGATGCTACACTACTTCTCTACGCACACAGAAACCACTACATGGTCATTTCATTTCCCTGGGACCCATATCCTCTGCCAAATGGGAGGCTCCTTGTCAACAAATGTTTGGGCCTAGCAGAGTAGGGGGTTGATGGCAACCAGGGCTCACCTTATCCACCCCTGTTAACTAATTGGATGCACCTGCCAGCTAACTGGGTGCACCTGCCATGCTGATGCCTTCCCACACTGACTCTGGCCTTGCCCAGTGAATCTGCTTTGGCTAACAGTGCTGTGGCAAACATGCATGTGTGTGCACACACACACACACACATGCTAACACTGCTATGCAGATCAGCCTGGGCTGGTGTGCTGGAGGACAGGGCACCAGCCAATACTCAGCCAAGAGAGTTGCTGGTCTTGGGTGCATGACTGAGGCCTGCTGGATCAGCCAATCAGGTACAGAGCACAACAACCGCCCAGCAGAGCCCAGTTCCACACCACCAGCACACAGAATCACACACCGTATAAGTGTTGACTGTTGTGAGCCACTGCGTGTGGGGTGATTCGTCAAACAGCAGAAAGTCATTGCTAGAGAGGGTGAAGTTATTGCCCCTGAATAAGAATGCATTTACTGCTCAGAGCAGAGTGGGAGCAGACAAGCTCTCTCCATTTGGCAGACATAAAGGGAGACACAGAGAAGCCAAATACTCACAGCAAGTAAGCGGTGAAGCTGAGACTTAAATCCGGGAAGCTTGGTTCTAAAATCTGCACTCCTAGTTCAGGCCTCTCAAAGATGAACTGAAGGCTGACTATTTGCCAACAACTGCTAGGTTCTGGGCACACAGAATCAAGTTAAACAAGGCTCAGCACTGGTTAATCTACATTAATACACAGATGCACACACACACACACACACGGGGTACTGCCAAAAGTTCATAGAAAAAGAGAATTTAATGACAACTCTATTTTGGTGCAAAAAAATCAAAATCAAAATCTTTTCAAAATATGTCCTATGAACTTTCCTAATGATTTTTCTACATTCAGAGAAAAGCCTACTAACCTTAATGCACAAATAATTCATAGACATTAATAAGTGAAACCACTTTACAGAAAAATGGATTGAATAAAACATTTATAGAAAAGAGTGTATCTGACCCCCCAAAAATTAACCACATAAGAATGAAAAACAAGCAAACTAAAGCAGGAATGAAAAAGTCATTTAGCTCCCATCAAATCAGCAATTTAGCCAAGAGTAAATGAATGGAAATGCTTAATTTTTTGTGAGCATATCATCTGGCTGGAGCTTTAAAGATTTTCATGCTTTTTACAGTAAATACAATTCTCAAATACCACTCTAAGAAAATAAGCACAGATATACTGATGTGCATCTCTGTGGTTTTAAAATAGTGAAAAAATCTAATAATAAATATATGAGAAAAAAGACAGATTACTGTGCAACCATTTAAAACACTCTTGCATTTAATGCCATGAAAATACATATGCCATAATTGTACATGACAATATTCCCAAGTATATGTTTATATATGTTAGAGAAAACAGACTGGGAGGTATATACTAAAATGTAACTAGCCATTGTACCAGGATGCAAGCTCATGTATGACTTTTGCTTTTGTTCTTAGACTTTTTCTTGAATTTCCTAGTTTCCACAGTGAGCATAAAATGTTTTCATAATCGGCCTTGGCATTGTGGTGTAGCGGGTAAAGCTGCTGCCTGCAGCGCCACCATCCTATATGGGCATCGGTTCAAGTCCAGGTTGCTCCACTTCTGATCCAGCTCCCTGCTAATGTGCCTGGAAAAGCACCAGAAGACAGCCTAAGTGTTTGGGCCCCTGCACCCACGAAGGAGACACAGAACAAGCCCTGGCCCCTGGCTCCACCCTGGCCCAGCCCTGGCCATTGCAACCATCGAGGGCATAAACCAGTGGATAGAAAGTCTTTCTCTCTCTCTCTGTTTCTCTCCCTCTCTCTTTAACTCTGCCTTTCAAATAAATAAAATAAATATTAAAAAATATGTTTTTCTTATTAGAAGAAAAAAGAAATTCAAAACACGTGAAGGCAGGACCTCGGGGCCCTGCTGGAGGGCGGTGAGCAGCAGTGTTAATCAGGCGTGAGACACGGTGCTGGAAACAGAGACACGGTGTCGTTTGGGAGGGGATGCACTGTGGAGCGATCACCGCGGCGCTCCTCTCACATGGGTGACCACGTGGCGGCCCCGGGGCTCAGTGAGGGAGCCCTCGACGGGCAGCACAACCCCTTCCACCAAGCCCTTTCCCCTTGCTGACCCTCAGTGTCTACACTTTGGAAGCTGGACTGCCTGTGATCTTGGGTGAGTCGCCTCTCCTCTCTGAGCCCAGCTCCCTCTGAGCCTTGTCCGTGAGATGGGGCAGTCATTGTTCCCATTTCTTGGGATGCGGAGAGCTAACGCGTGTACAGCTCTTGGAAGTGACTTTACACGTGGGAAGTGCTTGGTGAGCGTCAGCTGTCATTGGTGTCAGTGCTGCAACACACAGCTTGTCCCTCACGTTCACATCATCAGCCCGAAAAACCCTCCTCGTCAGGGTCTCCCATGCATGCAAATCTCCCGCAGAACTCCATCCCCGCATCACTTTCCATCTGCTGCTGCAACAAATTACCACCAACTCAGCGGCTTAAAGCAACACCTGTCGTGTGGTGCAGTGGGCCAAAGCCTCCACTTGCGATGCTGACACCTGGTATCAGAGCGCTAGTTCGAGTCCCGCCTGCGCTGCTTCTGATCCAGCTCCCCGCTGATGCAGCCGGGAAGGCAGAAGATGATGAGCCAAGTGCTTGGGTCCCTGCCACCCACATGGGAGACTCAGATGGAGTTCCTGGCTCCCGGCTTCTGGCCTGGCCCTTCCCTGGCTGTTGTGGCCATTTGGGGAGGGCCCCAGTGGGAGGAAGAACTCTCTTTTTCTCTCTGTCTCTGCTGTTCTGCCTTCCCAGTCACTATACACATTCGCCATGGCACGCTTTGGGAGGTCAGAGGTCCGTGCAGGTTTTATGGGACTGGAGTCAAGGAGCTGGCTGGGCTTGGTTCCTTCTGGAAGCTCCCAGGGAGGGTCTTTCCAGGCTTCTCCAGGCTGCCTGGTCCCTGGACGCCTCGCTGGACTCGGCCTCTGCTTCCTCCTCTCCTTCTGCAACTCCGATGCCCCGTGCCCCTCCCAGGTTCTGGGCGTAACCCACTTCCCGGAGTTCTGACCACCCTGGCAGGGGCATGGCCACAGGTCCTGAGGGCCAGGGTACTTCCCGGCTTTGGGGAGCATGCTCGCTCAGCACATCCAGACTCTGGGGCTTCCCCAGTTCACGGGGCCCTCAGTCCCACTGCATCAACCTCCACCACACTTCCTGTTTTCCCACGGGTCCTCATTCCCACTTTCTGGCCTGTTCTTCCTGGTACCACGGGGAAGACTTCTGCTTTTTCCAACACCCAAGTCTCATTGCCCTCCCCCCAACCTCTGCACCTGGCAGCGGCTCCCACGCAGCCCCCCAGTATGGAGGGGCTCAGTGCATCCCCCGCACTCCCGTTTCTGCACTTCCGCGACTCAGCTACAGACCGGCCGGTCTGAGCGGGGCTCTGCCGGGCTTGCTCTGAGCAGTGGGCCAGGTTCAGCTCTGTTCCACGCATCTTTCCCTCTTCCTGGACCAGGCTGATGGTTGCCATGGTGACAGCAGCAGCACGAGAGACTAGAGCCTGGCTGTGAAGCACGGCTGAGTGTCCTCTGTTGCGTGCGCTAACATCCCGTTGGCTAAGGCCTGCCACACGGCTAAGGCAAGCATCAGTGGGGGCAGAGACAGACGCATTCATGAGAGGAAGGGGAAGAGAGTGAATAGCTGCTGAAAAATAATTCAAATAGTCACAATTCCTCCTCCTCCAGGAAGCCTTCTCTGCATTCCCCAGCTACAACCCTCCCTTTGTTATGTTGCAGCACTGTTGTAGTTCTCTGAATCGCTGTGTTTATCTACACGCAGCACAGGTCTCGGAGGATAGAGGTACTTACTTAAGTGTGAGATAAGGGATCCATTGGTGCTTTCGTTCCTGGAGGATAATATGAGCCCGTAGTGTGAGGTGTGCAGAGTACAGCCGGCCTGCAATAGCCATGGTGATTTCTCTGGGCTCCCTCTTCAGGCTGGCCCTGCTGTGGGAGCCTGGGGTCTTTTCCCAGCCTGAGTGAGCCTATGGGGAGGGGGTCTCTGTGTTTCCCATTCACAGGTGGTGCATCCGCTCCCTCTCCAGCTGGTGGGACAGTGCAGCTACAGCAGGAGGGCTGATGTGGCCTTGGCCTGGGGTTATGCTTGCCAGGCACCGTCTCAGCAGCCTTCCAGGGGATAAAGGCCTGGAAAGGAGCCGCTCAAAGGGCTGGAGCTGTGGCGTAGTGGGTAAAGCCACTGCCTGCAGTGCTGGCATCTCATTCGGGTGATGGTTTGAGTCCCGGCTGCTCCACTGCTGATCCAGCTCTCTGCTATGGCCTGGGAAAGCAGTAGAAGATGGCCTAAGTGCTTGGGCCCCTGCACCCACGTGAGAGACCTGGAGGAGGCTCCTGGCTCCTGGCTTCTCATCAGCACAGCCATTCGGGGAGTGAACCCAGTGGAAGTGAACCCAATGGAAGACCTTTCTTTCTCTCTCTTCCCCACTCCCCCTGCTTCTGCCTCTTTGTAACTCTGCCTTTCAAATGAAATAAATAATTTTTTTTAAAAAGAGCTACTCAAAACCACACAGGGGCAGATGTGGGTCAGGAGATGTGGGGTGGAGGAAGGCGGTCAGGGAAATGTGGCTGAGAACAGTGTTGCAATGATTCTCTCTCTCTCTCTCTCTCTCCCCCCATCATTCACTCCCCCATCTCTCTCTATTTCTCTCTCTCTCTCTTTCCCCCATCATTTACCCCTCATATCTCTCTCTATTTCTTTCTCTCTCTCTCTCATCCCCCCATCATTCACCCCCCATCTCTCTCTCTATTTCTCTCTCTCTCTCTTCCCCCCATCATTCACCCCTCATCTCTCTATTTCTTTCTCTCTCTCTCTCTTCCCCCTCATCATTCACCCCCCACCTCTCTCTCTATTTCTTTCTCTCTCTCTCTCATTCCCCCACCCCCTCCAGCAAATTCTGCAAAGGCGAGGGACAGTCTATGATTCCCCTCTCAGTCTGAGCCACACAGCAGTACCCAGCTCCGTCTCCTGGTTTGTCATCTCGCCGTTGCATGCTTAACTACTGAGATCGACCCCAAAGGATGAGGAAGACTTAAATAACCCAGTCCACGCACACTGGCTTCAGGGATGCCCAGGGCATGGTCGGGGCTGGGTCAGCATTTGGTCCTCCTGTCACAGTGGTTGTCCTTACCCTGGGCATCATGGAAGTGGGCAGCCAGAACAGAAGATGATTGGAAAGTTCCCCTCTCCAACTCTGCCATGTGCTGGCGCAGCCTCCAGCTGCATGCCTGGCACAAGCCCCGAACCTGCTCCCTGTGTTGGTCTAGGAGCACCAGGCTTGCGAAATGTTTGCAAACAGCCCTGCGGCTGTGGATCTTGTCAGAGCTCTCTCGGCCGCCTCAGCTCAGGCTGATCGTCCACTCCAGGGACCTCCCCTGGCAGGTACAGCTCCTACCTATCCAGCAGGAATTGCAGCTGCTGCTTCTGGTGTGTGTGTGGGGGCCCTGGAAGGGTGTTCCCTGCAGGAAGCTGGCAGTGGGTCTGTCTATGCGAGAGATGTGCGGGACCTCACCAAGCTTGCACCGACGTCTTCATACAGCCCTAGGGAAAGGAGCCCTAGGCTGTGGGTAATCTGAGTTGGTTAGCCTGAGTACCTTGAGAATTCTAGTTCTTTTGTTGGGAGAACCAGGTCGCAAGTGCAGGCTACAGAAGGCACCCGAGCAAAGTGCATTCAGGGAAGAGGGGGTGCTACACCGTGCTAGTGGTCCACCACGATTCTGAGCTCCTGTAGCATGGAGGAAAGGGATCCAGCTTGAACCTTGCCCTCAGTGAAGCTACCGTCTGGTGGGTGAGGCAGGTGCAGGCACCAGCATCATCGCCATGGGCTGTCATGGGAAGCTTTGTCAAAAGTCTGGAGCTACATGACGGGAGGACTTGGGGGACGGTGGCCAATCAGAAAATCTCCGTGGATTTGGGGCCATCTGCCTGGTGACCAGGAGGACCCTGGACACAGAGCAGAAGGGCCAAGCCAGGACCACTGGGGGTGTTTGCAAGAGAGGAGACTCTCTCTGCTCTGCAGGGCTCCAGGATGGAAGTCCACAGGGCCCTTCCAGGAGCAGAAAACCCCAAGGGAGGAAGTTCTGCCTTTGGGGAGTGATGGGGGTGGTGGTGAGGCGTAGGGGTGGTTTACACCTTCCGTAAGGGGTATTCTGTGCCCCACTGAGGGCACGACAGTGACACGATGAGTGACCCTGTCTGCCTGAGCATCCCCGAAGAGGCTGAACTTCCTGGGCGCCGTTCAGTCAGCCAATCTGCAGCCGCATTTGGAAAGTGGGCCTGGCTCTGTGTCAAGAGCATATCAGCGGCAGGCACCGCGGCTCACTAGGCTAATCCTCCGCCTTGCGGCGCCGGCACACCGGGTTCTAGTCCCGGTCGGGGCACCGGATTCTGTCCCGGTTGCCCCTCTTCCAGGCCAGCTCTCTGCTGTGGCCAGGGAGTGCAGTGGAGGATGGCCCAGGTGCTTGGGCCCTGCACCCCATGGGAGACCAGGAGAAGCACCTGGCTCCTGCCTTTGTATCAGCGCGGTGCGCCGGCTGCAGCGCGCTGGCCGCGGCGGCCATTGGAGGGTGAACCAACGGCAAAGGAAGACCTTTCTCTCTGTCTCTCTCTCTCACTGTCCACTCTGCCTGTTGGGGGAAAAAAAAAAGAGCATATCAGCATGGATTCTCCCCGGCACTCACAAGACCACACGTATCAAATGAAGTGCTGGGGCAGGAGCCAGGTCTGCTGACTTTTCCCCAGAGACCCTCATCACCTGATAATCTCTCCCTTCCTCCATCCCTCCCTGCCTTTCTTGCCTTTAAAAATTCATTCATCCGTAAAATAATCCAGTTAGAACAGCGGCTCCATCTCAGCACCCAGGGGTCACCCACTACCTGGTGGAGCCCTGTAACACTGGGTGAGTTCAGTTCTGGAGCGAGTTCTATGTACCTGGCACCTTACAAGCCCCGAGGAAACCTGCGATGTTTCATGCGGGGCTCCTGCCCTGCAAAGATGTCTCTCTAATGCGAGAACCAAATGAGCACACCCGACATCACAGTCCTCTGAGATAAGTGCTGGAACCGAGCTATGCCCACGTCCTCAGGATCTCATCCTCCCACACTGTAAAACACACGACCTATTTCTCCGTTTATTTCCAGTTCCGACTCCCCGTGTACATGTTTTCCAAATGAGAAGCCAGAACACGCCGTGCGGGGTCTGGGAGCCAGAGCTGACACTCAGAGCAGGCCCTCGCGTTCCGCGTGGCCTGCCTTCCAGAGCTCCTGATTAAATAAAGAAAAGCAGTGAGAAGTCTGTATTTTAGGGCTTCGTGTCCTGTGAAACAGTAATGAACTCTGTGCAAAAACAATCTCATCTGAAATTACAGAGATCTCTACGTCAACGTAACAAAGGATGCTTCCCGGCCAGGCGCAGCGTCTTGCAAGGTTGAATGAGAATTTCAAGAGGTGGTAAATATTTATAAGAGGTAGTAAAAGTTTGATTCACCCATAAAAGAGTTTGAGGGAGAGAAAATTAAAAAGTATCGGCATGTGGGTAAGAAAAAATAAAATGAACATTAAAGAAATCAAATAAAATGTTAATAGTGGTTGTTTCGGGCAGTGGAAATTATGTTTGATATGTAGGCCTTTTCTACGTTTTTATGCATCTCCTCCAGATTCTGAAATAAGCATGCGTTGCTCATGCTTCGGTGACTTGAAGATTCCCTGTTGGAGGGGCTCCCGGCTGCCCTGAGCGTTTCTGGAGGGGTTTGGAATTGCTCGCTGTGCAGCCCTTTGGTTTCTGAACTGAAAGCGAAACAGGTTGGAGAGAACGTCACAAGCTCACCTCCTAAGCATGCGGCCTGGCCCTTGAGGGGTGCAGTGCCTGTATCCTGTAGAGGAATCTTGCCACAGGGCCTAATGCCTGTTAGCAACTGCAGGGCATCACGGAAACTTTATAAGCTACCCTAACACTGAACCGAGTCACAGGTGAGCTGGTACTTGTTACCCAGGTCATAATACCAACAATTGCAAATGCTTATTTTCAAGAATGCTCACTCTCAGCTTTGCTCTATGTGGCTCACACGTCGGTTTCTTTTATTAATGGTGATTAGGTGGGTGAGGCAAGAGAAAGTATTCAGAGAGCTCCGGTCCCGTCTTTCCTACTGTCTGGGCACCATTCTGTAATCTGTTAAATGAACAGTCCTGTCTTTTGTGCTGAGTTCATCAGCGGAGGTGATGCGGAGAGAGAAGGAGGTTATGGAGGTGAACCACACTCCCTCACCCAGACATTCACTCAGCAAACATCCCCACATTGACCTTGGGACTTTCCCCCAGGAAATATGTCCAAGTCGGGCCAACCGGAGACTTTTGGGAAGACCTTCAGGCAAGGAGTTCCTTCATTCAGGGTCACAGACGTGCACATCTGAGAAGGAGGCAGAGCCACACAGGGGCCTGGGAGAGGGAGAGAGATGCCCAGATCCTGGTGTTGCTCTCTGCACCTGAACCCACACCTTCAGTCACACAAGACATTTTTTTTAAGGATTTATTTTATTTGAAAGTCAGAGTTACACAGAGAGAGAAGGAGAGGCAGAGAGAGAAAGAGAGAGAGAGATCTTCCATCCGCTGATTCACTCCTCTGATGGCCGCAACGGCAGAAGCTGTGCTGATCTGAAGCCAGGAGCCAGGAGCTTCTTCTGGGTCTCCCACATGGGTGCAGGGGCCCAAGCACTTGGGCCATCTTCCACTGCTTTCCCAGACCATAACAGAGAGCTGGATCAGAAGTGGAGCAGCCGGGACTTGAACTGGTGCCCATATGGGATGCTGGAACTGCAGGTGGTGGCTTTGCCTGCTATGCCACAGCGCCAGCCCCCCAAAGACATTTCATGTTTGGCTTTGACCAGTGGAGCTGGAGCAGCCTATTTTACCATGGACAGTGAAAGCTGGAAGGAAAGACACCAAAACACAGCTGGCCCTTGGCATCTGTGAGTTCTGCATCCTCAGACTCAAGCAAATGCTAATCGAAAACAGTTGGGGCAAAACAAATTCTAACTGTCCTGAACCCATATAGACTTTATTTTTTTGGCCTTTATTCCCCAAGGAGTAGAGTCTGGCAACTATTTACTACAGTCTCCTGCTGTTAGGTGCTGTGAGTCATCTCGACCTGATGTCCAGCACCCAGGAGGAGCTGTGCAGCTTCTCTGCAAACACTCATTATTTTGTGTAAGGGACTTGAGCATCCGTGGAATTTGCTATCCGAGAGGCGTACTGACCTCATCGCCCATGGATCACAAGGGGTGATTGTATGAGCGTAGACACAAGGTCATATTTTTACTTTCTTATTCTTTCTGTTTGTATCCTTAGAAGTATTTTATAAAGATTTAAGAAAAAACTTTTATGCTAAGAAAAGAAAATGTGCATTTTTAAAAGATTTTACTTATTTATTTGACAGGCAGAGTTACAGACAGAGCGATGGAGAGATAGACAGATAGAGGTCTTCTATCTGATGGTTCACTCCCCAAATGGCTGCAGCAGCAGGTGCTGTGCCGATCTGAAGCCAGGAGCCAGGAGCTTCTTCCAAGCACTTGGGCCATCTTCCACTGCTTTCCCAGGCCACAGCAGAGAGCTGGATAGGAAGAGGGGCAGCTGGGACACAAACCAGCACCCAGTGGGATATTGGCAGGCAGAGGTTTTGCCAACTATGCCACAGCGCTGGCCGCAGACAATGTGTCTTTTTGAAAGTTGATTGTGATCCTGCCCTGGGCATATACCATTCCCCAGTACTGCTGGGACTGTAGCATGAGAAGTTGACGCCTTCCCACCTCCACTGGTGCTGCCTCCGGCTGTAGACACCCAGTGTGGAGCTAACAGCAGGATGCCCGCATGCCCCTGACTTCGTGGGTGGAGACTTAATCTCCAGTGCAGTGGTATGTGAAGGTGGCCGTTTGGGAGGGTTTTGGTCACGATGGGGACGTCCTTGTGAGTGGAATTGGACCCCAGAGAGATGCTCATTCCTTCCACCACGTGAGGACGCAGTGAGAAGATGGCCATCAGTGAACCAGGAAGCCAGCCCCTCCCAGACACTGAATCGCCTGCCGCCCGGATCTTGAATCTCCCAGCCCGCGGACTACGACCAAGACACGGCTGTGCTTTGCTATGCCACCAAGCCTATGGCTTGTTAGCTGGAGCAGTCTCAGCGAACTGCCTTCCTCCTGAGCCAGCTCAGAAACCTGTGCTCTGCCAGTTCCTTTCTCAGCCCCTGTCGGACACCTTGCAAATGTCCGCGCCATTCTACTCTTCCCATTTCCAGCCCTCATGGTGACTCGAGTTTGAGTGACAACTGCTGGGAGAAGCGGGGATGAGATGCGCTTTGCTCCAGGGTTTCCCAGCCCAGAGACTGAGCCGTGGCTGCTCATCAGACCTTAGTTGAACACAGACATGGCGGATCCCATAGGCTGGCTTACAGGCCACCCGTCCCGGCCAGCTTCATCCTTGTCTTCTCTCGTAGGGAATGGAAAGTCAGCTGTCGCATTTCCCAGATGCCCTTGTAGCCAGGGCTGGCTACGTGCCTGATATTGGCAGAAGTCCCTGGACCTGCAGTAACAGAAATGAAATAAATGTTACTTGATTGGGAAGTCAACTCTCCTGATCTCCGGGTGCCTACAATGTAGCCAACATCCCAAGACACTGTGTACACATGCAATGTCAACCCCCTCGCTCCCGTCTAGCCCTCGCGGTTCCTGGACATCATCAGGGTTATTGATTGCTGGCCCAGTGCAAATGTAGATGGGATGTGTCACCCTCCAAGGAAATGCTGTCTGAGGAAGCCGATCAATAAGGCTAATTATTCACATTACAAAGGAATCCAGGCTCATGCCCTGGAATAATCGGTTGTAGAAAATGAATGAGTGCAGAGAGGCGATGCATCTTGCCGCAGAAAGTCGCAGTCTCTGCCTTCCACACCCTATCTGATGACAACGGAAATGGCAGTAGTGGCCCCAGGGCGTCGACAGCCACAGCGACAGAGGTGATGGTGTTATTTCAATCTTATAAGGTCGTGGTTCTATGAAGTACTTGAAATGAGTTAAAACAGTGAAAAAAATCTAGGTCACCACTAGATTGTCCTTGTTAGGGAAATAAATATTAGCTATTAGGGTTATAGCTCTGTCTCTGCTATGGCCTGGGAAGGCAGTAGAAGATGGCCCAAGTCCTTGGGCCCCTGCATCTGTGTGGGAGACCCAGCAGAAGCTCCTGGCTCCTGGCTTCAGATTGGTGCAGCTCCAGCCATTGCAGCCATCTAGGGAGTGAACCAGCAGATGGAAGACTTCTCCTCTCTCTCTCTCTCTCTCTCTCTCTCTCCCCCAGTCTTTCAATAAAGTGAAAATAAATAAGTAAAACACTTACAGAGAACTGACTATCCATCGCAATCATGACGCAGGAGGCCACTGCTAATAATGGAGCTTCGGCTGTCCTCACCATGAGGGAAGAAGCAAACCTGCGTTCTCCGCACGGCGTCTGACATACCACAGGTGCTCAGTCAGTATCTGTGGAAGGAAGGAGACAGGAAGAAAGCTGGGTCTGTCGGGACTGGAAGAGGACCAAGAAGCCCAGGTTTGGAGGCAGCGCTGAGTCTCCTGCTGGGGACTTGGGCTGGAGCAGAGACCAGGATTCTATTCCTGGCTCCATCACTCATGAGCTAGGTGACCTTGGCCTAGTGACTTTCCTTCTCAGAATGCTGCCACTTTGGAACTGGCCTTGGGCCACACAAGGAACCAAAATAGATGTGACAAATCACCTTGCTTACCATGCCAGGTACAGAGGTGATCTCATAATGCGATCGTTACAGCGATCGAAGGATTTGCCCTTAAACTTCCTTTGAGTCTAACCAAAGTTGACGTGGAGCAGAAGACGTTGTGTCAAGTGAAGGTCGAATGCTAGATGCATGGGCTTCCCCTGTGCCCCTTAGCCTTCCCTGGCAAGGGCAATGAAGAGCCTTGAACCAAAGACGTTCTGGTTTAGGGCTGTGGAAGGCCAGCAGGCAAGGGGTGCAAGGGTGGGGTCTCTAGGGCTGAACCTTTGAAGAAGACAAGGGCAGAAAACCCCCTAGTATGAGGACCTGTGTGTGGGGGGGCATGGGTGAGTGCTGGCACCTGGCTGAGGTGATGTTGAGTCTATCACAGGTGGTGCTCAGAGAGCAAGTGTGACGTGTGCTGTGTCTGGCCCAAGTACAGCAGGGGACGGTCCCTGAGTCGTCCCTGGGGTTGCCGTGGCATAGGGAAGTCGGTGGTCACTCCAATAGACTTAAACCACCATCCTCCCTGTTGGACACTGTCCAGGGTGTGAATCTCGACAGATTCCAGGAGAAAGGAGGAGAGACGAAGCTGAAGATCAGACAGAATGCGGCTCCTCCACCACGGTGTGCCACACAGGGGCCCAGAGAGCTCAAAGCTGAGGGGCAGGTGTAACCTCCCTGCCAGCCACGTGTCATTGTGTAAACCTATAGAGCTTAGCATTTGCACAGGAAAAGGCGGGTAAGAGTAGTGCTGTGCTGGTAAACCAGCTGCCCAAAAAGTGAAAACAAGACAAAAATTATAGTGTTTGGCAATTTCCATGGTGTCAATGTCAATTCCAGCTTGCAAAATTTAACAATCAGTTTTACAGGCCGTGCAAGCCAATTCCAGGGCAGCACAGAGCAAGGAGGAATTCCTGAATGTAATGTGGTCGAGACGCAACATGACTGAGAGATCTCAGGGTTTCTGGTGTTTTCTGTACCATGTAGAAGGGGGCTAGGCGCGAAAAGAAAAGTAATGTGGGGCTGGCACTATGGCGCAGTGGGTAAAGCTACCATCTGCAGTGCCAGCATCCCATATGGGCACCAGTTTGAGACCCGGCTGCTCCACTTCCGATCCAGCTCTCTGCTATGGCCTGGGAAAGCAGTAGAAGATGGCCCAAGTGCTTGGGCCCCTGCACCTGTGTGGGAGAACTGGAGGAAGCTCCTGGCTTCTGGCTCTGGCCGTTGTGGCCAACTGAGGAATGAACCAGCAGATGGAAGACCTCTCTCTCTCTCTCTCTCTCTCTCTCTCTCTCCCTCTGCTTCTCTCTCTGTGTAACTCTGACTTTCAAATAAATAAAATAAATCTTTAAAAAAAAGAGTAATGCAGCAGACAGAGTTGCTTAATAAAGAATGTACACTCTGGTGGGTGGACTGGGGAAGGAAGTACTCTGGAGCTGATCGTCTTTACCCAGCCTTACAGGTGGGGTGACTGAAGATCCATCAGAGAAACAGAGACCTCGGCCAAAGTTCTGAAGATAGGGAATGGCAGAGCTGGGTTTGACCTGGCTCTGGAACGCAAAGTGACACCTCAAGCTGGAAGCCCCCCTGTTGGAGGAAGGCGAGCTCAGGCAGAGGCTGCTGTTCCCAGCTGCAGACAGGCGGGGGATGCCGTGGAAGCTCCTGGGCTCGGAGTTGTACACATCTGGGATGCGTTCCCAGTGCCACGCTTGTACAGCTCAGTGAGCCTGTGCGGCCGCTGGCCTCTCCAAGCCACATGGTTCTCGTTTGAGAAATGGGGATAAAACAGGGCTCGTGTCACAGAGCAGTCGCAGGTGTCGCTGGGGGGCAGCGAGTGCAGCTCCCAGCAAGGGCTCTGCAAGCAGCCAGGGCCAACAGCAGCCCCGCACCTAGTAAGGACTCTTCCTGTGCTGGCGAGGTGATCTGCACTGGAACTCTGGAGAACCGCATCTGGAGCGCTGGACACATGGTCTGTTAATGGATGGGCGAACTCGAGTTCACCTGGCTTGCTAATGCCGAGTCTGGGTGGATCGCCTCTGTCACTCCTCCCTGCTATTTCTGCCCAATGTCCGCCCGCCTCTGCAGCCCCCTCCCACAGCTTTCCTAGGGACCCAGCTGCCTCTTCTTGCAGGAATCCGTTGTTTCCGTGTCTAAGGTCTCCCCGCTGAGCTCCAGCTGTGTGCAGTCAGGGACCAGACTGGTGATTTTCTGCTGCAAGCCAGCACCCAGCGTGGTGCCTGGCACAGGCTGGAGTCTAGTGCATTTATGCGGAAAAGATTCAGATTGGGAGCATGCGTGTGCACATACATACAGAAACACTTTGGGGCACACCAAGGCCTACAGGAAGGCAAGACTGGCAAGAGGGGAGAGTCAGGAAGGAGGGTGGAATGGCCATGAGAGAAGCATGCCCGCTGTGGCCCAGGCAAGCCAGGGACATGGGACATAGCAGGGTCCTCAGGGGAGTGGCCAGCCCAAGCCAATGGTGCCATCCTCACGGTCCTTTTGTTTCCCTGCTGGGCAGTCCTTTCACATTGACTCAACACAGTGAGTGACATCGCTCGGCCCAAGTCAGGAATTGATGAGGGAGACACCGATGCAGGTATAGCCATGGGGCAGCCCTGCCCAGGCCTGGAGGGCACCCGAGCTATGGAGCACAGGCCAGGGGGGTGCCCCAGGGAAGGGCTGCCTGAGCTGAGGCTCTGGGGATGATCGGATCCTGTTTACACAGAAGAGGTACCAGTCTTCCCTTCTTGGGAGCTTGCTCAGAGCACAGAAGCCGGCACAGTGTGACCCCTGCGGTGGCCCCACTTGGTCCAGCTTGACCCACCCTGCACTCATGCAGGAAGCCAGCCCGATGTCCCAGCATGGTGTGAGCACTCAGGGGGAGCACCACGGGGCGGCAGGAGCACTGGTTGTAGCTGGACAGACCCGTGTGTTCCAATCCAAGCCACACCAGCCCTGGCCATGGAACTGCACCTTGGTTCACCTGCGTGCATTGTGTTTCGATTAGCTCCACAGGGGAAGTGTACACTGAGCAGTACAAATCCGAAAATCTGAAATACAAAATGTTCCCACATCCAATACGTTTTGAGTGCCAAAAAAGTGCCACGAGTGGAAAAATATCCACACCAGACCGCTTGTGATAGATCACGATCAAAATGCAGGCACACTGAAAATATCGTCTAAAGCTACCTCCAGGCTGTGTGTATAAAGTGTGTACGAAGCATAAACAAGTTTATGTGTTTAGATGTGGGTCCCAGCCCCAGATACTACATTATGAATATGCAAATGTTCCCAAGTCCAGCAACATCCAGAGGCCACAACACTTCTGGCCCAAACATTTTCTTTTCTTTTTCTTCTTCTTCTTCTTCTTCTTCTTCTTCTTCTTCTTCTTCTTCTTCTTCTTCTTCTTCTTCTTCTTCTTCTTCTTCTTCTTCTTCTTCTTCTTCTTCTTCTTCTTCTTCTTCTCTTCTTCTTCTTCTTCTTCTTCTTCTTCTTCTTCTTCTTCAAGATTTATTTATTTATTTGAAAGTCAGAGTTACACAGAGAGAGAAGGAGAGGCAGAGAGAGAGAGAGAGAGTTCTTCCATCCGCTGGTTTACTCCCCAGTTGGCCTCAATGGCTGGAGCTGTGCTGATCTGAAGCCAGGAGCCAGGAGCTTCTTCCTGATCTCCCATGGGGGTGCAGGGGCCCAAGGACCATCTTCTATTGCTTTCCCAGAACATAGGCAGAGAGCTGGATCAGAAGTGGAGCAGCCGGGACTCGAACAGGTGGCCACATGGGATGCCGGCACTGCAGGCAGAGCTTCACCCGCAATGCCACAGCGACTGCCCCCACTCAAAGTTTCTTGTCCTTGTAGACTTTTCGCAGGAAGTCAGCTCATCTATAGGAGTGGCTGTCCCAAGGATTTCGGTTCATTGTGCTTCATCCATCCCATGTTTCTGTCTCAGGAAGTGTGGGCCATTCCCTTGCTCTCACGAAGCCTGCATGTGCCATCCCCACCTGGCACAATTTGGAGCTTTGGGCTTGTCGGTTGCACACAGCAGGAACCATGCAGCTGGGAGCCTTCTCTGAGAGCAGCTGGCCCTCCTTGCCAGCTTCCTGCCTGGGCAGCGCCCACTCCCAGTGGCACTGTGTGTCTGGGGCCATCTGAGAGCCCCAGGCATGGCGATTCTCTGACAGCTGTTGTTGGTTCTCAGCGCATAAGGCTACCTCCTCCTTAAGCAGGAAGCTTCCGGAGGCCCTGCCTGGGCGCTCCACTTGCTTATTACATGGCACATTGCATTCCCCTCCCCTGCAGAAACTCGAGCTGGGCACTGGCTCTGACTTTGCAGTGCCTGAGGTCTGGGTCTGGCGGACAATGGGTCGGGGCAGTGGGGGGGCCTGGCGGGCACTGCCTGCTCAGGCTTACTGCAGACAAAGACCTGGTGCTGGTGCTGTGAACCAGGGCAAGGAACGGTGAAAAGCTGTGGGCTCCCCTCACCCCATCCCCTCCCAACACGCTTCCTTGGCCGTGAACGTACTGCCGCCTGGGTGAGAGCCTGGCCACATTTCTTCCCTTTGAGACTCACATCATTTTCGTCTACGAACAGCTTCCTCCAGGGCGGCTGCGATGTTTGTGCTTGCAAACGGAGCATGTGCTGGCACTTTGGAGTGCTGGGGTGAAAGGGAATTGCTATGGTCCGGGTGGTTTTCTCCTCTCCCAAGCTCAAGCTGCTACCTTCCCCCACCACAGCAGCACTGCCAAGCGTGGCCTGTGGAGGTGATGGAGACACGAGGCCTCTGCCTGCACGACGAGTGGTAGGCACCCTAAGACAGGGCTTCATGGAGGGGCTTCAACCCCTCTGCCCAAGGACACAGAGCTCCGCCTCTCTGGAGGACACAGCACTGAAGGCTCCACCGTGGCAGCAGAGCCTGGACCTCACCAGCTGACCGGCCCTGCTGGCACCTTCATCTTGAACTTCCCAGCCTGAGCAGCTGGGAGAAAAGAATCTGGGTGCATGTGCTCAGGGAGCTACCCTAGTAAATGTGCCATGGACTAAATTTCTGATCTCTCATTTTATGGATGAGTGAAGTGAGAGGTAAAAATGCCTTGCCCACAATCACCTTTCTTGCAAGTGATGAGGTTGAGATAGTAGTGCCTTCAGATCCAGGTCCCTTATGCACTACCCCGAGTTGTCAGCTGATGCTGGATTAGAAGCGTGGCCCTTCCGCCTGTCCATGGAGAGGTGTGCTAGGCTGAGGGAGCCTGGGGGCCGATTAGCCCAGCAGCTTTCTCCCTGGGGCTACAGGGAGAATTTGGAGGCAGTGGCTTGCTTGAGGAATTCCTTCCCGACCTGTGCTGGTGCTCGCCAGGAACGGCCGGTCGGAAGGCTGTGCGCGCTCTGTCGGTTTGCCTCTCTCACCCGCAGTTCTCCTTTTCCCACTGCGTGAAAGGAGCCTTGCTCTGCATCCTGCATCTTGCCTCAGGGGCACTGAACAAAGGGAGGGATTCTGTGAGATGCAAACAAAGGAGCTGCTCTGGAAATTTTGAAGGTGGCGGTACGTTATTTCATCTGGGCATCAAACACACGCAAGGTAAGTCTCAGCTCTACCTCTCTGTTTTTGATTGATTTATGATATATCTGTTTATTACTATCTAATCTATGATCTATCTATCACTCGTCGTCTATCTTTCTATCTACTACCTATCATCTATCTACCCATCATTTTCTTCCATCTGTCCATCCATCCATCCATCCATATATCTAACCATCTCTCTTACAATTTGACTTCATGAATGAGAAGGTATCTAATTTATCATCTATATGTCTACCTATATATCTATCATTTGTCATCTATCTTTCTATGTGCTATCTATCTACCTACCTACCTATGTATCTACCATCTATCCATTCATCCATCCATTCATCCATCCACCATCTATATATCCAACCATCCATCTCTCTTACAATTTGATTTCATGAATGAGAAGGTTAGCAGAGCTGTATATTAACACATCTTAAATTTTGAAATAAAGCCAGACTTTCCCTCAGATGCTAAGCTAACTTTGGCTGATACAGTTGACAATATAGGACTAGCTTTGCCAATTACACTACGTGGGAGAAAGTTTCTGTAATTAAATGAGTTAATCTGAATTTCAAGGCTTTGGCATGATAGAGTTAAAGCACTTATTCAATACTCTAGAACTGCTCTGTCCAACATGCTAGCTATTAGCCACTTGTGGCTACTGTGAACTTGAAATGTGGCCAGTCCAAATTGAGATGTACTGTAAGTAGAAAATACATACTAGAATTCAAAGATTTCATAGGAAAACAAGAATGTAAAGTATCTCATCAATGTTTTTACATTGGCTACATGTTGGAATGATCATATCTTAAATGTATTGCCTTATAAAATATATTAATGCAAAAAATATCACCTGTTCCTCTTCACTCTTTAATTTGCAGCTACTAGACACTTTAAAATTACACACAATGTTCTAGTTGTATTTCTGTTGGACAATGCTGCTTCAGGAAAATACATACCTGAAATTATTGAAGTGCCCAACAATATTTTTTCAATACCTATTTAAAATGTCATAGCAATGCATGGTTTCAAAATTCCAAAATATAAACAAGCAAAGACTAATGTTTATAGGTGGAAGAATTTTGGCCTGGAGAAAGAAAATAACTGGGCCAATTTGTGACTTTGTGAAAATTCCACAGTGGGCATCGAAGATTCTCGGGCAGCTGACCGAGTCTTGACAAACACCGGGACACTAGCCATCGGGAAGTTTCTGCAAAAGTTGGAAGAAGAGCGCTGTTTTGGCTGAGCTTTGAGACCTTGAGCCCTTCCAACCAGGGAGAAGCTGTTTATTGCTTGGCTGTGCCCGTCCCTGTGCCCGCCCGGGGATGTGGGATCAGGAAGAGTGTTGTGGATTGGGGAGGGTGGCACCTGGCTCCTGCCCAATCGCTAACTCTCTGAGGAGCCTGAGACATCGTGTCCCCGTGAGTCACAGTTCCACGCTCTACACGGGGAGACCTTTGAACCCCATGGGTAGGCAGGATCCTCACCCTGCTCTGAGAGTTCGTGTTCTTCCAGAGGTCACCTGACGGTGTTTGGAGGAGGGGCCTTTGGAAGATGATCAGTCATGGGAGAGGAGGCCCCGCAGCTGGGATCAGTGCCCTTCCAAAGGAGGTCCAGAACTCACCTCGCTCTCTCCTGTTCTCGTGTTTCTCCCAGGCCTGTGCGGTGCCTGTGCCTCCCACAGGAAGCCACTTTCCTGGCATGGTTCTCTCCCCCAGCACCTCTGCGCCAGAGCATCTTACTGGTGAAGACTTTCCCACCCTGCCCCTGACTCTGTGCTCACCCTACCCTTTGGGACAGTCTCCTGTCCTAGGGTGCCCTGAACAAGTAGCCACACATCCGGTGGCTTCCAGAGCAGAAGTCTCTCCCTCCTAGTTCTGGAGACCCGGGCGTCGGGGAGCTCTCTTATTGCCCCTTCTGCTCCTGGCGCTCCTTGGCTCGTGGCCGCCTCCCTCCAACCTCCGCCTCTCTCTTCACAGCGTTACCTTTTCCACGTCACTGTGTCTTGTTCTGTCTTACAAGGCTTTTCTCATCAGATTTAGGGGCCGTTCCAATCAGAACCTCATTTCCATTCTTACCTTAATTACATTTGAAAAAAAAAAAAAAACAACACCAACAATTCCCAGATAAGGCCCCACTGGGAAGTTCCCAGGGGATGTGAACTTCAGGGGGACACCAGGGTGCCCGCCATGTCCTCTCTTCTTTCTTGCCCTTAGAAACCTCTCATGCAATCTCTTCTCAGCTGTTTGCTCGCTCCCGCTGCAAGGGTGTCAGCTCAACACTGCCAGGGAGTGAGGCCCTGGGGCACCGCTGTGACCCCTGCAGGGCTGGGGCAGGATAGGGACCACTTCTTTATGCCTGCTGTGTCACTGGGGAGGATGCTCCCAGTCCCTGGAGCTGGAGTCCTGTTTCTGCAGGATGTCCCAGGACAGAGCCTGCCCAGCTGCACTGCCACCGCACAGCCGCTTTGAACTGAGTCACCTTCATGTGTGTTTTCTCCACTTAGAAAGGCAAAGCACGGGGTGGAATCGATTGGTTCGGTGGGCGATTATTAATGGCTTTCTTGCTGCATTATTGAATTGGTTAGTTGTATTCCACACTCTTTACAGTTGAAAACAACTAATACTATAAAAAATAACACAGATTCACTGAAAAGCACAAAGAGGACCAGCGGTGAAAGATGACGCAGGACGAAGCCTGTGTCATCTCCCAGCTCACGCAGGAGCTCCTTGGCTGATTGCCCGTCGAGGGGCTTCCCCCACGCTGTGCCTCCCGGGTGAGATCAGACCCCATGCTCAATCTAAAATCTTTACCCGCTACACCCTAACGCTGGCGCCGGCCCCGATTCGCTCTTAATTCTCACCGCTGCGCGTGCACAGTGACACGAAGCAGCGGCTAAAGGGGCGGGCGCCTTCAATTCTGGCTCTGCTTCCCCTGAGCTCGGGCGAGGTGGGGATCTCAGTGTCCCGTGGTTGCTGTAACAACGTGCGGATCAGAGCCCCGGCTGCTCCCGCGGCTCTGGAGGCTGCAAACTGAGCCTCAAGGCGTCCGCGGGGCTGTGCTCCCCGTCTGTGCCGGGTGGAAGCTTCCACGCCCTTCCAAGCGTCCGCTGCTCGCAGGGGGTCCTCAGTCTTCTATGAGAGGATTTTGAAAAGCTGATGGAAAGTAGACTAAGAGAGAATTTTAGGGGTGGCGGGTTAAAGCTGCAGCGTGGGACGCCAGCAGCCCCTACCAGAGTGCTGGTTCAAGTTCTAGCTGCTCTGGGCTTCCCATCCAGCTGCCCGCGAACGCACCTGGGACGGCATGGATGATGGCCCAGGTGCTGAGGTCCCTGCCACCCATGTGGGAGACCCGGATTGGGTTCTGGTCTCCTGGCTTTGACCCGACACAGCTCCTGTGTTGCACCATTTCGGAAATCAACCATTAGATGGAAAATCTCTCTGTCTCTCCCTCTCTCTCCCTGTTACTCTGCCTTTCAAATAACACACATAACAGAGTTCTGGAGATTGAGAGTCCAGGCCTGGAGGCCCAGAAGAATGGCCTTTGAGGTCAGTGTGCCTGCCAGCAGAGTCCTGAGGTGGTGCCCGGCATCAGTGCATGGCAGTGCATGGAGAGAGGGGGTGTCCATGCGTCTCTGTCTTATAAAGTCACCAGTATTCAATCGCAGGGTCCCACCCTAATGATACGCTTCAAAATCTCATCACTGCCCAAGACCCCGTCTCCAGGCACCATCACTGGAATAAGCATCCCCTCTCTTAAGGTTTCAGAGTTCAAGGGGACAAATATTCAAACCACAGCAGGCTGCTTCCCTCCGCTTTGACCTGGGACAAACCATCTCACAAGGCTAGTAGGAGGCCAGAGCAAATCCGTATGGGGTTCTTAGTCCAGTAGGAAGCATACACAAAACACTCAGAAAACAAAACCAGGCCAAGTTTAAATTTAAATGTTGTTCTGCCAATGTGGCATGCCCATTTGTTTTTTTTTTTTTTTAAATGGCCTTCCTTGTTTTTCTTATTCCAAAAGGCATATATGGCCGTAGGTGGGCAATTAGCACATACAAATAAGCAAAGAGGAAGTATAATCAACGGTAATGCTACCACTCAGAAATAAAATCTGCTAAGTACCCCTCTCGTGTAGCCTATGTGTGGGGATGTGTGTCAATAGAAACATAAATAAACCTGCGTTTTAAAGGGGTATTTGTAGCTGTCTCCTCTTGGCTATATTCTGTGAGATCTTCTGTGTGTGTAGATATTTTTTTCCATAGCTGCATGGCATTGCATTAAGTGGCTGTACCCGTGTTTATTGAACCACAAACTTAGGCACCGGTGGTTGCCAGTCTCATCTGTGATTTCTCTCAATGATGCATCAGTTTTCCGCAGGTGATGTGGGTCTCTGGTGTAAGAGCAGGGCCCCTTCAGCATCTACGGACTGGAAATGGCAGGACTCGAATGCAGGACACTGCCTCTGAGCAGAAGCAGCGCCCGCCTGCATGGTTACACCCTTATTCACAGCTCTGTCCTCATGTCCTTCCACCACCCAGAGGAACACACAGATCACCTCTCCCTGTGCTCCCGGGCGAGTGTAGACTGGGTTCGTCCGATTTGTGTGGCTAGTGCCGAATGCTACCGACGGGGCAGCCTATAATCAACAAAGGCGTATCGGTTCACCATTCTGCAGGCTGCAAAGTCCAAGAGGGGGTGCCAGCACCTGGCTGGGGCTTTCCTACTGCACCTTGCCCTGGAGGGAGGGGGAAGTGCGGGCCTCGCTCCCCAGATTATAAGGAACCCACTCCCACAGCAGTCACAAGGATGGCATGGACGGAGGGCCTGTCCTAGGGCCCCACTTGCCACACTGTTACCCCCAGGGACTCAGGCTTGAACACAGGCTCGTGTGGGCATGCTCAGATCACAGCAGCCAGAGAACCTGCGTATTTGGAGGCAGACTTGGAGAAGATGCTTCTTGGCGTCCTGGCCGTGCCTGGCAGGTGCCTCTCACGCCAGCTCCGTCACTGGCCGCCTCCTTCAGCAGCCTCTGAACCTTTGAGGAGGGGTATCTCTGTTTTCTTTTCTCCAAATCCGATGCTTAGCACGGAAGGACTCCATCAGAGCTTCACTGGGTTGAAGTGAGATGAAGGAGCCGTCTGCCTGTCTGGAGCCCTTGGCCGCTGCACAGTGAAGATCCTGCAGGTTTATACGGCGTGATACTGAATTGTGAACTCTTGCTGTTAAGGGGTCATTGAATGGGGTAAGTTGGAACTTCTTTACAATAGTCAATTTCTGGCAGATTTGAACATTTTGAGGAGGCATTTGTTTCTGCTCTTTGCTCATTTATATCTGGCCGTCTCAATATACTCTTATTCTTAAGTTTGTACACATAAGGAATAAAGAATTGAGTCACTGGAGATAATAGTGGTGACAACTTTTCCCCTGGATTCTTTTTAAAAAATTTTAGTTAAATTCTTATTTTCATAAGAGAGCTTAGCATTTTGACGTAGTTGTAGCTTTTGGTCTTTTTTACTTGAGATTCCTTCAAACATTTTAGTCCTGAAAGTTCTTCCTGCTAAAGAGAATTTTTTTAAAGGAAGCTCTTATTTAATGAATACAGATTTCATAGGTACAGCTTTAGGAATATGGTGGTTCTTCCCCCCATACCCGCCTTCCCAACCCTACTCCCATCCCACCTCCTACTCCCTCTCACATCCCATTCTTCATTAGGATTCATTTTTAATTAACTTTATATACAGAAGATCAACTCTATACTAAGTAAAGATTTCAACAGTTTGCACCCACACAGACACACAAAGTATAAAGCATTGTTTGAATACAAGTTTTACCATTAATTCTCATAGCACAACTCATTAAGGACAGAGGTTCTACACGGGGAGTAAGTGCACAGTGACTCCTGTTGTTGGTTTAACAATTGACACTCTTATTTATGACGTCAGTGATCATCCGAGGCTCATGTCATGAGCTGCCAAGGCTATGGAAGCCTCTTGTCAGTATTTAGACAGGGGTGTAAGCAAAGTGGAAGTTCTCTCCTCCCTTCAGAGAGACGTACATCCTTCTTCAATGGCCCCTTCTTTCCACTGGGATCTCACTCACAGAGATCCTTTATGTAGAACATTTTGGTAAGAGTGGTCCCAATTTAATGGTAGTCTGACCTAGAATTTTCCAGATTCACCAGGGTGTGCAGTATTCCGCAGAGAGTGTCCTTGGAGTTTTGAATTTTGATCTGTTCTTGGACTGTGCTGTGTGGTATGATGCTGTCTCAGGATGCTCAAGTGTAGGCCACTGTGAGTGCTCTGAGCACATTTAAGGCAGGAGGGACTAAGCTCTCAGTACCTTACGAATGTTTAATGCATTTTTGACCTACACTATTCTCAACTTGGGAATATTACCTCATTTTAAGTTCAGGAGCATCTGCAGTACAGTTTTTATGTTTTAATTTCTTATATTTTATTTGAAAATCTATATAGAGGTTCCATTCATGTGAGCTATGAAGAGAGACTCTAAGCTAATTTATTTTCCCTCAATTAAAAGCAGTCTTTCAATTTCTTTTTTTAAAGATTTATTTTATTTATTTGAAAGACAGAGCCACAGAGCGAGGTAGAGACAGAGAGAGCAAGAGTTCTTCCATCCTCTGATTCACTCCCCAAATGATTGTGATGGCTGGAGCTGTGCCCATCCAAAGCCAGGGGCCAGGAGCTTCTTCCAGGTCTCCCACGTGGGTGCAGGGGCCCAGGAACTTGGACCATCCTCTGCTGCTTTCCCAGGCATATTAGCAGGGAGTTGGTTAGGAAGTGGAGCAGCTGAGACTTGAACCGGGACTCATATGGAATGCCAGTGCTGCAGGCTAGGGCTTTAACCAGCTGTGCCACAGCACCAGCCCCAGCAGTCTTTCAATTTCCACTTGGTTTATCCTTGCTATCTACACACACACATACAGACACACACACTTCGATAATATCCTCAGTCCTTAAACTCTTTTTTTTTTAAATTATTTGACAGGTAGTTATAGACAGAGAGAAAGATAGAGAGAAAGGTCTTCCTTCCACTGGTTCACCCACGAATGGCAGCTACGCTGATCTGAAGCCAGGAGCCAGGTGCTTCTTCCTGGTCTCCCATGTGGGTGCAGGGCGCAATCACTTGGGCCATCCTCCACTGCCTTCCCGGACCACAGCAGAGAGCTGGACTGGAAGAGGAGCAACTGGGACTAGAACCCGGCACCCATATGGGATGCCGGTGTCGCAGGCAGAGGATTAACCAAGTGAGCCATGGCGCTGGCCCCAGTCCTTAACTCTTAATACCTGCATATTTATTTCTGTGGAGGGTTAATCTTGAAGCTACCATTTCTTTTACAGACAAGAACATTGAAACACGGAGAGGCAAATTAACTTTCATGGACTCACCTAGTAGGTGAGTGGGGTCTCTGCGAGGAAAATCCATTTCTGACGGCTCCTAGCTCCGTGCTGCCGAATCGGTCTCCTAATCCTCTGCTCTTCCTCCCCTGAGATGCCAGCCAGCAGCATCACTTATTCCCATGAGCTATCTCTCCAGCTAGCCCACCCTGTCCAACACGGCAGCTCCCAGCCACGTGTGGCTGTGGAGGTTTGAAATGTGGCTAATCCAAACTGAAACGTGTGGCAAGTATCAACCATACACTGGATTTTGAAGACTTGGTGCAGGAAAAAGAAAAAAAAGAAGAATGCAAAGAATGCGGAAATCTCAGACTGATAGTAGTTAAAGTGATTGCCTGCTGAAGTGATGAAACACTGGATAGACTGGATTAAACGAAAGATATTAAAATCAATTTCACTGTTTCCTTGTACTTTTTAGTATGGAAAATTAGAAATCACATATGTGGCTTGCATTATATTTCAATTTGACAGTATAGAAAAGTAGATTCTTCACTCTTCTTGGGCATTATATTTTGTTTGTCCATTCCTCCTGTTTTTCTCACCATTTTTATCTTAGCAGTTAGCACAGTTCCTAGCACAAAGTCCTCTTGGATGCTCACGGAATATTTGCTAATGGAATGGATGTGTGGTTAGGTGAACTGCACAACTACAACCACAACCCTTCCTCTTCCTCCTTCTCCTGCACCTCCTCCTCCTCCCACTTCTTCTTCTTTGGTACAACAGTTTAACTGTATTTGTGTCAAGGATCATAAATTTAAGATTAGAGGAACTCTTTAATAGCGCATCTTTGGGCTTGAAGATTAAAAGAAAAAAAAACCCTATACTGCATTTCACGTCTCTTAAAAATAGGAAGTATTTCAGCAGCTTAAAGGTTTTTAAATTATATTATAAAGCTCACGAAACACTAGGGTTTCCTTAGAAATGCAGTTTACATCCGAATCCATCGTTATATACACTTGTACTCCAGCACAGGGGCAAACTTCAGAATCAAAGCATTCCAGACCTTTAAAATTAAGCCACGGTATAAAAAATAGTCCATGGTCTTACACTGAGCAAACTCACACTCTTTGCAGGCTAAAGGCCAGGAAACTTCACATGAGCTACAAGATGCGGTGTATTTACTCGGCTCTCTTCCTGAGGTATTGAAACTTTCCCATTACACGATTGCAGTGGTGTTCTGGGGTCAGCTCACTGCCAGCATAGCTGGTGCAGTGCTGCAATACAAAAACGTGTCTGAAAGCGGTTGAGTAATCAGCCAATACCATTTCTACAAAACACGGTTTTGGTGCATTTGCTGGCTGTCGGGAAGAAGGCCTTTGGGGTGCACCGTGCCTCACCCGAGGCCTTGAGTGCCCAGCCCACAATCCCCACTGCACGCTTGTCTAGAATGTAACTTACTCAGCAAGGAAAATCCTCACCTTTCTCTTGGCAGTGCCTCAGGCTGTTGACAGATCGCTGGTCTGGGTGTTTCTAACCAGAAGCGTTCAAAGGTTCGCCTAGTTCTCCGTCCATGTATGTGCTCGGTGATTGTTAATCTGACTCCCTAGAAACTGATTTTATAAACAGGTCCACTATACACTGATTCACTTTAAGCAATTACCGATCCATGAGTGATCAGCTAGCTACTTTCTCCCACAGCCAATAGAAAATCGGAACTTGAATGGGAATCTAAACTTGCATGCTTTCACTTCGGAGCGACCAGGCTGAGAACACTTAATATCAAGTACAATTATTTAGTTATTCTAACTGCACCACCTCAGCCATTACATCACAGTGCATACAACAAAACAAATGAGATGATACCTGATTATGCTTTTTGCACTCATTAGTTTTACACAAACAGATTACATTCCCTAGTCGCATTTGTTTCACACCAGTGTAAACATTCGCATTTTATCTTATTTTACACCTGTACTTTCGGTAGGGGTTTAAGTCGAATGTCATTATTTCTTTATCGGCAGGATTAAAGGAAAGAGGAACCCAGTGGCTTGGTGGTCTGGGAAGAACACTCGGCGATGGCGGCTCACTGAATCTGCTCCAGGGTAGTTCTGATGAGCCTGTGGCTTAAAAAGCAAGCTAGGACTTGGCAAGTTGGAGTTCCACTTTTGATTATTTGGACATTTTTTGTTCTTCCCTCCATTTCACATGGCTTCCACGCAGCAATTACAACCATGTCCCCTGTCTTTTTTTTTTTTTTTTTCTCACGAACAATCTTCATCTGGGAATTGTGATCCTTGGTCCTCTGTTAAGCAGCCGTTGGTCCTTACTAACATTTCTAGAGTGAGGGTTGGAACGCTGCACCTCTCTCCAGCACCCATCTTCAGCGTCATTGTGGCCTTCCTGTCTGTTTCTCAGGTTGCAGGGTTTCCACCACCATTCTCTTCCTGGCTGCAAAGCCCAAGGGTAAAAGGTGCTGCTTTCTGGCCATTTGGTTCCTTGCTATGTATCCACGGTTCCTCGTGGGCCGATCTGCTGAGGTCAGCCTAGGAGCTGAGGCGGAGTCTGTTCAGCACACACACACGTGGGAGAGAAGTGCTAGTGACTTCAACGGGAGCTACACGGCTGCCTCTCAACCTGGAAGTCCTCCTTTCTTTCCTGGGAGAGACAGAGCGTGGAGCAAACAAAGCCCACAAGCACCAGCCAGCTAGCAAGGACCACCTTACGTCTCTGATCCGACCCATACCTGCTTCTGAAAGGACAGGATGCCCCAAAGTCGTAAGAGCTGAGTTGTTTTGTTCTCCAAATTTGGTTTTCATTTTTATTCACTTACTTGAGAGGCAGAGAAGCAGACACAGAGGGTACCGCAGCTGTTGGTTCACGCATCAAATGCCTGCAATGACCAGGCTGAAGCTCGGAACGGAGGTATTCTAGATGGGTGGCAAGAACCCAGTGACCCGAGCCATCACGTGCTGCCTCCCACAGTCTGCAACGGCAGGAAGATGAGGTCAGGAGCTGGAGACAGGACGCAAACCAAGGCACTCACGTGGGCTGCAGCACCCCAACACGTGCCTTAACTGCTGTGTCGTATTCTCCAAGTTTAAAGGGATTGGTGAGGACGCATGATAGCCAGTAATAAAGGTCCCTGAGTCACCAGGGATTAACAGAGGGCAATTTGGGATGGGGCGTGACTCAGGCTGCAGAGGTCGCCTGTTTGAGAACCCCTCCATGGTCAACAGAGGAACTTTATGTCACTGTGGCCTAGCACAGACATTGATTTGCATAACACGATCTGCTCTCTCTCTCACTACCCTGGGATCGGGTCCCTCTTATCATGTGTTCCCTCAGCTTCTTCTTTAAGCCAGGCCTCCAAGAACGCCCATTCCTGTACCCAGCCCACTACAACCTCTGTCTGTGAAACAGCACAACAGCCAAGGGGGCAGGCCCTGGAGCAGGGTGGTTGGTTTGAACCGAGTGCTTCCTACTTATCACAGGTGTTTGATCTCCAGACAGTTCCCTTGACCCCCTAAGCCTCACCTTCCTTGTCTGTGGACGTAGCGTGGCAGTTAGTAACTCCAAAGCATTTAGGATGGCGCCTGGGGTGCAGTCATTATTTCATGGCTGCTATGTATCCTCAGCCCTAGAACTCATTCTGTGTCACAAATCACACTACTGTTTGTCTTTACCCCTCGCTGGGTCCGTGAACCATGGTCTGGGCACCCATGCTTGGCTGTTTGTCATGGCTGTAATTAGAAAACACCCATCTCCTATAAAGCACGCATTTGGGTGTGGCCATGGGAGACTTTGTGCTCATCTGTGAGGCAAACATTTACTTACTGCAAGACCTAGGTTTGGTCTCTTAATTACGGAGTTTTGCCAAGTGGCAGAAATGATACCTACCTCTCTCAAGTCAGTAGAGAGCCAAGTGGTAAACCATGCATTGGTCATTTTGGTTAACTCTAAAGCACTGGCATATAAAGTAGCAAGATACCAGAAGTGAGAACAGTTTGTCCACATGTCCATAAGAGCAGAAATTGAGACTTGACATTATTCATTTAAAAACGTGTAGTGTGCAATCATGTTTGCCAGGGGCCTGGGGAGTGGGGAGTTATTGCTTGGGTGTGGACAGAGTTTCAGTCTGGGAGGCTGAAGCATTCTAGAGATGTGTGGTGGTAAGGATTGCACAGTAACGTGAGTGTATTGGCTGCCACTGGGCTGGACACACACAGGAGCCCTTCGAGGGCTGTGCCCACCCTGTACACCAAGGTGCTTCATGGTACAAATCCCAGGGGCCCATGGAGGCACGAAGGAGGGCTCCCAGTGATTCTGGGGCAGAGGTGGTCTGGAAATGCTTCCTGGGTGCCCTCAGGATTTGGTCCAGGCAGAAACAAAAACAGGTCTTGCGACTGGAAGCAGAAGAGCCCAGGACACAGGAGAGTGAGACAGGCCCAGTGTGCTGGGGAGGGGAGTGTGAGCGTGAAGTGAGCTTGGCTCTGTGAGATGCTGCCTGAGCGGGGCTCTATAGCTCATCTCCTCCGAGGGCCCCTGGGAAGTACTGAAGGCTTTGGGAAGGGGAAGGCACATCCGGACGAGCCTTTTTGACAGCTCACTGTGGCAGATGCATGGAGGTTTTTATCTATCTATCTATTTATTTATTTATTTTTATTTAATAAATGTGAATTTGGGGCTGGCGCCATGGCTCACTAGGCTAATCCTCCGCCTTGCGGCGCCGGCACACTGGGTTCTAGTCCCAGTCGGGGCGTCGGATTCTGTCCCGGTTGCCCCTCTTCCAGGCCAGCCCTCTGCTGTGGCCAGGGAGTGCAGTGGAGGATGGCCCAGGTGCTTGGGCCCTGCACCCCATGGGAGACCAGGAGAAGCACCTGGCTCCTGCCTTCAGATTAGCACGGTGCGCCGGCCGCAGCGCACTGGCCACGGTGGCCATTGGAGGGTGAACCAACGGCAAAAGGAAGACCTTTCTCTCTGTCTCTCTCTCTCTCTCACTGTCCACTCTGCCTGTCAAAAAAAATGTGAATTTACAAAGTGCAACTTTTGTATTGTTGTGGCTCCCCCCCACTTCCCTCCCTCCCTCCCTCCCGAGGCCCTCCCCTCTCCCACTCCCTCTCCCATCCTGCCCTTCATCGAGTTTCATTTTCAATTACCTTCATATACAGAAGATCAACTTAGTATATACTAAGCAAGGATTTCAACAGGCTGCCCTCACACAACCGCACAAAGTTAGGGTATTGTTCGACTAGTAGTGTTGTTTTTAAGTTTCATAGTAAAACACATCACATTAAGGACAGAGATCCTACGTGGGGAGCCTGTACCCAGTGACTCCCATTGTTGATTTAACAATTGGCACTCTTATTTATGACGTCAGAAATCCCCCGAGGCTCTTGCCATGAGCTGTCTAGGCTATGGAAGCCCCTTGAGTTCACCAACTCTGAACTTGTTTAGTCAAGGCCGTATCACAGTGGAGGTTCCCTCCTCCCTTAGGAGAAAGGCACCTCCCTCCTTGATGGCCTGTTCCTTCTGCTGGGGTCTTGTTCACCAGGATCTTTCATTTAGGTTGTTTTTGCCACTGTGTCATGGCTTTCCAACGCATGGAAGTTTTGTGAGAGTGGCACAGAGCAGGCTGCCTGGAGAGAGAACACGTGGGAGGTGGCTGCACAATGACGGCCTTCTGGGGACAGTGGGCCAAACTAGCAGATCGGAGAGTGTTTAGGAGCTAACGAAGAACATGGATTCTTGGCTTGGGAACCTGGGTAGATGGGGGAGCTTGATAAATGTTTGCTTCCTGTATTTGGTAGATGGCTACTTGGATGGTAGATATATGTGTATATGTGTGGATGATGGATGGTGGATGAATGTGGATGGATGAATGGAAGCATAGATGGTGGGTGGATGGTTGGATGGATGATGCATGCATGGATGGTGGGTGGATAAATGTGCAGATGAATGGTGGATGGCGGACAGATGGATAGATGGTGGATGGGTAGATGATAGATGGACAGGTGGATGGGTCCTTTCTTCTTTGTATCTCTGTATCTTTGAATACTTCATTTACTTTAAGATGTTCTGATTCCTTACAGTTCCTGACAATTTCTTACAGTCTTGAGCCTCCCAAACTCCTTCCTCTGGATTCCCACGGCTTCCTGTAATTTCCCTTTTGGGTATCACTCAGACACATCCAGCGTTCTATGAATGTTAGCAACAGCCACTCCCTGGACGTGTCCTCCTACACTCCATATTCCCCAGACTAAGTCTCACGAGAGCATCTTCTCATCGCCTGTCCTCACCTGTCCTGTCCAGCCCCGGCAGCGGTGCCTCCCTGCCTGCTCCCTAGCTCCGTGCAGAACCTGGATCATAGCAAAAGCCTGAGCCATCCATGAAGATAATGAGTGAAGAGGCTGCTGTCGCTGATTCTCTGCTCTGCAGCTCCTTGTCCAGTTCATGGGTGACTGGGGTTCTCAGGAGCACTGTTGGGGGAGTCCTGCCTCGGGACAGGCCATTCCCCAGCCTACAGTCCAAGGTGCCTGGACTCACGCATAATGAGGTCTCCACAGATGAGCCCTGGGCACACTGCTTCCTGTGTGAGTGCTCTGCCAGGAAGTCAGGGACCCTGAGACCCCAACTGTCGGGTAAGACCCCTTGTGCCAGGAGCTCCGGACTCCCAAGAACACCCTGAGTCCTGGCTCTTTCCAATCCCAGCTTCCTGCTAATGCACACTCAGAGGCAGCAGCTGATGCTTCAAGCAGTTGGGTCCTCTCATGTGGGAGATGCACACTGAGTTTCTGGCTCCCGGCTTTAGCCTGGTCCTCCCCTCCCGCAACGCCCCAGCTGTTACAGGCACTGGGGGAGTGAACCAGCAGACGCAGATCCACCTCTGTCTGTCTCTCATTGCCTCTCTGCCCTTCAAATAAATATAATCAATTACTAGTTTTGCAGAAAGCCTAGAGCATTGTGGGTCTCCGATGAGGGTGCAGGTGGGGGTTGTGGAGGGTAGGAGAAGCGGGCCCACCTGTGGTTCTGTCGGGGAGTCTGACACCCTGCTGGCTGTGTGGCTCCATGCTCGCTGTTCCCGTAAGGAACCTGTGCTCGCCCTCGCTCTGAAGGCTCGGGGAGTCTCAGAGACCTCCCTCTTCCTCCCTGTTCCCCTGCTCCTGTTTTTACACTTCCACACGCCAGTGCTCCCTGACCTGTTGTCTTGTTGTCTTTCTCTGTCTTGTTTTGGGTGCCTGGAGACACTGAGCCACCAGAGTCAGGGCAAGTCCTCTGACAGTCACCCCAGGAAGCGCTGGTGCAGTGGGGAAGTGAGGTGGGGGAGGCGCGGGGGCAGATAGGGCTGCGTTGTGTGTGGAGGGCCAGATATGGTGGGAAATGGCCTGAGCTGTTGGCGACTTTGCGAGACCTGAGACCCTGTAGAGCACCTGTCCCGGTTATTCCAGCCTCGGCGAGAGGGAGCCGCCAGGTTTATCCTCTGCTCCAGTCTGTGCCTGGCTGAGGGCTGAGGGCTGAGTGCAGGTGCCCAGGCTCCTGCTTCCTGGCCAGAGGTCTGCCCTGGGTGGACCAGCACAGCGTCTGCAGCAGGCAGCCTGGGGGACCTCGCACAGAGACCTGTGGGTGGGCATTGAAAGTGTTGGCCACGCCCACCTCTCGTCCTCTTATTAGTCTCCTTTCCCCTCCCAGTTGGACCCATTCTCTTTTCATGGGGTCAGCAAACCCAGGGGGTTCCCAAGCAGACTTCTGTCAAGGTTTGGGGATGACAGAGGCTGGAGGTCCCATCACAGTGTGATACACAGGCAGCGACACAGAGTCCCAGGCACCTCCCGTCCCCACTGGGCTCTCTGCCAGGCCCGGCCTGAGCACCTTTTCCCTCCCGAGACCCTCCCTACCCTCTTCTCCCTCCCCCCTTTGTTAGACATCAGGGTGACACCACCCCTGGGGCTTCATGACAATCGATGCTCAATAAATAATGCTAGGGCTAAGAGATGCGCCCAGTTCAGCCCAGATGCTGCAATAGAGACACGGGCTGCTGGAACCCAGCTGACAGAAAATAGCAGGAGTAAGGGCGATGGCTCTCCCGGAGACAAGCCCTGTCCCGTGTCTGTGTCAGTTCCTCCACCAAGGAGGGGGTTATACAAGATGACCTGGGAGAGTCCATCCAGCTCAGATATGTCGCGTTCCACACAAATCTGAGAAGACCAAGAAAGCTGGCAACCATTCCGGGGAATGGAGTCCTTAGGCCATCTGGTGGGAGGTTGGGAGTTTAACTTGGGACCATCCACAGACTCTGAGACGGCAGAGAGGGACCGGCTCCTGGCGTGACTGGCGGGAGAGAGATACGGGGGAGTCTCTGCATAGAGAGGTGTCAGACTGGAGAGAAAGACCCCACGGCCACCCATGAACGAGTCACCACTGACTCACGGCCAAGCGGTCACCAACGTGAGCCATTGGTTTGGTTGACTGACTACCTTCTGCAGAGCCTCTGGGACCAGGCTGTATGCTGGGAACAAGGGACCCAGCCACGATGGTGAAGCAGAGGTTGGAGTGATGTGGCCAGGAGCCTAGCAACACGGGCTGCTGCTGGAGGCTGCAGAGGGCAAGTCCTCTCCAGGGGAGCGCAGGGGCCCTGGGTGAGCAGCAGCAAGGAGACAGCTGCCTGCAGGGCCATGCCAAAGGAGAAATGGTGTGAGTGACAGCAGCCAGCCTTGGGAACCCGGACGGCTCCTGTGCCAGTCTGTGGGTGCTGGAGCAGCTTTTGGAGAAGACGAGAAAGCCAAGTTCTTCCTGAAAGTTAACTGGGAAGGAGCCAGAGCAGAAAGGCAGCCACAGGACAGTCAACTCCGAGGGAACCTCCTGTGCAGGCTTCGCAGAGAGAAACAGTCCTGTCTTAGGACGCTACAGAGAGCCTGCGGAGAGGGCTGGAGGTCAGGCTGGAGGGGCTGATTAGAGCCAGGTGTGAAGAAATGGGGCAGGCAGGGGGCCAGCGCTGTGGCACAGTGGGTTAATGTGTCACCTGCAGTGCTGGCTTCCCTTATGGGTATGGTGTGAGTCCCGGCTGCTCCACTTCCCATCCAGCTCCCTGCTAATGCTCTTGGGAAAGCGGCAGAAGGTGGCCCAAGTGCTTGGCCCCTGTGCCCACATGGGAGACCTGGAGAAGTCCTGGCTCCTGGCTTCAGCCTGCCTCAGCCCTGGTTGTTGTGGCCGTCTGGGAAGTGAACCAGGGATGGAAGACCTCTCTCTCTCTGCCTCTGCCTCTGCCTCTCCCTCTCTGTAGCTCTGACTTTCAAATAAAACAAATAAATATTTAAAAACAACAACAACAACAACAACAAAGAAATGGGGCAGGCAGGAAAGAGGGGGCAACTCCAGGCACCCCGGGGCCAGGTGTAGGGTCTTAGCACCCTTCTCCCACCCAGGTGAGTTTGTGAGACAGGAGGTGGGGCCCGGGCTGCCCCTTGGAGCTCTCCTGTCCTGCCATGCTTAGCGGCGGGCAGTGGTGTGCAGGCGCAGGGCCGGGCCGTGGCTATCACGCTGTGCACAGCCCACGAGCCTGATCGCCAGTGAGCTGCAGGCCTGGGAACGCTGCCCGAGGCGAGGCCCCGGCTGACATGAAGAAAAAGAGTCAGACACCCTCTTGGAGAGGCTCTCTTGGCCCAGAGCTCTGAGATGAGCCAGGCCAGGGCCCTGAGGTTGAGGACCAGACGAAGTCAATGCATGTGCGTCTGTGTGCATGTGGGGAAGAGAAAAAAGCTGAATTGAGCATCTTGCATTAAAATAAGATTTTTCTTAGTGTGGATCAACGTGTCACTCCTCATTAATTTATGAACATTTAAATAGTGCTTGCCGTGTGCCAGGACTTCCACTACCCTTGGTAAGGTTTATTTTACTTATTTGCAAGACAGAGTGACAGAAAAGAGGAGGGAGGTAAAAAAAGAGAAAGAGAGAGAAGGAGAGGGAGATTGACAGAGGGATGGGGAGAGAGAGAGGGAGAGGGAGGGAGAGACGGGGAGGGAGCAGGAGAATGTCTACCTGTTGGCTCACTCCCTGAATGGCTGTGATGTCTGGGTCTGGTCCAGGCTGAAGCCAGGAGCCCAGAGCTCCACCTGGGCCCCCTACATAGTCTCCAACGTGGATGGCAGGGGACCAAGCACTTGACCCATCTTCTGCTGCCTTGCTAGACTCATGGATCAAAGGCAGAGTAGCTGGGACTTGAACCCGTTCTCAATATGGGATGCCAGCATCCCATACGAGCTTAACCTGCTGCCCCACAGTGCTGGCCCCAGGAATTACTTGTAAACGATTTATGAGTGGTACCTCATGTGCTTTTCAGATGCACTCTGTGAGTTACACTCCATTAGTCCATCCATTGCAAAGGTATTGCCCAGCTTTCTGCATCCACATAGCTGAACATACATGTGGTGCACTGAATGATGTTCCCCCAAAGAGGTCCATGCCCTAATCCCAGGGACTTCTGAGTGTCCCCTCACAGGGCAAAAGGGACCTGGCCCATGTGATATGTTAAGGATCCTGACTTGCGGGAGTTGCTCAAGGTGACCAGAGTGAACACAAGAGTCCTTGGGTTGGAGTCGGAGGAGAAGACGTGATGACAGACAGAGAGGCCAGTGCGATGCGGCCACAAGCCAGGGAATGTGGGCAGCTCTAGACGCTGAAGGAGGCATGGCGGGTCCTTCCCTGCAGAACCTGGAAGGAGCTCCGTCCTGCTGACACCTTCATTCGCCCCTTGAGTCCCTTTGGGACACCTGGCCTCCAGACCTTACATTGCTGTAAGCCGCTCAGCTGGTGGCAATTTCTCACAACAGCCTGGCACAACAGGTGGCTCCCATCTGCCTAGTACATTGAGTCAGGGCTCCAGACCTGGCACTGAGACGGGCAGACAGGTGTGTGGGGTGCCTGCGGTGCCTTGCGGGAGGCCCTGACTGCCAAGACGCATCGCCATCTGGCTGAACAATTACCCCATCCTCTCTTTTCTGGCATCCTCAGGCTCCCTGCATTTTGGCCTCCCCTGTTGGGCTGTTGTTCATAGGGCAGGATCAGTTGTGCCTCAAAGCTCTGCCCCACTGCCAGCCCCTAGGAGGACTAAATTAAAGAACACTGTGTTTGATATTCTCAGTAGAACCACTGACACCTAGAAAACGTGAACTAGGTGCAAGTTGTTCTAATGCTCATCATTGATATCAGAATCACGGCGGCCCGATTTTTTACTCCCCTAAAGATATTTGCGCTCTCTCTTGCAGGTGGGAAAGCCGAGGCTCACGGAGGTCAGGCCACATCCAGCGTCGCAGGGAGAGCGTGTCAGAGCTGGCTTTCCACAACAGAACTCCCCGGCTTCCGGTGCTGAGCCACTTCTAGAACTTTACTTTCTGCTGTGCATCCTCTCCGGCTGTCTGTCCCTGGCGATCTGGCGCCTGGGCCTGCGGCTCCATCAGCTCAGACGCCCACTGCGCTCCAGGGCCTGGCCCTTCCCTAATGAGTTCCCTGTCAATGACCAGCTCCTGGCGTTTGCCGGCTCCGGGGCAGCGCAGGCTGATGGCTCCATCAGGCCGGTGTCTGTGTGTAGCGTCTCCACTGGGGCAGCTACTCGGGGTCAGTCACCAGGTCACACAGAGCCAGCGGGCAGCTTTCTGCTCCGTGACTTTGTCCCCAGCAAGAAGCTCGTTTACTCAGCGTGTGGTCTTTCAGCAGGTGTTCCCGCTCAGCCGGTCCAATCAGAACACGTGTGCTCCGGGGCTCCCCTGGGGGCTGGGGGATCCTTTATTTGCTCATGGTCTGGAGCTTTGAGAAAGAACCCTTCACACACCCAGAAAAGGGGTCTCCCCTGCCTCAGGTAGACGTGGCCTTTCTCTGCCGCCCCACCTCATACCAGCCATCAGCAATCTCTTTATGTCTTTACTTATTGAAATATTTTATTTAGAAGCAGGGAAACACACACACACAGGTCTTCTATCTGTAGGTTCGCTTCTCAAATGGCTATAATGGTTGAAGCTGGGCCAGGTTGAAACCAGGAGTAGAACTCTGTCTGGGTCTCCCATGTGGGTAACAGGGGCCCAAGCACTTGGACCATCTTCTGCTGGCTTCCCAGGCTCATTAGCAGGGAGCTGGATTGGAAGCAGAGCAGCCAGGACTCCAGTCAATGCTCATACGGGATGCAGTTGCCACAGGCAGCAGCTTAACCTGCTGTGTCTCAATGCCAACCCCCACAAGCTCTTTAAATAGACTGGAGCACTCACACCAGTCAGTGTAGCCAATGGAGTGTGCCCGATGCCTTTGGTGGACCTGAGCCTGGGGGTCCAGACAGCTGCTTCTCTGTAGGGACTATTCGCTGGCCAACCCACCGTCCCATCAGCGGGGGCTTAACCAGTAGAAACCCACCTGAATGATCCTTATGGTCTTCACAGGTTTCATTGGAGATTCATGGGGAATTTGTCCCAGCCATAGGGTTGTGACACTCGGGCTGCTAGAACCTGGTATTATTCAAATACTGAGTCTGTTGTTCTCACCGTGTCCTCTGCTGCTTGTTTATTAATTTACTCTGAACCTACTTCTCTGGAGCTTACGCCACAATCACCTAGGCACCGGGCAGCCAGCCTCAGTGAAGCCGCTGCCACCCTGTGGGGTGAAGCCCCCAACAAACAACCCTGACTTGGCAATTGCTCTGCAGAGAATTGAAAGAAGCCACGGCTGGTGGATGTGCAAGGTGGGCCAGCCTCTCTGGCTGACGGGGCAATAGCTCTCCACATTTACAATTCTCATTCAGGGGCAAGTGTAAGCGGGCAGCAGCTAAGCCACTGTGTGCCTTGGGTTTGGGTCCTGGGTCTGCTTCCACCCTGGGAGGCATCAGGTGGTGGCCCAAGTACTTGGGTCCCTGCCACCCATGTGGGAGACCGGAGTGGAGTTCTGGACACCTGGCTTCATGCTGGTCCTGCCCTGGCTGTTGGGAGCATTTGGGGGAGTGAACAATGGAAGATCCCTACTCTCTCTCTCTCTCTCTCTCTCTCTCTCTCTCTCTCCTATCAATCTATTAACTATCTCTCTCTCCTATCGATCTATCAACTGCATCACTCTCTGTGTTACTGTCCCTTTCATATCAATAGATAAAAGTTGAAAAAGAAGATGCAATCCTCATGTGCTTCGGTCCAGCAGTTTGATTCCTGTGTCTTTCATCCCACAAACACGCTAGCTCACAGGCAGAGGAGCTCTCCTGCGCACAAGGACGCTCACTGCATCATCAAACTGCCCAATGCGTGGAAACCAGCCCTGGTCATTGTGGCCATTTGGGGAGTGAAGCAGCAAATAGATGTGCTCTCTCTCCATGCCTCCCCCCCGCAACTCTGCCTTTCAAATAACTAAAATAAATCTTTTATAAAAAGAAGAGGGAAATCAGAGAATATGTGAGTATGTGTTTGGTGTGGGTGAAGGAAATTTGATTGGAGTCTTATGTAAATCTTCCCATATTCTTAATGACTATAAAGTATATTTTATATTATTTTATATTAAATGAAGTAACAAACACATATGCAATTTGAGAACGGCATGAAGGTGGGGAGCTGAGGGTGTCGGGATTCCATAAGATGTGGAATCAGGAAGAGTGGCAGCATTGCAGGAATGTTTCCCATGCAATTGGAGATCTGTTGTCCTGAATTCAAAGTCAGGTCAATCAGTGAGGTGATGTGGTTTTCTCCAGCAAAATTTAACTTCCGGGGTATGGACGGCGTAGATAGAGACACAGATTAGTGGATGTGGGCCTCGATCAGGCAAAAACAATGGGAGGGGGTGTGGGAAGGGGCAAAGGAGCTAAGGGTATTTTAAGGAAATGAGCCTAGTAATGAAGCAAAGCCTCTGAGCTGGGTGAGGAGGAGAGTGGGGTGCACATGGGGTACTGTGAGAAACTGGTAGAAACTGTTCCAACGAGTGCACTAGTAGGTGGCAGGAGGTGAGAGCCAGCGAGTGGCTTGGATACAGTGTCAGCTGGGTGCAGCTGTTAGGACAGCGAGGTCCAGGGCATGACCACAGAAATGTGTACTTTACCAGACAGAGGATTGGATTATCGGAAGTGTAAGAGGTGACTTGAATGGCACACGTGGGTATTTATGTATTTTTGCATAATAATGAAATTGAAGAAAAGGAAGACAGTGAGGTAGGAACGCGAGTCATCGACGAGTAAGTGGGATAATGAGGTCCTTGACCTCCAGGGATATTCAACTGCTTGAGTGTGCTCACTGCCTGGAGAAAGAAGCGAGTTAGCGACGGATGGGGCTACAGCAGGTAAGAGGGATGAGGAAGAGGAGAGAGGAAGATGTGCTCAAAGAAGTGATTCCAGGGATGCGCCACGGTGTAACGTGATGGTGAGCATGGTGTATTTGTGGAATGTGGCCTCTGGGTGCATGGCAACCCGAAGGAGCACCCCAGGATGGTGAGTCTGACAGAGTAAACCTCAAACAAACTGAGTTTTTGAAGATAGGTTTAGAGGTATCACAAAAATAATGGGGGGCACTTGCTCCACCCACCTCTCAGGACTGCGCCAAGCACTGAAGAACAGGACAGGGTGTTATCTGGGTTTCAGCATCCTTACAGTGATAACACAGGGAGGGTAGAACCTTCTTCCAACAGCCATGCAGAATTTCTGTGCCTGATTCTGACCTGGTTGGCTTGGGCCACACACCCAGCTCTAGACTCATGGCAGGAGAGATGTGGTACTTTCTGATGGCCGGGCAAAAAGGTCAACCCTATTAGACCTCAAAAAGAGAATGTGGAAGAGCCACAATTCCTCAAAGGAAAACTGTGTTGCTAGCATCAAAGAAAGCAGAAGCCGGCCCCACAGCTCAATAGGCTAATCCTCCCCCACCTTGCGGTGCTGGCACACCAGGTTCTAGTCCCGGTCGGGGCACCGGATTCTGTCCCGGTTGCCCCCCTTCCAGGCCAGCTCTCTGCTGTGGCCAGGGAGTGCAGTGGAGGATGGCCCAAGTCCTTGGGCCCCTGCACCCCATGGGAGACCAGGAGAAGTACCTGGCTCCTGCCTTTGTATCAGCGCGGTGCGCCTGCCACAGCGCGCTGGCCACAGTGGCCATTGGAGGGTGAACCGAACCAACGGCAAAGGAAGACCTTTCTTCTCTCTGTCTCTCTCACTGTCCACTCTGCCTGTAAAAAAAAAAAAAAAAAGAAGAAGAAGAAGAAAGCAGAAGAGGTGAACTGGGCAGAGACAAACACCAGATGTTCATACACACGGACCAAAGCTGCTAACCAGGGTATTGGGAAGATTAAGTAAGATAAAGCATACAAATCCCTGCTATGGTGCATGGTGCTAAGCAGGTGTTAGACATGATTTCATTCCCTATAACCCTCCTGCTATCTTCCGAGCTCTGTGATGTTGGATGTGCATCTGACCTTCCTCGGGGTCAGTGGGTTTTCTTGTCTGGTTCCCATAGCAGAGTTCAACACAAGCTGTCCACCACTCTTCACCTCCCTGCGTCTGGCCTGCTTCCCTCGGCAGGTGACTTGCAGTTCCACCCATCTTAAGGCTCAGTCTATTCTCTCCCACTGTGAATCGAGGCGCTCACTGGGGACTTGTTTGGGCCAACAGAATCTGTTAGGAGAGGTGGGACTGCTCCACCCCTTGGTCACAGGAGGTCTGGTGCTTCTGCTCATCACCTGGAAGAAATAATCTTGAGCTGGCCTGCTGATGCCTGAGACTGTGTGGAGATGGTAACCTAGACTAGACAGGCTCCAGGTGACCTGCCAGCGACGGCGGGCTCAGAGGAAGCCTGGACGAGACCAGCCCGGCCCATAGAACTGCCCAGTTGACTCACACCCACGAGAGCTAAGTGAATGCTTGTGATGGGCAGACACCAAGCTTTGAGATTTTCATTGTTGTTGATGTTACACAGCAACACCGATTCGATATAGTCCCTTTGTAGCGCAGGCTTCTGTATTTTCAAGTCTTGTTAAATGCCGCTTCTGAGTCTCTTTGACGAGATGCAGCCCCTTCACTCCACTCAAAGCTGAGGCCCCTGAATAATCAGCAGCTTTCCTTCTGTGGCTTCAGTTCCCAGGGTTTAGCTCTGCAAGTGCTGCGCACAGTCTTTGCAATAGAAACAGGGTCAAGGACAGTGTTTTTGACCGACTCTGTGACTTGTTGATTTTGCGTCTGTCCTGGCGTCTTGCTGAATGTTTTAATGCGAGTGCTTTTTCCTTTCCTTTGGGTTTTACATGGCCCTTATAAGTAGGTCTTAAAGGTTTGCTCTTTTATGCTTTGATTCCTGATGCTTTGCTGGATGAGCCTTTGCCGTTGGACTTGGAGGACACAGGTGCAAAGACCAGCTCTGCCACCGCCGGCAGTGCTCCCTTGAGCAGCTGTGTCTCTGGGATTCTTCACCTGCAGCAGCAACGATGATCAGCATTGTCCTTGGAAGATTTGCAAAGGGAGCAGAAGCAGCCAAGTGCCTGAAGATGTGAGCACAAGGGACCTCCACATGCTCGTCCCTTTCCTTTCTAATAATTGCAATCCTCGTGAAGGTCCTCCCTCGTGATGGGCCCTGGGATGCTTTCCGGGCACAGAACAATAAATGACATACCAGAAAGGTCATATTCTAATCAGGTTGATTGTTTTTAACAGAACCATTTCAAAGAAGGCTGCAGTGATGAGCCCAGAGGATAAGGGAATAGTTAGAGAGATATGAATTGCAGTAGACACATGGGATGGTTGAGAAGGAAAGAGCTTAGCTTTTCCTGTTGAGTGGTGGATGTGAGATCAGCCATGCACGGTTTCATATTTCAGTTCTGTAACTCATACAGGGGTGACCCAATGAAAGTGACTTCAGCTGTGCAAACGTCAGCTCCTTCATTTGCAAAATAGATAAAGGTAATAGCATGAGCTTGGTGGGGATTTTATGGGAATGAAATGAGAGGATGCTCAACGGGGCACAGTGGCTGGTAACTAACAAGAGAGGTATACGGTCTGTCTTCACCAATCCTTGATGTAGGAGAGAGACTCTGAGGAGTTCTGTCCCTGTGTGAGTAGGGTTGAGGGCCAGGCATCCAGTTTCCTGGCACGAGTTGGCAGTAATTTGAATGGAAATCTTCCAACGTATAACATTACAAAGCAGATTCCCATCAGGGAGAAAGAATCTCATCTAATTTCCAAGTCAAACATCTATTCTTCTAGTTTCGAAACAGGGTTGATTTTCTGAGTTGGAACGGTGGTGAAAAATTGAGCAAACCAGCAAGGCCGTTAAGGGTTTAGTGGCCTTGCCTGCCAGTGAGGGCTTGGTCTGGTTTCTGTGGTGTGTCCAGGGTGCTGGCACACCAGGTGCAGTGGGCAAAGGAGGACATCACAGACAAGGGTGAGTAATTGAATCGCTGGGGGACCTCAGGTGCATCTGGGTTATACTGTTAGTCCAATGTAGAAAGGTATCAGGCAGACGGGAGGGCTAGGGGAAAGGAGAGAGCAAGGGTTGTGTTCAAGGCCCCCCACCCCGCCCCAGGCCCTCCTCATCCCAGTGACAGCCAGTTCTGGGAGGGCCAGGCTGACCTGCACAAGCTGAGGATTTCAGGACAGTCTTTTATCAATGGTGCATCGTCATATCTCATTTAACACCGAAACTCATTTAATGAATGGGAAAAGGAGTATCTTTAAGAGTTGATGGATATTTTAGTAAGTTGAGCACAGTCGTGATTTAACAAATTTATTATACCTCCTTGGGACCCCGCAAGATCCAGTCCCTGCTCTCCAGTTGGCCAGTCTGGTAGGAAAACCAAATATGAACACAGAACCTAGCAGGGAGCTACCTCAGCTGGTGGGGGAGAGGGCAGCCCTTGAGCCAGTCCTTGGAGATGGGCTCCAGGCATTGACTAGGTCGAGACCAGAAGGAAAGGCAGTGAGAAGTTCGAAGGGAGAGAGGCTGAGGGCCGTAAAGGGCTTGAGAAGTGTGAGGAGGTCCAAGTGCACCTGGGTGCAGGATTGGAGACCGGGCAGGTACAGGCAGGTCATCGAGACTCTCTCCGAATCGCAAACAAATAAATAAAGGGGCTCTAAATGTGTCTTAGTTAGAGTCCTCCTCATAAACAGAACCACAGGATCTGTACATAACTACACTGAGAATATTGATTACAGGAATGGACTGGGAGACAGTGACGGCCCCTCTGCTGGTTCACTCCCCAAAGGTCTGTGACCTCTGGGTTGTGTCAGGCTGACGCTCGGAGCCCAGGAACACAATCCGGGTCTCCTGCAAGGGTGAGAGTGCCAGGCACGTGCCAGGCACGTGAGCCTGTTTGCTCCCAGGGTGCTCATTAGCAGGAAGCTTAGACTAAGAAGAAAGGGCGGGGACTCGAATCTAGGCCATCTGGTATGTGATATGGGTGTCCCAAATTATATCTCAACCATTGTGCCAAACGCTTGCCCCAACTTTTATTTTCAGTGGATGAATACAATGATTGCTCTCAAGCATGTTCAAGCAGCGCACTCCTCAAGTGGACCTGCCTGGAGGCTGCTCACGTGTGCACGCATTGGGCACTCTTCCCCACTCCTCTTCAGCAGAGCCACACTTCCTACCTTTTCCCGACTGCTGTGAGACTCCATCTCCCCTGCTAACCCCAAGATCATCACTGCAGGGATGTCTTGGGTTGTGTCTCCTGTCTTCCTACACTACAGTTCCTGGACCAGCAAACACTTACTGTTAAAGGTTGAGCCTGGGTCTTATTCTCCATAGCACACAAGGTTGCCCAAAGCTCTCTGTCTCCATTCATCTTCCAAGATTCAAAACTGGTGGAAAAGAGATCTACTCTCTCCTTCAATTCTAACACGGTTCTTGGTCCTAACTTTCCTTGCTCCGAATCTGATCCATGCCCATTCCTGACTCAATCCCACTGCATGGATTCGCTTGTGGCTTCATTGCCTGCACACTGAGAGCAGGATGAGGACAGAGCTACCAAGCAACATGGATCAAGAAGGGTAGAGCGGCAGTTTACCCAAAAGCAATCGAAGGTGCTGTCACCAAAGAATCAGCTGCTGGACAACACCAGCAAGTGTGCCAATCACAGGCCCATCGGCGATGGTGTGCGGATGGATTGAGTGACATAAGTAGGACTGGCATTGTGGTATAGCGGGTTAAGCTAAAGCTGGGACAACGCCGGTATCCCATATCAGAACACCAGTTTGAGTTCCGGCTGCACTACTTCTGATCCAGCTCCTTGTTAATGCACCTGGGAAAGCAGTGGAAGATGGCTCAAGTGCTTGGGCCCCTGCTATCCAGGTGGGAGACTTGGATGGAGTTCTGGGCTCCTGGCTTCAGCCTGGCCAAGCCCTGGCTGTTGTGGCCAACTGGGGAGTGAACCACTGGATGGAAGCTCTCTCTTTCTCTTAAAAGCACAGGATAAATCTTTTACAAAAGTCCTGTCCCATGGTACGAGGATGCAGTCACTGGATGCCAAGTATTAGTCTTTTCTTACTCATGCAGGCGGAGTTGCTGGATAACGGTAATAAGCGTGATCACTTCCTGCTTCAGACAGTTTATTTTTCCATAAAAGAGCATGACTTCCAAAGGCGTTGACTTGAGCTGCACTCCCTTCGTTCCTCTCTCCAGCTGCGTGCACTTGGCCCGGTAACATGCTACCCCTGCGGTGCAGGGTACCCATCCCAGGCCGCGTGAGAATCCAGGGAGATCAGACATGGGACGTCTTTACAGCAGCACCTCGCACAGCAGAGGAGCCAGGCACTGGTGTTGTTACCCACAGGCCGTGTCAGTTTCACAGCACCTGGCTGGGATCGCCAGCCTGCAGGCCATTGACCACACAGAAGGAATGGGCTCCGATGACAAAGGCAGCCTCCCATCCCCACTCCGAGCTCACACAGACATCCCCCGTCCCTCAGCCACAGGGCAGCTGCCAGCGGGATGCAGGTGAGAGAGCAGAGCAAACTCGTGGCCTCTGTGCTTGGGCCCTGCTGCTGGGCAGCTGGCAGTGTGGTCAGTGGAGGCCCAGGGGCCAGCTGGAATGAAACGGGCTGAGTTCAGAAGTCTATCCCTGAGGCCTCCACATATACAGTTGCCCTGTGGGTTTTTTAAAGACTTTATTTTATTATTTATTATTTATTTGAAAGAGTAGAGAGAGAATTCCATCCACTGGTTCACTCCCCAGATGGCCACCGCAGGCTAAAGCCAGGAGCTAGGAGCTTCATCTGAGTCTCCCACATGGGTGCAGGGCCATGTCCTACTGCTTTCCCAGGCATGTTAGAAGGGAGCTGGATGGGAAGTGGAGAAGCCGGGATTCAAACTAATGCCGACATCGCAGGTGGCAGCTCTATCCGCTGGCCACACCATTGGCCCTGGGAGCCATGTCTTTTGAGGAGTGACTGACAGCTGGTGGTGCACTGTTACATGTTTCACAGCTGGCTCTCTAAGGAGAAAAAAAACCCTCTTGGTTTGTCGCATTTGCTAATTTCTGTGGTATAATTATTCTCACTTCAAACTACCTGTGTTAAGTCATTAAGAAGATGCTTGGAAAGACACACACACTTGGTTCTCACTGCCTATATGAGCAGGTGCCAAAACTCCACTGCCAGATTTGAGCTCCATCCTATGCCTTCAGCGTCATTACTGGCTGCTTTTGTGCTAAAACTTATTCACAGGGCACACGGCATCATGTACACGTCCCCGAAAACGTGGCGTAGTTCCTCGCCTCTGCCCAGTCACCTTTTCCTCCCTTTCGCCTGGCTTCCCCTCCCCAGTAGGGATGCTGTGAACGGGGGAACAGGCTGTGCACTGCACATCTCCAGGAGTCATCAACAAAGGCTAGAGTTGTGCAGTGCACAACCTGCGCAATCCCTGTGTCAGCTCTGCACCCCAGGCTTCTCCCTCTCCACAGCTGGGTTGTTGCTACTCTGCTACACTCCTATGGCTCCCTGAAGTATTCTCTACTCCCAAGCTCCCTAAGTTAAGAAAGACATCTTCCCTAGCATTGAGTAGTGAGGGAGTCTCTCCTGTGTCTGTCTCCACTTCTCTATTGTGCATTATTTAAGAAGAATCAAGGCATATGGACTTCAATAACCCAGCATCTACTGGAGCATGTGGTATGGCCCAGGGGCTCTGCCTAGAGGCAGAGAAAGCTCAGGGGAGACAGAAATGTATCTTGATGGAAAGGGGTCATTGGATTTGTTCTGTGCAGTCCCTGTGCACCTGATATAGGTCTGTTGGGGGAAATAGCACCCTGGGAGACAGATGGCGATTCTAAGAAATAGTTTAAGCCACAAAACCCTCCAGTCAGTGGATGGGCCGCAGTGAAGGGTGGTGAGCTCCCTGCCTCTGGTTCCATAGGCCAAGGTTGAGATACTCAGGTTCCAGGGATTTCCTGTGTTGAACAGCAGGCTGATGAGACTTCTTTGTCATCAGGTATGACTTGAAGCCACAATTTCACAATGTCTTCTATAACTATTTGAAGTCTTTCTTTAATTTGAAAAGCAGGCAGAGACAGACAGAATGAGATCTCCCATCCGCTGGTTCACTCTCTGAACACCTGCAAGGACTGACACTGAGCCAAGGCTGAGGCTCAGAGCTCAGAACTCAGCTGGGGACTCCCGCGTAGGGAGCAGGGACCTGGCTACTGACCCTGCCGGCTCTCAGGGTCTGCATCAGCAGGAGGCTGGAGTCAGAGGTGGAGCAGCAACCCTGATCCTAGGCACTCTTGTACGGGATGCAAACCTGCAAACCAGCTGCCTGCCCACTGTACCCGCCGTGTGACCCTGCAAAGCCTTCTATAATTACTGGGCGACCCCTGTGGGCGTTTTGCTACTATATCCAGTTCCTCCTTCTTTCTGGCTGAGAAAATAGGGGGTAACGTTTAAAAAAAATTTGAGAGGCAAAGAGACAGGTAGACACGCAGAGGGAGAGAGAGAAAGCGAAAGGGAGAGAGAGGTTCTAACCACTGGTCCATCTCCCACGTGCTCACAGCAGGGGCGAGGCCAAAGCCAGGAGCTGGGGATGCAACCCAGGTGTCTCACAGCGTGGCATGCAGACGATAGCTCGTACCGTCACCACTGCCTCCCGGGGCTGCATTAGCAGGAGACTGGAGCCAGGGATTGGAACTGGGAGTTGAACCCAGCTACTCCCATGTGGGACGTGCGACTCCCAATTCTAGTACGCTAAATGGCTGTTCTCCGCGTTCAGTTTTTTTTTTTTTTTTTTTTTTTTTTTTTTTTTAGGAACTGGCACTCTGTTTTCCATAGCAACTGTGTCATTTTTGCTTTCCTAACAATGGTAGCAGAGACTTGCTTTCTCCACACCCGAAATTTATTATAGTTATTTATGTATTTAATTATTTTTATTTATGTAGGAGCTGTCCTGATGGGTGTGAAACACTAAATTGGGGTTGGTAACATGGGGAGAGAAGGGTGGGGGCAGGTGGGGCAGATGTGCCGTGTATCCTCTTACCAGCACCCTGTCCCAAGCATCTTCCACTACGATGGGTGCAAGGGTGCAGAGTCGTCTGTAAACCACACACACGGAGCAGCTGTGACTCCAGGATGGAGATGAAGAGAACACCACGGAGGTCATAGCCCAGCTGGTGGAGAGAGGCTGTTGTTCTGACGTATTGGTATCTTCTCCTTAGAGAGGCTTGGGATCAGCATCTGGCTGGCAGAAGAATCTAGAAATATCAGCAGGGCCCATGGGCACCCAGCACACTGTCCGTGGTCTTTTGTTGCCACTTGTTCGCCCTCACTCGAAGCACATGCGTGGCTGGTTGACCTCCTGCGACTCTGGTTTGGAAAGATGCAAAGGAGCTGGCAAGGGGACTGCTCGGGGTCCAAGGAGGCACCCAGAAGCAGGAGGCCAGTTTGGAGACAGCCCAGGCCAGATGGCAGGAGATCCAGAAACATCCAGCGAATGAGTCCAGTCAACCATCTGCCCTTGAGCTCACTGTGGCTAATAAACTTCCTTGCAAGGCCGGCTCAGGGGCTAGGATTTAGGGGCCCACAAGCCTCCCCTCTTCCTGAAAGGAAGACCGAGCTCCTTCTCACGGAGCCTCACTTTTCCCATCTGTCAAATGGGACTCATCGTGCCTCACTCGAGGTTGTTTGGACATTTGCACGAACATGCCTTGCATGCAGCCAAAGGAGTTGAGTGCTCTGGCACTGGGGACAAGGATCCCAACCCCACCTTAAAGATGCTCTCTGCAGTGGTGTCTGTAAAATTCACGCAACTTCTGTGTTCTGGACCCTTCCTGGGACCACCTGTTGGCCTCTGTATCTACACGAGCATTTTTCTTTTTCTTTTAAAGAAGCTCTTGGAGGCTCCGCGTTTATCCCGATAAAGTCACTGTTGCTGGAAACACCCTCGGCGTTGTCTGGAAGCACCCTTTGGAGCAGCGCAGACCCACGGGAATGGGATGGGGGTCACTCACATCCTGCGGCATTCCCAGTAGACTCTTTTCACTTCAAACAAAATGAAAAGAAGCAGGTGAAATTAATTATACTCATGCATCTTATTCAACCCAAAATATTGTTTCAACGTGTAAAAGGATTGGAGGTACTTTACACTCTTTCTGCCATAGTAAGTCTGTAGGATAACATTACACTCACAGCACATCTGAATTTAGAGGCTAAATTTTTCAAGGGAAGTACTCAATCTATATTGCAAGCTCATAAAATTTGCATTGGAAAAATTATATTTACATATCCATGGCGCTCCAAACGTACTTAGGAGTTTTCCAATAATGTCGCATTAGTGGAAGGATATTTTACCCTGCTTCTATTTTCAGATTCAAATGTAAATTATTTAAAATGAAAGAAAGAAAATTAAGGGTTCAGTCTTTCGCTCCTACTTGCTCTGTGAGTGTCTCAAGCACTCAATAGTCACCTGTGGCCAGCAGCTCCTCCTTGGACAGCACCGGAGGGGCCTGGGGACATCCTTAAAACTGCTCACCTCCTCTCATCTTCTTGGAAACTGGTTTTATATCTTTTGAAAACCCCCTGAACTCATTGGGAGTCTTGCCATTTGCAAGGATATGCTGAAGGGAGATCAAGCACTTCAGATCAGAAAGAGGATTGATGACATCGAGAGAAGGGTGATCCCTCCAGGGTGGCCCCTGCCTGGGAATCCTTGCTGTGCTCATCAAACGCACTTGGGTCAATGAGCCCCAGTGTGTTTGCCTTACAGATGCTGCATTGTCCCTCTCCATTGCACTGATGGTCACACCTGCCTCAGGCTGCAAGACAGCAGGTGTGACCTGATGCTCAGATAAACAAGGATCTAAAGGGTGCCTCCTGGGTGCAATGGTGACAGACCCTGAGACCAGCCTGGTGACTGGGCTCCGGTCCCCCCAGCACAGGGCACAAGCTCCCTGGCTGTGCTGTCCCCGCCCTAGGCTCACAGACTGCTCTGTGTTGTCAGCGCTGAACAGTTCAACTGTGCCATCACAGATACAGGCAGAGCAATGTCCCCCTCCCGGGAGCCGGCTTGTTCCCTGCCTTCCCTCTGGACCTACAGGCAGGATCGTGGCTTTGCTCTTGAACTCTAACAGGTAACAGCCTTAGCTGGCACAAGGATTAAACCTTGCTGAAAAGAACCTTTGGTTCTCAAATCCAAAGAGCTCCCCATTAGCCTGTAGATGTTGATAGTGGTTTTATTTTGCAATCAATTTTATGAGGCACTACCAAGATTTCCCAGGTATGAGATATAAGGTATTAGATAGTTCCATAAGATAGCTCCTTCCATTCCCTCCCCTCCCCTCCACTCCTCTCCCCTCCCCACTCCTTCCCTCCTCTCCCCTTCCCTTGGGAAAGTGAGAAAGCAAATCTGAGAGTACTTACATGCTCACTAGCTCTCTCTCTCTCTCTGTCTTTCTCTGCCTCCCTCTCTATCTTGTGTTTATTATATTGTGTTTATCACAATATAAATATTGTGTTTATCACTTGATAATATATGAACTTTGGGCGGATCCCAATGGTTGCTGCATAAAAAAAATGACAGAAGTGGGGACTGGAGGTGGGGACACCCTGCGGGACACTACTGCCATAGTCCACCAGGCCATGACGGTGTTCTGGGCCGGCAAGGTGGCAGTGGGGCTGGAGAACAGTGCGTGGAGTTGAGAGACGCTCAGAGGGTGAGGCTGATTTGAAGCCAGGACTTCCCATCTCACCAGACCCTAGAAACAGTAATCCTGTTGGTTCATGTGTGCTCACAGGCCATGGCCTGCTTCCAGGTGATGTTCTCTATCCTGTCATGCTGCATTTCGTGGTGTCAATGCACTGTGCTGTCCTTGGGGTGAAGCCCATTTTATCCCCACGCCCTTAGGTTGGGTGGCTTTGTTAATCAGGCTAGTTCATATTAATTGCTGTAACAAATTACTCCAGAACCTCAGTGGCCTAAAATGAAGTCTTCTTTCTCCTGGACAGGCAGCCCACTGTGGGCAGGTGACTGACTGCTGTAGCCCAGGGTGTCTCAGTAATCCAGGTGCCTTTTGATTAGTGACTCAGATGTCGCTTTGCAAAGCCTTGGAATCCCTTCTCAATCTTCTGTAGCCAGCCACTGTATGATCCAGGGGAAAGAACATAGAGAATGATGAGATATTTGAGGCACCAGGTCTGGAACTGGATCGTGGAAGCCCATACTTCACTTTTCAGAACGAGTCCAATGCTCACATTCAAAGAATCTTGAAAATACAGGTTGACCATGTGCCCAGGAGGAGGAGTGGAGTCTGGTGAACATCTAGTCGCTTCTGCCTTGCTGTGAGTAGATACTGGAAGGAGTGGAAGGGTGGAAACACTCCAATGATACTTTCTTTACTTAATCCAGAATGCTGTAGAAAATTTCTCCATCATTGAAAACTGTAACTCTTCAGGGATGTGATGAGCAAGACCCAGGCACGTTTAAAGCTGGCCTCACTCATTTTCTGCCTGGTTTTGTGCCAGACCCAGTAGGCGAGGTAGAGAATGGCAACCGGATACTGATGTCAGCAACAGGGCGAGGCCATGAGTCCTAACGCGGCCACTTGTTAGAACTGAGACCCCTGGTTTCCTTGTCCTGCCACTCCCTGGGCTGACCCACAGCAATAATCATGTTGCCATTCCTGTGCGTGAGTGGATCTTTGAGATCTCCAGCCCTTCCTGAAAAAGACATGCAGAGCAGTGGAGAGGCCAGAACTAGGGGTGTGCGATGGAAGACAAAGCACCTCTCACCAGTCCGCAGGAGAGGGATTGCTGTGACTGGGCTGTAGGACTGATCAGTTGAGCTCCACCAGCCTCAGTGAGTTACTTCCCATCATTTGTCTACCCATCTACACTGCATGCTACCTAGGAGTCCACTAGCCCCTGATCTGAAGTCATTCTGTAATGGTTATAGGCTGCTTGGCGTTGAGAAAGCCCCTGAAGCAATTTAAGCTTCCACATTCTCATTTGCAAAATCACTTTGGACTTTGAGCTCTCCTGCCTCTGCAGAGAAATCCTGAAAAGACCATGGTGGACGGGAGAGCAGCTAAGCGTTTTCACCTTGGTCTTTGCTGAGAAAGACACTGGCCCCCTGACATTCCCAGAAAGGCTTGGGATCAAACTGGTCAAGGGATGAAACAGCCAGGTCTGCACTGGCATGCGTGGCACAGCTAAGTCAGTGACACGGTGCCACTCTCTGCGTCAGTCTTTCTCGGACCACGTGGGTGAGAATGCTGGTTGCACAGTTCAGGAGAGGAGTCCTTCACTCCGCAGGGGTATCTGAAGGAGTACCAGGAACCTGACTGCTGGTGGGTTTCCTCCTAGGATCAGGGTTCCAGAGGGGAGTGCAGATGTGGTAGACGAGTGAGTCACCTCTCTGCCATGAAAGTGAAAGGACGCTGCTAAAGGACCGGCTCGCAAGCACTCCAAGGAGAAGACACTACCAGGGGAAAAGAGAAGTAACAGCTCCAGCAAGATGGTGCAGTGGGCACTGGTCGCTTTCTGGTCCTTCTCCTTTCTTCTTCTTCTTCTTCTTTTTTAAATATTTATTTATTTACTTGAAAGGTAGAGCTACAAACAGAGAGAGAGAGAGGTCTTCCATCTGCTAGTACACGCCCCAGATGGTCTTAATGGCCAGAGCTGTGCCAATCCAAAGCCAGGATCCAGAAGCTTCTTCCAGGTCTCCCACATGGGTGCAGGGGCCCAAGCACTTGAGCCATCTTCCACTGTTTTCCCAGGCCATAGCAGCGAGCTGGATTGGAAGTGGAGCAGCCAGGACTAGAACCGGTGCCCATATAGGATGCTGGTGCTGAAGTGGGAGGATTAATCTACTGCGCCACAGTGCCGGCCCCCCTGCCCCTCTTCTGATTTTGCTGGAAAACTCCCCCTTCTTGAGTGCTGTTCTCTATGGTCCTGGAGGTGTTGGCTGCATTCACTAATCCCACTCCAGGGCTAATTATCCTGGTCATAGGATTGGTTTAGAGAAGGCCAGAGACATTTGATCAAAGTAAGTGTCTCCACTGTTGTTATTCAGGGGTGGGTGCTTGAGAAAGGGACGCCGGCTAAGAGAACAGAGAAACTGTCCAGAGGACCTGTTGAAGATCATGGATCCTGCCACTCCTGTACCCTGTATGCCAAGAGATGTTTTATTTCCTTTCTTATCAAAGATAGTTTAAGGAAGCAGGGGCAGGTCTGTCTCTTGTCACTGAAAGGGCTCTAACAGAAGAAGATACAACACTATCTATACTATTTGAATAGGGATAAGGATAACTGTAATTCTATTGGTGATATCTCCTCTCTAGTTCCTGCCAGATACTTCACAAATACTGGCTCCTGTTCTTCTACCAATTCATCAGAGATATGGTCATCACTGCTACACCATGCTGTTGAAATCATATAGAGGCAGTCACGAAGAGTCCATTATGTTGATTGACCTGATCAAGGTCAAGTTGATTGTAACTAGTGAATCAGGGATTCAAGTTCAGTTCTGCTTATGGCAATCGATGCGGGTGCATCACTGTGTCAAAAGGTCACTCCTGGAGAGAATGGCTGAATAAACATGGGAGCACAGGGGACAAGCTGAGAACGTCCTCTGTTTAGCTCCCAAACTGCTGAAAGGATTCCCTAATTCAGACACGAATGTCTAGGAGGGTGCTATTTTTATACCAAAGGAAAAAAAAAAAAGAATGAGGTGCCACAATAAATACATAAACAAGTGAATTTTCTAAAAAGCATTAACCTAAATAGAAAGAAAGGGAATTAGCAAAGGTTTATTTTGCACCTAACATTTTGTTAGGATATTTTGGGTGCATTAATAAAAACCAACTGGAACTAATTGGCTTCAGGGATACAGTGAGCGTTACAGAGCTTGAGTCGTGGATAGAGCTGAGCTTCAGAGGCTAGAAATGGGGACCAGCGGCACCTCGGGCCTCCAACTCTTACTTCCACTTCTCTCGACTCACCTGCTCTATCCTTCTCTCCCTCAGTAGACAGACTTTCTGTAACCTGCAATGCTGCCCAACCTGGTTGGAATGTGGAACAGATGACCAGTTGAAAGCAGACTTCTCATACTAAATTCTTCTCATGACCACCCCCAAGTTTCTCAAGGGGGTGGGGACAGCGTATTGGCAGGTGGAGGAGCTCTTCTCCATGACATTCAGCTCAGGATCTCTGCTGAGTGTGCCGAGCTGGGACCAGGCCAGGCCATGGGGGCTGGAGCCCATGTGTGGGGCCATCAGGAATTGAGAACTGGGCCAGGCCATGGGGGCTGGAGCCCATGTGTGGGGCCATCAGGAATTGAGAACTGGGCATCTAAGTCAACATGTACCACAGCCTCACAGTGATTTTGCCGTCTTCTCCCAAATGGACCATCTCTGGGAGTCCCCCTCAGGCCCAGAAGTCCTTGCAGGCTGACTTAGGCTTGCCTTGGACTTAAACCTCGGTTCAATTTCTCCCTCGTCTCAGTTGTATGTAACTTCCTTCTATCACACAAGGCTGCTCTGAGCACACGCCTTGCATTGCAACTTCCACCTGAATCTGCTTCCTGGAGAACCTGATCCATGCCAGCTGCTGCTGCTGCTGCTGCTGCTTCTTCTTCTTCTTCTTCTTCTTCTTCTTCTTCTTCTTCTTCTTTTTTGAAGATTTATTTATTTAAAGAGCTCAGAGAAAAGAGAAGCAGAGAGAGATCTTCCATCCAATGGTTCACTCCCCAGATGGCCACAACAGCCGGAGCTGTGCCGATCTGAAGCCAGGAGCCAGGAGCTTCTTCCCAGTCTCCCACATGGGTGCAGGGGCCCAAGGACTTGGGCCATCTTCTACTGCTTCCCCAGGCCGCAGCAGAGAGCTATATCGGAAGTGGAGCAGCTGGGTCTTGAACCGGCACCCATATGGGATGCCAGCACTTCAGGCCAGAGCATTAATCCACTGCGCCACAGTGCTGGCCCCCACCCATTGCTTTTAAGACTTGTCTGAGAAATAAGACACTAGGTTGAGATTTGGAGGCGGGATCTGCCACTGTGTATCTGGCAATGTGGACTCCTTTCCAGGTGGCGGGTGGGGCGGCTGGTGCCAGTCCTGGGTAAAACAGAACAAATGTTAAACTCTCACTGGTGGTGAAGAGGATCGGTTACTAGCAGAAAAGGGATACTCTAGCTGCTGTGATGAGCCTGGCATTTTATAAATATGAGGTTCGGGGCAAGAATGAGGACCGTGGAATGGAGTGGCTACTGCTAAGCGCAAATGAGACTCTGAAGAATGGATATGAAAAGGTGCCAAAGACTAATTGACAGGGAAGAGCCAAGTGTCAAAGCCAGGGACCTCCTGATGGGCACACACAGGGGCCCTCTTCTGCAGCAACAGGCAGAGCAAGCAGGGATCTTAGTCCTCTGAACCCTCAGGTTCAAGGAGAGTGTCACTCCCCACTCAGGCAGGCCAGCAATGTCAAGGTCAGGGCATGACCGAAAACAGCCGGGTTGATAGAGCACCATGTCCTGAATCTACACTCTCCCGATCTCCGGGCTGTGTCCTCTGTTAGCTGCCCCTCGTGCTCTGCTCGAAGACAACCTCCCTCAGCAGTTACAAGCACCCTTGGCCCTCCTCTCCCATGCTGTTGCGCTGATAACAAAGAGAAGTCACTTCTGAGCTTGGGGGACACAGAGAAAGGAGGAAAAGAGCCACGTGCCTGTGGAGCTGCAGGGGCTGGTCAGCCCGTGTTAGCTGGTGCTGGGGACATGTGCAAAAAGTTGGGTAGAGTAGAGTTTACTGATTTGGAACACTTTCCTGGGGTACAAGAATTAGCACCCAGAAAAAAATCCCAGGTCATGTTGAGAAAACAGTGGCTCCTACACCCTGACCTGGGACAATACAAAGGTCTCATCTGCTCCAGAGCCCCTCCATGGGTCCAACGTTGCCTGGAACTGTAGACTAATTCAACTTTTTGTTTTACCAAATCTTGCTTTCTTCCTCTCTGCTCCACAGGTCTTGGTGGTAGAGCAATTTTCTCAACCAATTTTCTGCACCTCATTTTTATCTCTGAGTTTACTGTTAGGGCAACCCAGTTGGCTACAGACACCCCCTGCCTTGGTGGAGCTACAGTTCCTGGAGTCTAGTCTGGATACCTGTCCCCTGGAGGCTTCTGGGTCAGCAGAGGAACAGTCTGCCCAACGCAAATCGCTGGTGCTGCCGACCTGCAGGTCCAGGTGTGCCCGTCTTGGGAGCCATGGTACCAGCGCTATGTGTATCCTGCTGTGCTTTCCTATTTAATACCCATTTCTGTCATCGATCTGTTGGCAAAGTGTCTACATTTACAAGCAGAGAAAAATCAAGCTGATAGACATCAAGCACAGCTTGTCACAGTTAGAGCTCTCTGAGTAAGGTGATGAGCAGAGTGTCTGGGGTGCATTTATCCATCCTTTGATTTATCCATTTTACAAAGCTTTATTAAGCGCTTGTTGTATGCCAGCCCTGGGTAGGTGCTGGAGACACAGCACGTAGTAAAAGCTAGACTGAGATTTCCAAAACTCATGACCCAACAGGATGGAATAGCATGTAAATAAGTGCCAACCATCACTGGAAGACTGATAAAGGAAGCTTAAATCTGCCGCTCAACCGTGAGAGTGAGCACCATCTCTTGAAGGCAGAGGAACGCAGCACTACTGTGCCCCGCTCCCAACTCAAATGCCAGCGTCACCTGGCACAGTATGGCCAACAAAACTGACAGCCCTGTCTTTCCTTGTGTGCAGCTCATCCTGGTGTGAGCCCACATACCATGTGCAGTTCCGCACCCCATTGTACAAACAGTGCATTTTTTTTTTCTTTTTTGTGATAGTGCTGACAGATATGGCCTCCTGGCAGCTTTTGACTGAAGAAGCAGAGTTGGACATTTCTGTTTTTATTTCTTCAGGTGATTTCTCCCGCCAGGCAGGATAAGCCTGAGGAGTCCTCCAGTGATATAAAAGGTGGACTGTCGTGTTGGGTGTTAGTCAACACGGGGAGATGTGGCAATGCGGATGTCACCTGTTTGCTTTTTTTCTTATATTTTCCCCATCATTGGTAATCTCTTTTGCTGTTCTACTTAGTGGACACACGCCAGAGCTTCTAATGGCAAAAGTAAAGTTCAAACAGTGATTTCAAGGGCAACCAGAGGAGGAAGAGAGGAAGGATTATAAGTAGACCAGGAAGATGGTGAAGGAGACATTTAACCATTAACCAAAAAACAAGCGCCACATTGTTTCCCATCACAGAAGGAACTGGGTCAAGCCCACAAAAGGCAGGGATGGGCTTAGATGAGTCACAGAGGTGCACCCCACATCAAGAGGGTGGGGAAGTCAAGATGGGGCATCATGGCGGGATGGTGGCAGAGAGTGGGGGGAGAGGGAGGCAGAGGAGAAAGACTCTAAGGCTCTGAGGCTTAGGACCAACCTGCCACCAGGATCATTAGGTTCCTCCATTTGTCAGGCAAGGCCTTTTCCTGGCTGATGTCAATTTCTGTTCCCACACGTCCTGCCTTGTTCAAAGACCATCTCACCTGACCTGACACCTGTAAGCTCCAGGTAGATGTAGCTTATTTCCTGCCCCACACGTTCTGCCTGCCTCTCAAGCGCTGCAGAGATGTTCCTTTTCACAAACGCCACCTGTGTTCTCTGGGTAGTGAGTGCTTCCTACATCCTGCTGGGAAGCCATCACCTCTTTTGTCCAGGCAGTTGATCGCCCTTGCCCGGTGGGCTCCTTTGCTGCTGTTTGCTCCTAGGATGAAGTTTTCCATGTGCCAATGTGGAGCCTCCATGACTGCCAAATCAGCACCCCTCAGCAAAGAGCCTGGTACAAACCAGTCATACCACTGGCCACAGATAATTAGTGACCGCTAGGAAGAAGTAACAGATGCATTGAGTGTCTCATCATGCCAGAGCTCTGAGCTTGCATGGACTAAGTTTTAAGAGTTGCCTGGAGAATCTTGGGTGAGGTACATGCTTCTCACCAAGGATGCTCACCCAGGGAGCTAGTGGGGATTTTGAAGGGTCTGGCCCCACCTAGAAGGAAGGAATTGTACTGTGTGGGTGTTTGGTCTTGCAGGGTACTGTGTTTGCTAGGAATCAGTCTCTGGGCAGAAGCTCTTTGAAGCCCTCCTGTTTTGTACATTTCATGAATTCTATTTTTTTTTCTGTTGATTTCCATATGAAAAAGAACTCCCTCCAGAGCTGGTCCCTGGATTACTGTTTGCCCTCGGAGCATTCTACAAACCCCTGAGATAGTTTGCATCACCTCCAAAATTGCACTCACCACAACCTGATTTGTGTGGTCTTTATTTGGGAGAGAGCTGATTCCCAGCTATGTAGAAACGTCTAGAACCCAGGGGTTGTTTGACTACAGCCTGTTTCTCCTGCAGGCCTTGTAAGTAACAGACACAAAGTGAGTTCTCTGCCTACATTTTGTTGGGGACTTTGGTCCATTGAAATGACATGGAATTCAGTTGGGTGGTGCTGCCCCGCTGTAGAGTTTGATCTTGACCTTTCGATCAATTGGGTGCATACATGTTTTCCTACTAACTGATTAGTCATATCTCTAGAAAGCTTTTACAATCCAGAAATTCTAGGTAGTTGCTCTAGCCTTGTTTTCCACGGAAGTGGATGCAGCGTTCTTTGGAGCCTGCAGACATCACTGGGCAGAGGAGCATGAGCAGGGGGTGCAGGTGACCTCTGAGCACTGCGCCAGACACTTTTGCCCCCATATCCCCAAAGACACCGAAGCCCAGGGACGTGGCGGGGCCCTGCCCACCAGTGCCCTGACGATGGTAAGAGCAGCTCCTTGCAGAGCACCCTGTCTCCCTGGCCTCCCCATTCAGGTCCACTGCCTCCCCAGCAGATGTCCTGTGCTACCGGAGCCCTCCTGCCCTGCCCCCGAGCAGCTGTTTGCCTGTATCTACCTCGGAGAGCCTCCCAGGGGTGAGGGTTTGTTATCTCCCTAAGGTCAAAGCCGGTCGCCTTTCACGTACAGAAATTGTGGGGAAAGGAAACGTAACCTGCCCCTTCCCACGTGCGTCGGCTGTGCCCACATCCCTTCCTGCAGGAAGTGACTGTGTACTCCAGCCTGTGCACTGTTTGTCAGTGGGCAGGGTCCTCACAGCCGAGTGCCGGGGGTATCTTCCGCCCTTATTTTCCGTTCAGCCTCCTGTGTGAGGGTGGAGGTTGGAGGATGGTGAATGCAGCGTCTGTTGTATCCATCTGACCACTTTGCCCCCTCCTTGGGCTCCATCTCCCTTCCACTTCTTCTATGCAGTTGGAGGCTGCACAAGACTTGAGGTTCACAGACTCAAGCTTCAGATTCCCCCAGGGGTGCAAGCGTCCCTCTTGGTCTTAGTTGATGCATTCATGCTGTTGCTATCGTGTTCTGCGTTAGACATCCGTGATGGGTTCAGTGTATCAGCAAGTGCCACCTGCTGTCCTCTCTGCTGTTCTGTTTGTGACAGCAGATCCCTTGAGATCTGGGGACGAGGGGAGGGATGACAGGTGGACTTCAGGCACTGCTGCATGTGTGGCCTCAGTGCCATCAGAAGAGCAGTGTGGTTCCTAACAGGTGCGCTGAGGATGCCATGTGGAGAGGAGAGGTCGTGGAAGCTGCGGTGAAACTGCTGCTCCACAGGCACTGGGGCCACGAGGAGAGGCTCCTGCAGCAGGACTGGGCCTGGCTGCACCCTGCGCGGGCTCAGCAGCCTCCATCCTAGCAGGGCTGTGTCCTGGATGCAGGCAAGAAGGCCGGGGGCCTTGCTGCTGTATCTGGCTGCAGTGCATTGTCAAGTCGATAATGGTAATGGTTGTCACATTGGCTGAAGACAAGGGGCTTGGTGGCACTGTCCAAGCAGGGATGCCCGTGGTAGTGACCAGGAGGCCTTTAGATGGGACGCAGACCACTGCAGGAGGTGAGGGCTGTGAGTGGGTCCATGGAGACAGGGGCGGGGACCTAAGAAGACCTGGAGTGGTGACGCTGGCCTGGAGTCCTGGTTGAATCTCTCCAACGCTGCAGGTGCTTGGCCAAGCTGTCACTCCCCTTGATGGACATTTCTTCCTCTCATTTAGGCAGCGTAGTTGTTTGCCCACGAGTTTGTCGTAGGCCTCTGCTCACTCATGGAGCATCTCTCATGTGTACGCGACTGCGTTCAGAGATGAAACTGATGGGGAAGGCATCTTCTCTGTCTCCCAAGAGCCAGGGAAGTTAGACAGCCAGAAACTCAAGCCTCGGGGGACCGTGGGCGGTTGATGTGAATGGAGAGGGGATGCTGCCTAGCCAGGAGAAGGAGCACCTGCCCGTGATGACGTCACACCTGCAGGAACCCCAGAGAGGCAAAGCCAGGCAGTGATCTAATGAGACATTGGATTCCTGGCCCCTTTTGTCTCTTGTCCCTCTCCTGAGAACGTGGGGATAGGAACCAGTTTCCTGGCTTCGTGTCTAAGCCTCACTCTGACTCACATGTGACAGGTGGATGTGGACGTGACGTGGCAGGTCCCTTCCTTCCTGGGAGCCTCAGCTTGCACGTGGACTGGCATACCTGGTTGTAGGTGGCTCCATCCAGGTTTTGCACTTCCCAGTGACCCCCAGGGCCTCAGGGGACCCAGGAATCCCAGGGGCTGAAGCTGATGCTGGACAAGTGTGCAGTGCCTCCCCATGGAGTAGGGGCTGCAGCTCCCACCAGAATCTCAGTTCAAGGCCCATAACCATCCTGCAATCGGGCTTCACATTCCCACTCCAGAGGGCTCTGTGGACGGTGAGTCTCGGGCTGGAGTGTTGTCTGAATGGTCATGGTCTCCAAAATCCACGAGTTGTCAAGTTGACGGGTGACGTTTCTTACTGCTCTAGTGGAGGAAACATTTGTAGGGTTGGCAGTGGAGTGCCACCTAACGCAGAGAGATTCTCGCAGCTCCGGTTAGAACCGGAGTTGCAGTGTGGTGGGCAGGGCGCCCAGCCCTCCCTGTCCTGTCCTCTTGCTTGGTTGTAGCAGCCTCCTTGCCTTGTCACCCGTTTCCTCTGGGCTGGAGTGTGAGAGTCACTGGGTAGGACGTGGCTCCGGGCTGTGGGGCTGAGAGCACAGAGTGTGTGCGTGCGTATCTGTTACGATCTGGATCATTTTTCATGCATCGTCTTCCTTCCTGCAAAGCAGGTTGCAGGTTTACCCGATGAAAAAGCATGCGATGCAGTAGAGATCGCTAAAAACCTGACCCACATCAGAGCGCTAAACGCAGTCGGAGTGTTTAAAATCCTGTTGTGTTTGGGAGGCATGGACACAGCTCCTCAGACGGCCTCAGGAGGTGCTTTTCCCAAACCCTGACCTTCACCGTAGTTACAGTACTACAGGGAGCCTCCTTGCCACAGGGGTCCCAGGTGGCACCTGGCCTGAGCCACCGCTTATCCTCAGGGAGACTCCCAAGGTCATGGCCACCATAGGTAAGTTTACAAATGGAGAAATTGAGGCACAGAGTTAGCGAGCTGCAGAGTTGAGATAAATATTCCTGAAAAGATCTTGTCTGCCGGTGCTTGGTGTCTGGAGATCAAACAGCACAATTCTGCTCTCCAGGACTAGTGGCCTAAGGCAGTGTCAGCGTAGTGAACAGAGCATTCTAAACCACCGTGGCCTGCGCTGGGACAGCGGAAACCCCGGGTGCCTGGGCACTCTGTGGAGACCTGCACCAGCTTTCCCCTTGGATGGGGTTGCCAAGCAAGGATTTGAGAGGTAGATGTGCTGGAATATGTGTCTTAGGACCACCCTCCACCCACCCACGCAGACCCTGAGTGAGAGGAGGCCTCAGAGAGCAGGTAGCTTTACTTAGGAAGTGACCCCAGGAGACACAACAGTGAGTGAGGAGAAGGTGAGCCAGGAGACTGGTTCCTATCCCCACGTTCTCGCTCCTCAGAGCAGGAAACACCAGATTTGTGTACCAACTCTATGGCAATAGACACTTAATGTGTCACGAGATTCAGGGTCAACAGTATTTGAAAAGAAATGTTTTGAAGTATAATTTACATGCCATAAAACATGCATTTTAAGTATATAGTTCAATGGGGCTTTTTTTTAGTGTATTACAGAATTGTACAATCATTTCCATAATCCAATTTTATAACTTTCTCCCCACTCCTCCCTCTACTGCAGATAAACGGACTCCGCAAGCAAATATGGGCATTTCCTGTGTGCCCGGCACCCAGAGCCTGAAATAAGGCGACATCTCAGAGATCTCCCTTTGCTGCTTTTCATGCGCGTGGCATCACACAGTACCTGGTCTTCTGTGTACGACTTCTCCCACTTAGCGTAATCTGGGGTTTGGGGGACTCTTATTCATTTATTTGAGAGAGGTGGGGGGAGGGGGAGAGAGAAAGAGAGATCCCATCTTCTAGTTAAATGCCCACAATGGTCAGGGTTAGGCCAAGGCTGAAATGTCAGTCCAGGAGAATCGAATCCAGACCTCCCATGTGGGTAAAAGGAACCCAACCACGGCTGCCTCTCAGGGTCTGCCTCAGCAGGAAGCTGGAATGAGAAGGGGGCTGCGCATCAGATCCAGGCGCTCCGATAGGGGACACGGGGTCCTAACCAGTGTTTAAACCGCTACGTTGAGCACCTGCATCCAGCACCATTTTTTTAAGGCTTAACCTTGTTGTGGGCATCGGTGATGCTTTGTTGCTTTGTACTGCTGGAATGCATTCCCAGGGCCAATTGCTTAAGAGTATAGAGTGTGTGTGTGCCCAGAGAAGAGACAATGGGAGCAGGGGCCACGTGAGGGGGGGGTGGGTGGGTGGCTACCTCACATAATCCACGGAGTGCCCGCCCATTTTCTAAGGCGGAGAGGCCGGGAAGGTACTGGTGGCTCTTTCCACCTGGGAGGCAACGCCAGCCACAACAGTTGGTCTTTCTTTCTCCTTACCAAGTCCTTGGCGCATTTCCTCTGTAAACAACAGGGATTTTCTGTCATTTGTGCTGCAGAACTTGGAGAGCTTCTCCCCCACAGAGCTGAACTTCTTTTGCCTTCGATCTGCCTGAAATCAAAAGCTCAGATTTCTTTTTTAATTACTTGAGATACAGAGCAAAAGAAACAGACAGGCAAAGAGAGCTCCCATCCTCCCCGATTCCCACTCCAGAGGCCTGCCAAGGCTGGGGCTGGGCCAGGCTCAGACCAGGAGCCAGGAACTCAACCCATGCCTCCCAGCGGGGCGCAGAGACCCAACTACTTGAGCCATCACCAGCTGCCTCCCAGGGTGTGCACTAGTGGGAGGCTGGAATCAGCAGTGGAGCCAGGACTTGAACCCAGGCACTCTGATGTGGGCTGCAGGCGTCCAGTGGGCACCTTAACTGCTGGGACAAATGCCTGCCCCACTTCAACAGCTCCATCCTCATTGCAGACCTAAGGAAAGATGGCCTCTTGGCACTCAGTCCAGTGGGGAGAGATGGAGAAGTGATCAGAAAGCTGCCCTGTGAAGGCCCTGGTAAGCCCTCGGGGCCAGGGGCATTGTGGGGGCTATACGGGAGCTGTGTGTATAGCTCCAGGCCTAGCTCTGATCTCAGCTGGGAGCAGGCTGCAGCTGGAGCTCTGGCAGTAGTACCTGGAGTATGCTGATGCCCAGGAATCCATCCCAAAGAGGCCGACCAAGAAGCCTGAAGACGCCACACTCACGGCCCTCTCACTGCCTTCGGATTCCAAAGGGCCATCATGTGGGGAAAGGGATCCAGACCCACGGGTGAGGTTCCAGGGGACTGACCAGGGCCGTGTGCCCAAGGTACAGCTTGTGCACAGCAAGAGCAGGGCGTAGCAAGGATGAGCCCTGGACAAGAGGCTCAGGTTGGCTGAGAGCACCAGTCTCAGTAGGCGACTTCAATCCTGATTGGGAATGGAATCCTGGTCCTGTCAGCTGGGAAAGGTCCACTTGGGCCAGGCAAGGGGAGGCTGCTGTGTGGTCCTCAGTCTCCCTTGTGCTGTGGGCCTTGGGCTGAGGACGTGGGGAAACCAGGACTGACTCAGGGGATGGGCATGGCTGACTCTTCTTGGCCAGAGCTCCTGGGCCTGCTGCAGAGAGCAAGTGGGGATGGGTGGGGCTGGATGCCCTGTTCATCACTGAAGGCACTTTCCCTTTCCCTAAGCTCTGGACTCGGGCATTGTCAGACAGAGTTAAGTGAAAAGCCAGGAGTAAAGCCACAAACCACTCCCACGTCTGCCTGCGGTCCTCCTGCTGGCCACCTGCTAAGCCCTCCTTAATATTCTCAGCAACACTGGGACAGTTTAGCAGCCCCTCTCTTTGAGGTCGGTGAACTTGCCTTGTGGCCATTGTTATAAGAGTCTGTATGAGGCGCTGCAATGACACAGTCCGCTCTGGGAAGGATCCGGTGGCCCCGGGCGATTTTGGAGGAGATGGTGTTGAACTGCAATAAGTCTTCTGACCTTGGCCTGTTCTAGCGCCTGGCTCTTCACCACATTCAACCCACTTTCCCCACAGTTAAGCCCTTAGCTCTCTTTGTCCTAGCAACCTGGATGTGCAGACCAAAGGTTTGCAGAATTTCTGGCACTCAGGGTTCTTGGAAGCAGAGAGATCCCAGAAAATAGTAGGACAAACTGATGAGTAGACAGCGCCCGCTTGAGTAAGACCAAGGATGGCTTTCCTGTCCTAGCTGCAGACAGTTCTTTGGTTCAGTGGCTGCAAGAAACTCCCCTTTACACTGAGCAAAGTGGAGTGCAGCAGGCAAGGTGGTCTTGGAGGCACACAGATCAGGGTCCACCTGCATTGCATATTACAGAAGTCATTTACCGTCTCGGTGTTTGGTGTGTGTCCTCAGTAGAGTGCACACCATGATATTGACCTCACAGCTGACCCAGGCTTCCCTACAGAGATGGATGGAAAGGCTCAGAGCGCGGCAGGGCTCAGAGCTGTGATTACGCTGTAACAGCCCTGCCACATCCTGGGCTCAAACCCATCCGGGCCGTGTCATACCTGCCTGTACAAGAAAGGCCAGGGAGCTCACACAAAGCCAGATGAAGGCAAACCCACAATCTCTACACCCTCCTGCAGCCAGGTTACGGCAGGTGATGCAGGCTCTGCCAGAGATTGGGTGGGTGGGGGGTGGCAGCGGGTAACAGAGGCGCGGGCTGGATGGGAGTGATTAGCTCTTCCTGGTGGAGGGGAGTGGTGGCTGGGCCTGCTGGGGTGCTCCTGGTGGGGTTTCTAGCATTGGGCTTCTCAGCACCACAGGAGCTCAGTGAAGCCCCCATGGTAGGGTAGGAGAGGCTGTCCCCTCTGGTCTGAATTAGGCTTGGGTGCGTCTCTTGCCTACACTGTTCCCAGAGAGGTAGAAACTAGGTCTGACTATGGTCCTTCCAGAAACACTGTGAGCTGAGTTTTTAACAAAATGTTTGCCATCTAAATTTTGGAGGGCCGGTGCCCTCCAAAGTTGGAGGGCCGGCACAGCGGCTCATTAGGCTAATCCTCCACCTTGTGGCGCCGGCACACCGGGTTCTAGTCCCGGTTGGGGCGCCAGATTCTGTCCCGGTTGCCCCTCTTCCAGGCCAGCTCTCTGCTGTGGCCCGGGAATGCAGTGGAGGATGGCCCAAGTGCTTGGGCCCTGCACTCCATGGGAGACCAGGATAAGTACCTGGCTCCTGCCATTGGATCAGCGCGGTGCACCGGCTGCAGCGCGCCAACCGCAGTGGCCGTGGAGGGTGAACCAACAGCAAAGGAAGACCTTTCTCTCTGTCTCTCTCTCTCACTGTCCACTCTGCCTGTCAAAAAAATAAAAAATAAAAAATAAATAAATTAGTTGGAGTTGATTTTGCCTTCATCTGCAGCCTAGAGCCATGAATAATGCAATTGCTTATAGTGCTTCTCCTTCCAACTGATGTCTGAAATGCTCAAATGTCCAGCAAGGGAAGGCTCTCTAGAGCGCATTTATGTGGGTGCTTAATTTTACAGAGAAAGGAAACTGAGGGCCAGCAAGCCCCGCCCCCACCTTACAGCTCAAGGTCTGGAGTGTTCAGTGTTGGCCCGTCCTTAGCAGGCTCTGTCCTCACTGCTGCACTTGTCATCTCACGTAAGCCATAGCAGTCCCCACGGAGGGCTCTATCATCCTTTCACAGCAGGGTCTGAGGCTGAGAAAGCCAAACAGACGCTGCACAGCAGGCTGGGACTTTGGCGTGGACCTAACTCCAAGCCTGTGCTTTAAACCTAAGTGCTTGGCTGCTTCCTATGGCGTAACTTTCTGTACCATCCCTCCATAACCCTAATTCGTTTTAAGGTGATCAAGAAAGAGGAAGAGGCTATGAAGTGGAAATGGTGCCACTTCTGCCTCCAGCAGTGGTGGTGATGGTGGTGGTGGACTGAAGGCGGTGTTGTGCAAGGGTTAATCCTTGGGCTGGTGCCGTAGCTCACTAGGCTAATCCTCCACTTGTGGCACCGGTACTCCGGTTCTAGTTCTGGTTGGGGCGCCGGGTTCTGTCCCAGTTGCTCCTCTTCCAGGCCAGCTCTCTGCTGTGGCCTGGGAAAGCAGTGGAGGATGGCCCACGTGATTGCGCCCTGCACCTGCTTGGGAGACCAGGAGGAAGCACCTGGCTTCTGGCTTCGGATCGGCACAACGCACCGACCATAGCGGCCATTTGGAGAATGAACCAACGGAAGGAAGACCTTTCTCTTGTCTCTCTCTCTCTCTCACTGTCTAACTCTGCCTGTCAAAAAAAAAAAAAAAAAAAAAGTTACTCCTTGGATAATCCTTGGAGAGGAGATGAGGACTTTTCTATCAAATACACATAGAGGTTCACTCACCAACAGAGAGAATGACTACTTTCATGCAGCAATGTCTTCCATGAATACAAGAGAAGGGACCACCACCCTACCTCCACCTTCCTGCCACCCAACCAAGTCCCTACAAAGAAGAAGAATTGTTAATGTACTGGATCTGATGCTGGCACCTGTGCCTGTGCAAGGGTAAGACCTTTAGATTTTTCTCTCTCTTCCTCTCCCTCTTCCTCTCTTGTCTCTGTGATTGTCTCGGCATGGGCCATGAACTCATAGGAAAAGGCACAGGAGTGCAGCACCTCATTATGTTTGCACATGACTGAGATGCACACGACTGAGACCGTAGTGTATCACAGAAAGAGGAGGCCAGGAGGTGGAGAACCAGGAGGAGACCGGGTCAGACAGGGTGCTGTGTAGCTTTGAGGCAACTGGCTGTTCAATTCCTGCTACCCATCCGAATCCTACATGTAACTAAAATTACTTAGAGGGCCTACTTCAGTGTTTAGTCATCTTACCCTATTATCCTCTTCCCGCCTTCCTCCCTTTCCAGTCTCTAATTCCCTCCGGGACTTTTTCTCTTACAGTATAACAGCCATGATGACTCAATGGCCTTTCAGTTACCTTAACTATCAGAGTTAGATGAACCCAGTTGGCTTTTGTCCCACCCTCTTTCCAGAGTGTCACACACAAACACATCATCTGAGTAGAGCCCAGACCCTGGCTCCCAGATCATCTTAGCATCTAATGATCTGAGCACCCAATGAGTTAGGAGTTAGCAGTCCTGTAATAACTATGGGAGGGGCAGAGAGAGACTCAGTGAAGTGCTCAAAGGATCCCAGGGTCCTAGCGGCATAGCCAGGAGCCTTGACGGCTGTGTCTCCAATGCTGGTGCTCCTACAGGACTGGCAAGTAATAGCCTCTGCCTTATCCTAAGCCTTGGTCAAACTCTGCTGAACCTGTGGGACTGTCCTGTGGAACTGGGTCCCACAGAGGGGTTCAGGTCTTGTCACAGGCGTGCTTTCCTCTTTAGCTTTGTCATGGTATTGGAAAGCGCTAAGAAACAGCATGAGAACCCGAGGTTGCTAGGTGGCAGGTGGCAGATGGGCAGGAAGTAAACACTGGGTTTGGTCAGTTAGCAGAACACCTTGCCCCTTTGGCATCGTTACCAGTGAAGTGAGGAAACTGGGCAGACAGTCGGACCTTGACTTCCCGTAGGTATATGATCTAAGAACGGTAAAGGAGAATGTCTCTACAGAGGCCGGTTCTTGCTTCCCTGGGTCCATCCTTGAGTTTCAACCATTCTCTTTCTGAGCTGTTAAGGCCAGAGGTCAACGTGGAAATGGACATCATTTCCTGGGAGACTCAGACCAGTCGATGGAAGTTGCGCAGGAAGTCCGCTGAAAGAATTTTAGGTTACCCTTAGGCTTAGTGCACAAAGAATCCCACAACTAATTAAGAGTTCCTACACGAGCACCAGGCTTGGAGCTGGTGGCACTTAGGCCATCAAGTAGCCAACTCTCAGCAGTGGTAGAATCATTCTTTAGCTGTAGAGGGAAGAGTGACTGTATTCTCATAACATTCCGAGTCATTTCTTCAAGGAGTGAAATGTAGCTCTTCTTCCATCTTGAAACCATATCTAACTTTGAGGTTAGATATCATGATGTTGGCTGGCGCTGCAGCTCACTAGGCTAATCCTCCACCTTGTGGTGCCGGCACACCGGGTTCTAGTCCCGGTCAGGGTGCCGGATTCTGTCCCGGTTGCCCCTCTTCCAGGCCAGCTCTCTGCTGTGGCCCGGGAGTGCAGTGGAGGATGGCCCAAGTGCTTGGGCCCTGCACCCCATGGGAGACCAGGAAAAGCACCTGGCTCCTGGCTCCTGCCATCGGATCAGCGTGGTGCGCCGGTCGCAGCGCGCCGGCCGCAGCGGCCATTGGAGGGTGAACCAACGGCAAAGGAAGACCTTTCTCTCTGTCTCTCTCTCTCACTGTCCACTCTGCCTGTCAAAAAAAAAAAAAAAGATATCATGATGCTTATGCTATATGTGAATAAACCCGTGGCCGAGGAGGTTGGGCAGCCTGCGTAAGGCTGCATGGTCAGGACGTGGGTATCCCAGCTTCAAACGCACATCTGTCCAACCCTGATCTGCTCTCTCTCCATGCCCTGGTGCATTCTGAGTCTTGCATTTCCTTTCTGGCAGGGGCTGAGTTAAAATTTAACAAGCGTGCATGGATTTTTTTTTTTTTTAAGATTCCCCACATGGCCAAGTAGAAACTAATCTGAAATTATCTTTAAAAAGATCTGCTAGCTAAAGAATAAATGCATAAATCCTGATTTGAAGCATTAAAGTCATAGCATACTCACAGGGACACTAAGGTCCTTCAGTAATTGTTCTTGAACTTGAGAGGCAGCAGCTACTGAGAGCCCCTGCAGACGCTTGTGAAGGTAGCCTCAGGCCTTCCAGAGAAGATGAAGAGCAAGTGTTTTCATTAAGACAGCTGTAGCTAGCCTGGGATTGGTGCAGCCCCTGGGAACACCGCCCCCTGGGTCACTTCAGCTTTGAAAGCCGCAGGGTCCTAAGGCAGAGGAAGGGTTAATTCTAAGTCTCATCACAAACATAGGAAAATATTACATTGAATTCAGCAAAGACTTCACCTTTTACCGGTGTTTTGCTAGTGTGCATGATTCATTTGTTTTTATTCTTTGCTAATGTCTAATGTGTCACATGGCCACATAAAAAGCGAGTAGAACTGAGAAAGGCACCAAGTGGCACCCAGAGGTTTACCGTTCCGAGACTGCTCTTCAATTACACGGTTCTTTTATATCCTGTGGGCATCTGTCACAGGCAAAGCCGGAGTGAGGCGGGTGAAGGCCTGAGAGGTGGGGGCTAGATCACTGGGGAGGGAGGGCATGCATGATGTGTTGAGGTGAGTGGATGCTGTCTTTTTTTTCTAAGATTTATTTATTATTTATTTGAAAATCAGAGTTGCACAGAAGGAGTGGGAGAGAGAGAGAGAGAGAGAGAGAGAGAGAGAGAGGTCTTCCATCCTCTGGTTCACTCTCCAAATGGCCGCAACAGCTGGAGCTGGGCTGAACCGAAGTCTGGAGTCAGGAGCTTCTTCCAGGTCTCCCACACGGGTGCAGGGGCCCAAGGACTTGGGCCATCTTCCACTGCTTTCCCAGGCCATAGCTGACAGCTGGATCAGAAGTGGAGCAGCCAGGACTTGAACTGGTGCCCATATGGGATGCTGGCAGTGCAGATGGCGGCTTTACCTGCTACGCCACAGCGCCGGCCCCTGGATGCTTTCTTACACGTTATGAACAGAACATGCTTCAGTTGTAAGTGGGGAGTTGACACCATCACTTGTGCATCACGCATAGACCACTGTAGGAAAGCGTGGGGCGTGGACAGCAAGGAACGCGACTGGAAGTTGAAGACAGTCAGAAAGCAAATGGAAAAACGTGTTTTCCCACAGGGAGGCTGCCTGCCTGATTTGCCCATCACTGCTCCCCAGGTGCCAAGTTCAGTGTCTGCCTCCTCGTAGGCCCACGGTGAATATTTGCCAAGTGGCTGATTTCATTTTAGTGACCACAGTGAGAGCCGAGTGTCAGCCGCTACCTCAGTGGGGGGATTCTGAGGGGGACGAGTGGATTTCAGAACAAAAGTTGAGAAAGTGCAGCCACTGATAAACTCCGGATATGAGCGCAAAGAGGCCTGGGGATGAGGGGGCTCTCACTGGGCCGGATGGGGACAGATCTTGGAGGGACAATGGGTCCCAGTGAGGTTGAAAGCCCTCCAGGCCTGCAGGTGGGATGTCCCAGGCAGGACCCACACACGTGCCGCCGTCCCCTCAGCCCCCGCCCTGTGCACACACTGTTCCCTCCACACCGGGAACTCTTCCTCCCCTTCCGTGCAGGGAACCCTTCTTTAGCCTTGGACCAGGCTCCACCTCGCGTCCCCAGGGAAGTCCTCCCTGCACACAGGGAGGCCACTCAGCTTCCCTGGACCTGACAGATGGGCTCCTCCCCTTCTGGCCATGATCTCAGTGGGTGACTGAGTCCCATGCCTGTGGTTAATGGGTTCATGTCCATCTCCTCCCTAGAGGGCTGGCTCCATGAGAGCCACAGGCACCTTCCCCGGGGTCACCAGTGGCTCCTGATAAGAGGCAGGATGGCTAGGATAGGTTAGGTGCTCAGTAAATAATTGAATGAATGAGTTAAATGAATGAGTGAAGGCCTGTGTAAATGAGCAGGTGCACAGGGAGCAGCTGAGGGACCCCTCCTCTTCACGCACGCTGTGACTGCAATCCCACATGGCTTCCTGGCTGGAGGGAAAGACACAGTTGTGCAGAGCAGAAATAGCCTGAGTTCTTGGGTGTGGCTCCATGAGCTGTCACATAGTAGGTGCATTAGCAAGTACTTGCTGAGTGATTTCACACTTTTCTGATCATCTTACCTGAATGCCTTTGGGCAAGAAATACAATGTTTGGAGACTTTGATTTTTGACTTATCAAAATAGCAATAAAAACTCTTGGCTCAGTTTTTTAAAGTAAGAATTTGGAGAGATAAGTTATGTCAATACCAGGTATACAGTAGGCACTCTGTACATGCTTAGGATCCATAACTAACTATGTAATGAAAATCCTCAAGAGGATCATCAGTAAGAAAGGAGTGCAGTTGCCAGAAGCCATGGGTCCTTCCACACACAACAGAACACACACATACACACTTGTGCACATACACACAGACATGTAAAAACACACAAACACATGCATACACACATAGACCTATACAAACACCCACAAACATGCACACACATTCCCAATCTCTAAACTTTTCTCCATTCTTCCTTTATTTAAACTTTCTTTTTATAATTTTTAAAATCTATTTTATTTGAGAGACACACAGAAAGAGAGGTCACTCATCCATTGGTTCACTCCCCAAATGCCTGGGGGCCGGGAACTCAGTCTGGTCTCCCGTGTGGGTGGCAGGGACCCAACCACTTGAACCATCGCCTGTTGCTGCCCGGGCTGTGCAGAAAGCTGGACTCGGGAATGGGGCCAGGACCCGAACTCAGGCGCTCGGATGTGGAATGTGCGCATCCCAAGGGCTGTTCTCGCCCCCGCTGTAGATGTCCACCCTGCTCATGTTACCCCCCACTTTTTGAAGCTGTTTTCAAACCCAGCTTGAGGCTGTCTTTCTTGTTGTGAAGGGTTCTCAAAAATTTTCCATCATGACTCAAACCCAGTGAAGTGACGGAATCTGGGGCGGTGCGTGTGCCCAGCCCTTCCCCCTCACCCCACCACCACCACAGTTGCACAACACGTGCCCCCCTTCTTCCTGTTCAAATTTCCTTTTTTTATTTCCAGGTCTTTGCACAGAGGCTGGCACACAGTTGGTGCTCTGTGCAAGTCTGAGTTAAGGCTAAAGGAAAATAAGAAAAGAAAGGAGAAAATGCAGGCCAAAGAGGAGAGAAGTAAGGGCACCTGGTCAGGTTTCCATTCTTATAAGCACAGCGCAAAGCATGCGGGAGCCGTCAGAGGGAGTGGGCTCGTTGGGTGAAGCCGCCTACGCAGAACCTTGCACTGGGAGAAACACCGTTCAGAGCCCCCTGGTGTTATCTTGGGCTTGCTGGCTGTGCTGCTTGCGGTTTGAAACAATGGATCCTGCAGCTGGTGCTAGATTCTCCTCGGGGATCCCGGCCACCTGCCTGCTGCTTGCCAGATCCTGCCCGTGACCCTCCAGCAAAAGCGAGAGCACCCGTGACAGCTCTCTCATGCACGCTGCATTCAAGGAGACCTACGCTCTCTGCAGACCACAGCTCGCTGCGGAGCTGCCGTCTGCGTATCTCGGATGCACAAACCCATCTCATTATCCGCCCAGCCGCTGCCTCAGCTTGTCATCTGGTAATCCGGATGCCCACATTGGTTGATGTTGGATCTACTTGGATTCAAGCTCTACCCCTTCCTGTCTGAGTGATATTGCGTAAAGTACATACCTTCTCTTAGCCTCGATTTTCTTTTCTACAACATGGGACAGACTAGATCCTACTCGTTCCTTGTTGTTTATAAGGGTGGTAAAAATCCATGCTTAGAACAGGTTCAGCTGGTATAGACGAGACCTCAGTAACGCACCCTGAGTCTTTTCTCGCGTTTGCTCATCCGTGGCCACGTCTCAGAAACTCGTGGCTTGTCGCAGGAATGCTCCTCTCCGGGGCTCAGCGCACAGTGGGACAGCAGGCCTGAGGCCTCAGCATCACCCCAGACACAGTCACCGATGCGGTCTGCACTGCGGTTTCCAGGACCCGATCGATCGCTTGCCTTCCTGCTGCAGGGCCTGGGAGGCTGCCGGGTTAAGCGGACACTCCAGCTACCACGGCCCGGCCCTTTAAGAAACACCTCCCTGGCGGGAAGTACTTGTGCTTAAGTCACAGCTCACCCCCTCTCAGCGGGCTGCCTTGTGGGTCTGCGGGGTAGAAGGAAAGAGAAAAGGGGATTCTGAGAAGGCTGAGATCAGAGAAGGGAAGTCCCTTCAGAGCCGTCTCTCGCCAGATGGGAAATGTGGACAAGCCTTGGCCTCTCGATGCCCGTAAAGTGACGACTGTGCCTAAGTGGCAGTGCTTACCGCAGGTGGCACACCACCCGGTCCCGACCCCGTCATCCTGGCCGCCCCGGCATCAGAAACTCCCTCTGGGGCAGGCACGTTCTCGATGCCAGCCGTGGGTTCCTGGAGCCTCAGGGAGGAGATCCGGGAACTTGGATCTGGGAGATTCCCTGTATCTTCTCATCTGAGAGTCCTGGGGAGGACGGTGGGGGGTTCTCAGCACTCTTGGGTCCCTCCGTCCCCAGACTTGCAGAGTGAGGACGTCGCGACTCTTCCCCTACCCTCTTTTCTTCCTGTGCACCTGTAGCTTAGAATCCAAGGACAGTCTCCAGGAAGAGAGGAAAGTGGTCCGGGGGGTGAGAAGGAGGGGGCCCTGGAAGGCCTGCGTATACAAATCCCGACGTTCATATTCAAGGTTTGGCTTCCCGATTGATCTGGCTCTTTTATCGTTTGGTGGATGTTAAACAAGTGACTCCAAAGTCATGAAAATGATTTCATTTAAAAAATTTTTTAATGTCCACATCCTGTATCAGAGAGCCTGGGTTCAATTCCTGGCTCCAACTCCTGACTCCAGCTTCCTGCTAATGCAGACTCTAGGGGGCAATTGTGACAGCTCAATTACTAGGGTTCTTGCTAACCCGTGGGAGATCTGGATTGACAACCCAACTGCTGGCTCTAACCCTGGCCCAGCCCCAGCCCCAGCCCCAGCCCCAGACCCAGTATTGCGGACATTTGAGGAGTGATGCAGTTACATACTGAAACGCCCTCTGTTTGTCTCTGTCTCCCTCTCTCTGTATCTCTGTTTCTCAAATGGATATAAATAGATAAGTAAATTTTGTTACATGCAGAGCTGAGAGAACGAGAGAGAGAGAGAGAGAGAGGGAGAGAGGGAGAGAGAGAGGAGAGACATTAAAGGATGAAGCTTGAGAGTTAGAGAGCTGTGGGCTCAAATTCCTGCTTTTGTCAGTGGTAGGGCAGCTGTGTGGAGGAGCCGTGCCCTGTCTGATTCCGATTCTGCTCAGCTAGAAATGGGTGCCATTGACAGTCATCTGAGAGTCCTGGGTAGGAATGAATCGGTCCTTCTTCCCGCCCAGCACAGCAAGGCACTAATCTCACAGAAATATGAAGACAGGGCACGAGACTCTGCATGTGTGGTTGGTTCCTTGCTGCCCTGGGCCCACTTGGTTTTTTTTTTTTTTTTTTTTGGACAGGCAGAGTGGACAGTGAGAGAGAGAGAGAGAGAGAGAGAAAGGTCTTCCTTTGCCGTTGGTTCACCCTCCAATGGCCGCCGCAGCCAGCGCGCTGCGGCCGGCGCACCGCGCTGATCCGATGGCAGGAGCCAGGAGCAGGTGCTTTTCCTGGTCTCCCATGGGGTGCAGGGCCCAAGCACTTGGGCCATCCTCCACTGCACTCCCGGGCCACAGCAGAGAGCTGGCCTGGAAGAGGAGCAACCGGGACAGAATCCGGCGCCCCAACCGGGACTAGAACCCGGTGTGCCGGCGCCGCTAGGCGGAGGATTAGCCTAGTGAGCCGCGGCGCCGGCCCCTGGGCCCACTTGGAAGACTTCCAGTCTTCTCCTTGGGTACCTCACTAAGCGGTAAGATGTACAAAGATTGTTTGATGTCATCTATTACATGATCATATTCCAAGGCTCAAGGTATGTGAGACACACACACAATATCTATGCATATAACATACATACACACACATGCACATATATATGAGAACACTTATGTTTCTATGCAAACATACATATATTATCTATATAAACATGTATGTCTACACACGAGCATGCACACACACACACACATACCTGTACTGACCCCATTGCCATCCATATACATGCACTCACTTTTGGTTAGTTGTGTTTGCTTGTTTTGCTAATGTATTTTAGCAACCCTATCTCAGCTACTTCAAACTTCTTATGATCAACTTGAAGCATCCAGGCAGGGAAACTGAGGCAAAGCTGCCTGAGTTGATACCAAGAAGGGTTGTGGGTAGGAACAGGGGCTAGGTGGGGACATGGTCTGATGGCAGCCCTGACTTTCTAAGCCTTAGACTACCTGTCGCCTCTGCTGAGTGAGCACTTTGGTTGAGCGAGACAGGAGCTCGTTCCACAGCCGTCTCCCAAGAAAACACCAAGGAGGGGAGCCTCTGCAAAAGACCTAGGTAGGACCTGGGACAGCAGAAACGCCATACGTGGAAGCCACAGGACCAGCTGCAGGAGACAGTGGGGTCACTTGCTCAGAAATTATTAAGAATTCCAATGCAGTGACAGAAGAGCATTAAGCCAAGTCAGGAGTCCTTCTATGCACATGGCCAGCCCTGGGCTGCCATCCACCATCAGTAGCTGGCAGCAAAAATATTAATTGAACAAATACTATGTGCTTACCATGTCTTCATGTAACCGTCATGGGAGCCTTACAGAGTGGATACGGCCATAAATCCCATTTAACAGAAGAAAGATGAAGTCCAGAGAGGAAAAGGAAAAGTTACTTCTTCAAGATCACACAGCTGGAGAACAGCAGAGCCGGATTTGATGCAGCCGGCCTGGCCCCAAAGCCCACTTGGTGACCCGTGGGTTATGGCTTATCTGCTTTGTGGTTGGCAGCATCATTGCTGGCATTGTTCTCTTCTGAACTTGGACAGGGAGCCCAGCCAGACCAGGACGGAACATCCAGAGAACCCTCTGGGCCCGGTCCAGAGATGAAGCCCAGGAATCCTGTTCCTGGAGCCAGTGGGGGTCAGGGCCAGGTGGCAGGATGCTGGCCGTGCAGTGTTGTGCCGGGAGGTCTGAGGCCTGAAGACGGAGGAGAGTTCAAATAAGGACGCTCCTGCTGCTCGTCGAAGCTGAGAGAGGCCCCCGCAGGACTGAAACCACAGGCCTTCCTTCTTGGATCCAAACTCAGGATCAGAGCTAATCAGCCAGGAGCCGTTACTCACGTTACCCGGCTCAGGGCTGACTCAGCACTTTGTGAAACCCCCCCCCCCCCCCCCCGCTGGGCAGCAGATAACAGATCCCCTCTGCCCACCATCACTCGGGTTTCCAGTGATGACAGAGGAGGCTGCAGCCCGTTCTCTTGAGACCAGACAGGAGCCTGCCCATGACCAAGCCTGTACTTGCACTGTGGCTTCTTCTCCTGGCCCGGAGGAGTGACCAGTGCCTGTGTGCCCTCTCCGCCCTTTTTAAAGAATCTCGTGCATGTAAGATTTTCAATTGCAAGAGAAAGGATGATGTAGCAACCGTATTCACGAAAATACTGACAACAAAGAAAAATGTATCCCGATTTGAGCCATTATCTGAGGGACGATTTCCTTCCTTGCCTGTGACATGAGAATGATGGCGGCGATGATGACGGCAGCTAACCTACACGGAGCCCTTACAAGGTCCCAGGCACCTTCAGATACCATCTCCGGCACGCACGCCTGCTTGACAGAGGGGTGATGCCGCTGTCCAGTCCACTTACAGTCTTTCTTCAAGTCACAACAGATCACAACTCAGGCAATTTACATGCAATTAATCTCCTTAATGGAACATTTATGGTTGGATAATAAAACCGTGGTGTTCCTAAGTGGTAATTTATTCACCTGCTTGCGTGGGATCTTGCCTATCCTCACAGCAGGATGCGGGCAGGTGTGGAGGGAGGGTAAGAAGGGGAGCAGGGCTGAGACCCCCACCTGGCCCCACCTCGCCTTGTCACTTCGCCTCAGAGTCCCGGCACACTGTCCTTTGTGTAAATTCTGTGTGTTGTGTCTTCTTGGGGACTTTTCCAGTGCTTGTAGGAGGGAATCGCAAAAACTCTGTGGAAAAACTGGAATGAAGAGGTAGTGTATCTTGGTGCAAACATTTTTGAAATCCATGCATAGTTTTTTTCATGATGCAAATCTTCGTGCACTTTCCGAAGACCACGTGTACAAGGATTTCAAGATATTTTGCAAGCAGATACACTGATCTTTTCATTCCATTCCTCCACAAGCTTTCTGAAGTACTCCTGTAGTTGTCTGATTATTTTTCTTTTCCTTGTGCCTGGGTAATACCCACTCACCCTGGCCAGCCTCCGCGTGGTGGCTCAGTCTTAGGGAAGCCCTCTCAGCCCTCGGTCCTGTCCAGGCTGCTGCTTACAGTCGCTTTGGGTCTTGCTTGTTAATATCTCCCATGCACTAGATGCTCCGTGCCCTGAGAAAAGGGAACATGGCTGCATCACTTAGCATTGTTTATTATGAGTGCATCCCTACCACCCAAAACATCGCATGGATTCCACAAATCCTGGATGATGTGTTCAAGTAGCAGGTGCATGTCAGCTCCATGGATGTGGGTGATGGAGTCAGTCAGCCAACACCCTTGTTGGTACCTGGGGTACGAGGATAGGCTGTCCCGGCCTTGACCATGGCTAGAATGCCGCGTGTAGAGATCGGCTCATGAGACACTTTGTAGGTTGCTGGCTGCATTGTCAGATAAGATCTTTCAGGATGGGGCTTGGCTCTTGCATAGACTGGATTTGAAGCTGGAAGGGAGAGGAGTTGAGCTTCGGGTGTTAGATCTTGTGGGCTGCCCCTGGGTGGATGCAGGGTGCAAGACAAATGCTCCCCCACTGACCTCAGGGTTTCTCCTGCCTGAAGCAAAAGCACTGGCCGGGCCTGCAAGGTCTAGACTGGGCTTGGCAAATGTCGCTGGAAAGGTCCGGGTAATAAATATTTCAAGCTTTGCGAGCCATCTGGTCTCTGTTATAACCACTCAGCTATGCCAGCACGCCACCAAGGCAGCCACAGGCAATGCATAAACAAATAAGCCTTGCTGTGTGCCAGTGAAACTTATTAATGGACATTGAAATGTTAATTGCACTGCATCTTCTTTTTAAACTTTTATTTGCTTATATTTTTTGCTGAATTGATCAACTTTTTTATTTCTCTGTTAAATTGTTTTAATCAACAATAATGTTTGTCTCTATGGGGCACAGTGAGATGTTTCTGTATGTGTGTATAACGTATGCTGATCAAATCAGAGTAATTGACACTTACCCTTCTTTGATATTAATCTTTGATTAGAGCCTTGGAACTTTTTTCTTCTTTGCTCATAAAATATATAATAGGTTATCACACCATCTTCATGTGCCATGAAATATCTTTCTCCTTTAGATGCCCCCTCCAACCATTGAAATGTAAAAACCATTCTTGGCTCATTGGTTGGACAAACGTGTGTGGCCCATCAGATTCGAGTGACCTATCGACCTCTCACCAATGCTCCTGTTCTGTGTCCTGGGCGCTTCGTCTGCCACAGCACAGACAGAACCTCTGCACGCCTGGGGCCTGGTCTTTCCCCGCCTCCAGCTCTTGAGTGACTTGGGGTTGGGGGTGCCATGGTGCCACTTGACCTCTAGGAGTCTGGATGTTTGGGGATTGAGTTGGCTGGGTTCTGGGGTTCAACTGTTTGCATGCACCCTTGGATGGGTGATGGGATCTGGGTCAGGCCCCTCTAGGATGTGGAGTTCCTAGGGAGGCACCTTACAGTTTGAGGAAGACTGAAGGACAGAGTAGGACAGTTGCCAACAGGAGCTGCCAGTAGCCAGAAATGGGATCCCAAGTGCTGGTGTCGTTAAGCTTCTGGCTGTGATGCCAGCGTCTCTGATTGGAGTGGAGGTTCTAGTCCCAGCTGCTCTACTTTCAATCCGAGTCCCTGCTAATGTGCCTGGGAAAGCACCTGAAGTTGGCCCAAGTGCATGGGCCCTCGCCAACCACATGAGATACACAGCTGGAGTTCCCAGTTCCTGGCTTTGACCTCACCCAGTCCCAGCTGTTGCAGTCAGTTGGGGAATGAATCAGTGGATGGGAGATCTCTCTCTCTCTGCTTTCAAATAAATAAATAAATAAATACGTAAATAAGTAAATAAGTAAATCTATATTTAAAAAATGGGATCCCAAGACCCCGAGCTGTGGGTGCTCCCAGGCTACCTATCTTCTCACGTCCTTTCTTAACAATTGCACCTGAGCCACTTTTCCAATGATTTCCTCCCAGTAAACCTGTGCAAGTTGAAAGAAATCCACCGTTTCCTCCACGCACTTCGTTATCAGCAGATAAAGACTTGTGGCCTGTGGAGGTAAGATCAGAGTGGAGTGCGGGACATGGGTAAGATAACCACCCACGCATGGCAGTGTGTGTGCAAACATTGCCGATCAGAGCTGATGTTGAAAACAACTGCAAAAAATCTTAACCAACCTGTTTTTTCACTTATGACCTTATTTTCATAAATGATCCTGGTGTGTACCCACTTAGAAAACCGCGATTATTCTGCCTTCCTCTTACGCATACACACACATAATTAATATTGACGACAATTTCCCCTCAGAACCACTTGGAATCCGTGGCCTGTCTTATGCACCCACTTTAGCTTCCTGCTTTCTGCACTTGCTCGTATCTCACAAGACCAAATCCGACCACCTAAAACCGCTGGGCATCTCCCCGCCTTTAGATGTTTGTAGTTTCCAGGTCAGGATGGATCTTGTTGTCTGTTTGTTTTGTTTTACTTAAAACAAAGAAAGAAAAAAACCTGGAGTTCTTCGGATCATATCATGTACCTGGTAGAAATTATTTCGTATGTTGGGTTGATGAAAGCATTCTGGAAATGGAGGTCGGAGACGGCTGCGCAGCAATGAGAATGTGCGTGGTGCCCTGCCTTGCACAGGTAAAGCGGTGAAAACGATGCCTTTGTGTTCTGTAGCTCTTACTGTGCAAGAGTAGTGGCATTTGGCTTCATCTTTCTGTTGCCATTTAAATTCCTAAATTCAGGAGACTATTGGAAAAAGACGGACCACTCAGACACTGCTCTCTCCTGCGTTCCAGGAGAAGCCACAGGCAGGCACCTCTCGGGCTCATCCCCTGTGGAGTGGCAATGTGAAAGGACAGTGAGAAGAGCGCATCGGAAAGTGCTGAGTCAGCCCAGAGCCCTGTAACCCGAGTAATTCTCCTGTGGTTGATTAGCTCTGATCCCGAGTTTGGACCAAAGAATAAAGCTCTGTACTTTCAGTCCTTTCAGTAAAAAATTATTTAATGGCCCTGCCTTGACCACAGGACAGCTTTGTAAAGCCGACAGCAGCCTTGAAGAACCTCACATCCCCGAGGCTGCACGTTCCATTCAAGACTGGCTGATCTTTCCACCTTCAGCCGCGTGCACCCTTTGGTCCCTCCCCCTTCCGTTTCATTTCATCTGCACCAGGTGTAGCCTGTCTGCCCCGCTTTCCTGCTTCCTGACCACCTGGCAAATCACTCCATATTGGGACCAACGAGGACAGCGTCACTTCCAGCACCAGGCTCTTCCCAGTGAGCTGCCTTCTTTCTTGCAGGTACAATGACACAATAATATCACACCAGGTAAGAGAGTGACACAATGATATCACACACCAGGCAAGAGGAACCGGAATATCCATAGGCTGCTGTTGGTTATATATCAGATCCAAAGAGCCAACATAAAAAGGGCGTCCAGGGGTCCCGCACAGGGTCTAAGTAACTGATGGCCATCACCTCTGCCGCCTTGTGTGTCCATCTCCAAACTTCTTCTCTTTCCTCCTCCTTCTGACTCATGACTCCTGCTGTGAACTTGTATTTGTCCTTCTCTTTTCTCCAGGGCTTGTTGGGCTTGTTGGACTCCCTGAGTTCATGACACGCAGTTGGACTTGCTTGTGAACTTGACCTAATAGAATCCTACCGCAAGTGCCATTGTCAACATCCATCCGCTCCAAGTGACATTCTTGAAACTCACCTGCTTTTGGACACATTATTGTCATTTGCTTATTTTCACCACTATGTACTGTTCTGTTGAACAAATATACCACACTTCAAAAATATCCATTATTGCTGCTGATGGGAATTTCAATCATTACAAGATTTTGGTGTAAACCATTGTGCTGAAGCGGCCATCTCTGCACACGTCTCCTGGGGTGAACGCGAGATTCCCCAGAGGGAAGGCAGGGCCGGCTCAGCATCTCTTCAGCTGTATCCCACTTGCCAAATTGCTCTCCACTAGGATTTTACCTCATGACACTCCCAGCGGCATTGGCTCAGAGGATGATTCCACCTTGCACGTCATGTGCTTATCATACCTTCCTTTTTTGTTAATTTGGTGGATGGGAACTGCTGTCCCATTGTGATATTCTTTCACATTTCCCTGATGACTAGCAATGTGGAGTTTCTCCTTGTGGGTGGGTTGTTGACTGGTATTTTTCTCATCTATTGAGTAAAGTCTGTGTTGGCCTTTTTTTTTCTACTTACCGAATTATTTGTTTCTTTTAGATTTGTATCCATCATATATTCTGAAAACTACTTAATTGTCAACTTCATGTGTTGCAAATATTTTCCCTAGTTTTTGGCTCATCTTAACAATTTCTATAGTTTCTTTTGGCTCCTGGGAACTCTTGGGGTTAATATAGGTGGCTTTGTTTTTTGCCCTTTATTGTGTGTGCTTTTTATGTCTTGTTTATAAATCTTTTTCTCACTTGAGACCATAAATTCTCCTTCCATGTTCTTCTTCTAACGCTTCTGGAGTTTTATCTTTAACCTTAAGGTCTCTTAGCTGTAGGGAGGCTGTTTTAGTGTGTACTGTGACAAAGTGGATTGCAGGTAAAATATTTTCCAAATGGATGGCAACCATTTGGAAGTCATTTGTTGAATGCATACATTTTCCCACTGATTGGCCACAGGGATTTTATCAACGAAAATTGCTCCCTTGGGCTTTCAAATCAGTCCAAGTGGCTATTCCTGCATCCACCCCGACTGTCACAGTCCCTGGAGTTTAATAACCAGTTCAGCATCTGGTCAGAATTGATTACATCACCCATTCTTCCTCTGCAATGCCTGGCCTATTTCTGTTTCTTTATCTTTTCATTTACGTTTTATAATCAGCCTGTCAGATTCCACAAGAGGTCATGATTCAAATCATAGGACTCTTCCCATTGCTCACTCAGTGTTTTACACGACACAAAGAAATCCAGGTATGCTTTTGTGCTTGCAGAATTCAATCTCACCCTTAAAGCTGTTCATCAGTGCCTGATACACAGCGGATTTCGTGAATGAATGATGATTAAAGTCTTTGTGCAGCTGAGGTTCACTCCTATACAAAACCCCAAACTTACAGAGTAGTTGTGCCATTTACCTGTTTTTTAATTTAAAAAAGTATTTGATAGGTGGAGAGACAGAAGAATCAGACAGATAGGTATCTCCCATCTGCTGATTCACTGCCCGGATTTCTACAACAGCCTGGACGCACCAGGATGAAGCCAGAAGCTGGGAACTCAGTCTGGGCCTCCCACGCAAGTGGGCAGGGACACCCAAGCCATCGCCTGCTGCCTCCAGGGCGCACATTAGTAGGAAGCTGAAATTGGGAGAAGAACTGGGACTTGGGCCCAAGCATTCCAACATGGGATGCGAGTGTCCCGAAGTAGTCGTAACCTGTGGGCCAAACTCCCACCCCTCATTTACCATGTGACAGGAGCGTTAGGTCTATCAGAGAGGAGAGAGGAAGTGGTGCCTGCTGTTATTTGAGCGTCCACTACGTGCCAGTGAGTGAGCGTTTATAGCTCTGGCTGTTGGGGTTCGTTCTCTCGTGCTCAATGAAGGAAGAAGACATGGACACAGTGGGATGAGCGAAGGGCAAAGCGGTTTTACTGGGGTGAACAGAGACGGCTCTCGCGGCCAAGCGCCACAGCGAGCGTTTCCTTGGGAAACAGCAAGGCCTTATTGAGAGGAGCAGAGAGAGGACTTCTGGGAAAGGCAGCTGGGAGGGTGTCTTTGGCGGGAAAAAGCTGCTGGAAGGAAGTGACCTGGGGGTTTCCTTCCCTCTGCAGAGCGTGTACAGGGCCCTTTAAGAAAAGTGTTTTTTCTTCCTGCCTTCCCATCCGTCAGTCTCTGGGTCTCCATCCCCAGTTTTCTTGAGCTTGTTAGCTTAAGGTCCTGGGCCTTCATCCTTTACCTCTTTTATTTATAGTCCCAGGATTCCATCTTCAGCCTCCCGCCGTCCTACAAATTGCGATCGCCCTGCCTTGTCTTTGCAAGTCCTGTCTCTCTGTGTGTGGAGACTTTGTCCCTGGCCAGTTACCACCCTGACCCCACAATTAATTGCTTCCTGTCTCTATTCCCAGGAGCAGTGCCAGGGAGAAGGGGACCAAGTGATCTTGTAGTGCTGAGTGCTTCAGGTGTGGGGTCTCTTTTCCAAAGCTAGAATTCAGCACCGTTTTCTCAGGACACATGGCCTGTGGAAGGCAAGGACTCTCTTCCTCGGGCTTCTGTGTGTGGCTCCCAGAGCTGACCTCCACGCCATCTCGTGTTGGAGACCAAAACACTCCAAAGAAGGAAGTTTCATGACGCAAGGTCAGAATAGGCCAAGTGGTTTCATTGTTCTGTACACACAAATCTCAGAGTCCCTCTCTTACAGGAGGTTGGTTTGTTTCTTTGGGAAGTCTTGGGAGAAAATATGCAAATGAGAAGAGAAGGAGGCAGGACTTTTTCTTTTTTTCTTCTTCTAATTCACTCTTGGGGGTGATTTGAAACACAGACAGACCCTTGGCATCTGGATGGCGCTCAGGAAGGAGCGTGATGCCTCAGACCGCATCGGCCCAGGCTGACAGCTATAGCCCTATAGCCGGGATTCAAGCCTAGGCTCTGAAGTTCCCTAATCTGCTAGCAGGTGGGCCCTTGACCCATGGGGGAAGCACTGGGGAGTGGAAGTAACCAGGCTCCCCTCCCATGGGGGGATCTGTTGGGGATGAGGGAGATGTTGGGGCACCCCTCCCAAACAGTAACCTGGAAATCCTAGGTCATTCATTCACTCAGCAAACTGAGCACCTGCTATGTGCTGGGTACTGTAGTAGGACTGTGGGGATTGTAAGGAAAAAGCACAATTGCTCCCTCAGGCGGCTGACCTGGTGGTTAAGAGGCACAAAACAGATCATACGGCAGTGGTGGAAGATCTATGGGGAAATAAAATTGGCTAAGTAGGGGGTCATGGTGCGGGAGTAGGGGTAGGGGTGGTGACAGGGATACTGCACGTGTGAATAGGAAAGGCCTCTCTGACAATGTGAGAAGTGAGTAGCTACACCAAAGTGAGGGAGTAAGCCCTGTGTGTGCCTGGGGAAGTACTTCTAGGCTCAGGGAACAGTGAGTGCAAAGGCCCTGAGGCAGGAGACCATGGTAAGATAGCAGGTGCACATTTAGTGGTTGATTCCTCAGAGCTAGGGTGTCTTGTTTTTCCAGTCTTCATGCGTGAGGATGGGTGGAAAGAATGTCGCTCAGGCAGGACTCAAAAGGAATGCTTCTTGAACGCGATGTGACCCCTTCAATTCAAATTTACTCCGCCAATTGCAAAGGACGTCAGCCCACGTCTGTTTCCTAAGGTGTTTGCTAGCTTCCTCTGTGAGGTGACTTAGGAAACCAGCTTGCCCAGGAAACAGGTTCTGAGATGGAGTTACCATGAACGGCATTTATTAGCAGGTGTCACTGGGACCGAAACTGGCGGAGGGAAGGGAAGAGAAGGGGGATTTGACAGGGGAGAGGGCAGCTCTGGAGCTCCCTAATTATGGTGGCCAGGGTGTGGGGCCAGTGGAAGGCCTTTAATTCATTGGGTTTATTGGGGGTGTGCACTGGGAGGCTCATTCTTGCCAGAGAATTGTTTTTTATTCTAGTTCAAGTTCAGGTGGACTGCAGGGTTGTCCCAAGTTGAGACATCAGGACAGAACACTTGTGTCTGTCTTGACCCATGTGCTGTTGCTATAACAAAATGTTTGGGACTGGGCATATTAGGGAGAAAGTGGTTTATTTTGGCTCATGGTTCTGGAAGTCCAAGAGCGCAGTGCTGTCATCTGCTCAGCCTCTGGGGAGAGCCTTGAAACAGAGGAGAGGAAGGCAGAGCAGCATGGGTGGGAGAGAGAATGGGTGTGGGTGCTGAATTCCATGAGAGCGGACTTGTTCCTGGGGGTGGAACACACATTCAGGCTTGACTGTGGACCCCTCACGAGCCCACATGCTCTCAACACTTGTCCGCTTTCTGTTGCTGTAGCTAAAACACCCAAGAGGAGCTTCTGGGCAAAGCCAAGGTTTCTTTTAGCTTCCAGTCTGGAGGTTACAGCTCGGGACCTGGCCGCGTCACACTCCAGTGTCGGCTGGAAGCTCAACACGGTGGGTGTGGAGAGATGAGCTCACAGTAAGCCGGGAAGGAGAGACAGAGCACGTAGGCTGAACTGGAGCTAAAATAACAATCAATCAACTGTCTCTTGGGAGAACCAGCCTCCAGGACACACCCTGGATGAACTAAAGACCTCTCCTGGCCCCACCTTCTAACTGTCACAATTAGCTCCAGTCTCCTCCTTTGATCCAGTTCTAGGTGGTGTCGTGTATGTAAATGAGCAGATTCCAGCATCGTGAGCTCACTCCTGCACCTGCTTTGCTATAGGGTGGGATCCCTTGGTCTGGTGTCTGACGCAATGTTAAGTGGGCGCTCATGCTGGTGAATAGAACATTCTAGAAGTCCAAGGGCAGCAGTGAAAGGGAAAGGCGAAGGCAGACCTGGAGCAAACCTACTCCTCAAAGGGGAACGACTGTGCCTTCCAGTGTGGGAAGGGCCCCAGGTTGTCACTTTCCCACAAAGTGGCTGGCTGTTACTGTCAAGGGAAGCTGCCGTGCTATCTTTGGGCAGGCTGGACATTGGGCTATGGCATGGCTGGGTCAGCTCTGGGTCAGCTCTGGGTCAATCATTTGTGTGGGCCCTGAGGTGGCCAAACCAGGGCTGGCTGGTGTCCACTGGTTTTGCCATTCGGCCTTCCTGAGTGTGCCCTGTCCTTTTCTGCGATTCTGGTGGTCACCAAGCTGTGAAAACACCACCTGCACCCTTGGGGCTACTCCTCTCATTCCCAGACCTCCCCGCTCTTGATCCGCTGTCTCTTTCCTTCCAGGCCCTTGACCAAGGGGGCACTGCCCTAAACGCTTCCTCTCCATCTCTGATGGACCTCCAACTCACTCAAAGAGGATGAGCATCATTTCACAGAGGAAGAAAACGAGGCATGAATGGGTTAAGCAGCCTGCTCAGAGCCACCCAACTAGAAAGGTCAGGGCTGCGACTGGAATCCAGGCTGTTTAACTGCACAAATGGCACTTGACCGATATACTGGTTCTCTGGAGTAGGAAAGAGAACTAAAAACTTGGCCTTGCGCAGGAATGCTCCACATCGGTGACAGACAGGAGAAGGCACAGAGCCTGGGTCCAGCAGGAGAGGGCCCCGAGGACCCAGCGTGGGGTCTGAGGGCTCCTGTCCATTCACACACGATGTCACCTGACTGCTGGGCAGGCATCGTTAACTAGGGGTTAACTAGAGTTGCAGGGAGAGGTAGGGGTTGTGAAACCCACCGTCGTTAAGAGTTTGTTCTCCCCTTTCTTCCTGCCTCCCCAGTTCTTTCCTGGACCCTTCCACCGCCGAGAGGCCAGGCCCCCACTTCGCTTCGGGAGCCCTGCGGGGCACTGCCTCAGCCGTGTCTCGACGCCCCGCCCCTCCCTCGTGCTGGGACAGCCACTCTGCCTTCTCGCTGCGTCCACAACGCAGCACAGGGCTTCTCTTCCTTCAGAGCTTTGCTCTGCTCTTCCCTCTCTCTAGAAGGAGCCTTCCCCTAACACCTGCGTGGTTAATTTCTCCTCATCCTACAGGTTTCACTCCGATGTTATTTCTTCCAGGAGGTCTTGCGCCAGCTAGGAAGGCTTTCGGCTGGTAACAGAAATGCATCCACTTTGACTAATACAGGAAAGGTTTGCTCGCTCACATAAAGGACATCCAGAAAAGGTTACTCAGGCCTGGAAAAGATGCTCAAGGAATTCATTAGGAACTGGGACTTGTCCTATTGATCTCTGCCCTGTCAATGTTTAAAGATTTTTTTTTTCCAGCCTCAAATTCAAGTATGGCTGCAGGGAGTCCATCCATCATATACACATTGCAGACAGGCAGAAAATAAGAAAGGACTAAAGAACACCCATGCTCTGGCTGTTTGTTGCTTCTCTTAAGGAGCTTTCCAACAAGTCCAGTCCCCAAATAATACATTCATATCAGCCACCCTTACATGGTGGGAAACACAGTACTACGCTGGGTACATTGTTCTTGGGCATGGAATCATGAACAGAGAATGGAAAGAGCTAAGAAGCTGGAGAGAGGGCCGTGCCTTCCTGGCTACCGCAGTGTCACCCTCCTGCCCTCGAGCTGTCGTGCTGGCCTAGTTTGTAAGTTTTAGTGTGAAATTGTCATTCTTTGGTGTGGCTTCCGCTGGGCTAGAATCTTCCTGTGGAGAGCACTTGGCTTGCTTTGGTTCCTGTTGTCGACCCATTTCCCAAGGGATCTTGGGACACGCTTGCTCTTAGGTGGAAGAAGGGCAGTAGAAGCAGGCGTATACCCATGGATTCACTCCCTACGTCCTCTGCTAATGTGCCCAGCAACTGTGCCTAAGCTCCATCCGTGCATCCGGAAGCGGACAGGTGCGCTGTGACTAACACTTGTCTTCCCATGGGAGGCCAATAAGTAAACTGAGAAGCTGAACTGGGATGTGAAACCGCGAGGAGGGGCATGCAGAGAAGCTGTTGGGGGGGCCAGTGCTGTGGCCCTGCCCTGAAGCGCCAGCATCCCATATGGGCGCCGGTTCGAGTCCTGGCTGCTCCTCTTCTGATCCAGCTCTCTGCTGTGGCCTGGGAAAGCAGTAGAAGATGGCCGGAGGACTTGCACCTGCATGGGAGACCCGGAAGAAGCTCCTGGCTCCTGGCTTTGGATTGGCGCAGCTCCGGACATTGCAGCCATCTGGGGATGGAACACCTACCTCTCTCTCTCTGTCTCTACCTCTCTCTCTAACTCTCTTTCAAATAAATAAAATAAATCTTTGAAAAGAAGAAGAAGAAGCTGTCGTAGCCTATAAGGGGGACCGATTGCCTGCCTGGGGAGAGAACTTCTTCCCTGCCGGCTTGCAGCTGGGACAGGCGGGATAAGTAGGAACCCAGGTCAATGGGGTTTTCAGCTCAGGCTCTCGTTCTCCGAGGGAGCACAGAAAAGGCAGACAGGACCGCGACTGGACAACACAGCCAAGAGGGGCGCGACTTCCTACTTCCTCAGGAATGTGTCCTTCGTGCCCCAAAGGCTGTGGACTCCACGGACGCAGCCGCTGTGGGAACAAAGGCTCTCGTGGGCCTCACAGGACTGCGTTCCCGGGGAGGGGCGAGGGTGGGGGACTGACATGGGAGCAGGTGCTCAAGTGGAAAGCTGTCTAAAAAGTTATTATGGGCTTTTAAGTAAATTCTCAATTATAATTATTCTAATGGCTTTAATAAGTCTGCAATTTAGGGCTATGATGTTCCGTGTCAGCTGTCACACGCCTCAGTGAAAGACTTTTCTCCTTTGAAAGCCAATAGGGAGAGGGCTCCTGCTGTGGGGATTCTGTCCACTCCTCACTCAACAGGGGTGGGACCTCCTCCCGTTTGAAGCCCGGCTCACTCACCAAGGTGGAGCCCGTCCCGCCCAGGCTGTTGCCCTGACCTCCACTAATTTGGGGCATTAAAGGATAGCAGCAGAGACGGTTCCTATGGGAATGAGTGATTGCGGCAGACACTGCTTAGCAGATCTGGGCTCCCACGTCTGCCTCGTAACAGCTCAGAAACCTGGGGTTCACTGGAGTCCTTCTCCATGCCTCGTCTATAAAACGGGGATGAATTTAATGCCCGCCTGACACCAGTGGAAGAATAAACAGATTCCCACAAGGCATGGGCATTCGGGACCGTGGCTAAGATGCTGCTTGGGGTGTGCACCCCGGGTCCCTGCAACCCATGTGGGAGACCTGGATGGAGTTCTTGGCTCCTGGTCTCAGCCTGGCTCAGCTCTGGCTGTTGCAGGCATTTGGGGAGTGAACCAGCAGCTGGGAGTTCTCTCTCTCTCTCTCTCTCTCGGTGTCTCTCTGCCTTTTGAATAAATAAATTAAAAGATTGTTAAAGTTGGCTGGTGCCGCGGCTCACTAGGCTAATCCTCTGCCTGTGGCACCGGTATTCCAGGTTCTAGTACTGGTTGGGGAGCCGGTTCTGTCCCAGTTGCTCCTCTTCCATTCCAGCTTTCTGCTGTGGCCCGGGAGTGCAGTGGAGGATGGCCCAAGTGCTTGGGCCCTGCACCTGCATGGGAGACCAGGAGGAAGCACCTGGCTCCTGGCTTCGAATTAGTGCAGCGCGCCGGCCGTAGCGGCCATTTGGGGGGTGAACCAATGGAAGGAAGACCTCTCTCTCTCTCTCTCTCTCACTGTCCAACTCTGCCTGTCAAAAAAAAGAAAAGGATTGTTAAAGTTGCATGTTTGTAAAAGCCCTTACTTGCTGCATAATGTATTTCCCCATGTTAGCCAAACTTCCATTTTTGCAGATGAATAAAAAGAATAAGCTAATTACCCAGCATCGCTTAGCGACGGAATTGCTAACACGGTGAGCCAGAGAGATGTGGTCTAAGGAACATGTTGGACTTGGAGTCAGGAAGCCCTGGATCAAGTCCTAGCGCGGCTGTTGATCACCTGTGTGACTCAGCTTCGCTCCCTCTGCCCTCGGAGCCCTTCGTCACCTCTCCAGCATCCTTCGCTGCCAACTCCTCTCCATCAGCTCTCCACCCCAAAGGCTGCTTAATGCCAGGGGATTGCCAGGTCCCTCCTCTCAACGGCGGCCCGAGGCCCTCCCATTCCCCTTGCCCTGCTGGTTGCTGTCGTCTGACCTACAGACTTGTTTACTTGTCTACTGCCTGACTCCACCAATTCCACTGCGAGCTGTGGGGAGCGGAGCTCTCTGCTTGCTTGGCCCACTGCTGCCCCTCCGCCTGCCCCAGCAGCTCCTGGCACAGAGCTTCCCTGGAGTGCGTGTTGCCTGCATAGGTGTTGAAAGAAAGCCTCTTGATTTCTCTAAGCTTCAGATTCCTCGTGGGGAGAAGACGCTTCCCTTTAAGTGCCTAGCACTGCGGGAAGCAGCAGCAATTACCTTGGGTGGTACCATCAGGCCTAGTGAGCTGGTAGCTATGGCATACGGTCCTGGTCTGCCCTGCTCCTAAAAGCTTTGGCCCAACGAGGCGGATTTGGATCAGTGTTTCCCAAATCCGGCTACAGATCACCATCACCTGGGGAGCTCTGGGAACACACAGCTGTCCCAGCCCTGCTGTGGTCAACGTGACCCAGACATCCGGACGGAGCTCGGGAATCAGGGTATTTCAAATGCTGGCCTGTTGGAGTAGCCACAGCATCTAGCTTTCAGGAGTGAGCAAGGAGAGAGCTATCCGGATGCTCTCGCTTCGGGGAGGAGCCTTAGTATTGTAAGGAATAAGCAGACACACTTCCTGAATGAGGGAAAGGGGACCTAGAAAAGGCAGGATTGCAGGCTGAGTGGAAGGGAGTGAAGAACTACTGACCCGAGACACTTTGCCGGCCAGGAGCAGGCAGCTCGGTCAGAGAGAGGAGCTCCTCCAGCCACATCCATAGGCTGGCAGGTGCGTTTCTGCAGGAGAGCACAAGGAATGCAACGCAATAATTACATTTATTCTTCAAGCCTGGCACTGTTGGGTAGCAGGTAGGCAGGAGCACTTGCAAGACTGATGGTGTTTCTGAGCGTTTAATCTTTTAATTATTACTCTTGGAGTTTTTCAGTGTAATGCTAATAAGGATACGTGGGGCCTCTTGCTGGAACTTAATTTCATGCACAGAGTCCCCACAGTGCAGAATACTGGGGCCAAGAGTTAAACCCATAGGATAAACAAACTGAAATCATTCCATGTTTACAATAAAATAAGTGTATAAAGAAGTAGCTGGGCTGATATTTTCTTAGTAATTAGCTAGATCTGTGCTGCCCAACACTATTGCCATTAGCCCCATGAGGCTATTTAAATTTAATTAAAATTGAATTAAAAATTTACTTCCTCTGTGGGCTAGGCAAATTCCAAGAGTCACATGGGGCTCAGGGCTGTGGTGTGAGACAACACAGAGATATTTCTGTTATTGCAGATGCTTCTGCCAGACGGTGCTGGTGTCAAAGGGTGTGGCTTCAGCAGACTGCAGCCAGTGTGTGGAAGTCGACAAGCCATGAGCAGTAAGCACCAGCAGAGAGCAGAACCATGAAAGGAGTGTTGTGGGAAAAGTGGACTCTCAGAGCAGCAGGCTTTAATAGCATTTTCATTGTCTCGGATATTACTGTGAATTATCAGGGGGAGGACACTACTGAACAGGAAATAAAAAGTGGCTGTGCCCAGGTGTTTGGAAATTCTCTCCTGAAGAGTGACTTTGCTTGTGCAGGAAAGGAGGAGGTGAGACCATCACTCTTCCTGGCCTCCAGGTGAGGGTTTGTGTCCTCCTCTAGGTCTCTCACCAGGGAGAAGGAAGGTACAGTGGGATTGACTCGCATTTGGATGGGTGTCTGCATTGCTATTGACTAAGAAAGAGAACTGGGTGGCACCATGGTTAACACAGCTTTCCAAGCTTTCCAGTTCCCATTTCTGAGGGCCTGCTTCCAGTCCTGGCTCCAACTTCCCGAGGGTGCACTCCCTGGGGTCCAACAAAGGAAGCAGTACGAAGGGTCTTCAAACCATGCATGGGAAATGTGTAATGACTGTTGGTGGGAATGCAAACTAGTACAACCATATGCAAGACAGTATGGAGAGTCCTCAGAAATCTGAAGATCTCCCATGTGACCCAGCCACCCATTACCCACAAGAACTGAAGTCAGCATGTGAAAGAGTTACCTACATCCCGTGTTTACGGCAGCTCAGTTCACAATATCTAAGATCTAAGTCAACCAAGACATACACCAGCTGATGACTGGATGAAGAAAATATGGGGTACATGTATTAAAAAAACAGACTACTACTCAGCCACAAAAAAGAATGAAATCTTGTCTTTTGCAGCAAAATGGATTAATAAGCCAGACCCAAAAGGGTAAATCTCACATGTTTTCTCTGATTTGCGGTAGCTAATATACAGAGTACTGAAAAATGTGTGTGAGTGCCATGGGCATCGCGAGATTTATCATTGTTTATAGCCGTTGTCTATACTCCTGCAGCATAGTGGTCTTTCTACCCGTTGAATTCTTAATTCAGTGGAAGATTAAGCTGTAACCATAAAGCACAGCTTAACAAAAGTTAAAAGAAAGAGAAAGGAAGGAACAAAGGAGGGAGGGTGGGAAGAATCATTATGTGCTTACAATTCTGTCTATGAAATACGTGAAATCTGTTCTCTCTAGAAATCAACAGCATTTTTAGTTATCAGAATGTGCGTAATGAAATCCTGCATGGATTTGAAAATTATTTTGCACTGAAATAAACGGATCTTAGTGCAATGCTTAAACCTGGGAGCGGCCTCGATCAGACCAGGCCGCGTGATGTTGGCCGAGGTGTTTCACCTCTCTGAGCTTCGTAAGATGGGGATCATTACGGGTCTGGCTGATGGAGCTGTTTTAGAAGCACAAGGAGACAAAGCACGAGAAGCTCTGCCTCCTATGGCGCAGAGGAAGAGGTTTGTTGCAATGCGAGCCCGGGTTTGTAGGTCAGGCAGTCCCAGGCGCCAATCTCAGCTTCGCTATTAATTAACTGCCTGCTTTACGAAATCCATGAATGTGGCTTTGTGCTGATTTCCTCACCCGTCAGCTGGGAATGATGCAGAAGTTCGTTCCGAGGACCAAGTGAAACCAAAAACATCCAGGAGCAGCAGGCTGCCCTGACCCTGCAGGAGCCCCCAAACGCTGTTGCTCTCCCTCATGGCCTGAGACACCCCCTGGGAGCAGGGTCCTTCAGCCCCCACACTTCTTCAGTTCTTCAGCTAAAACCACGAAGGAGCAAAGCTGTGGTCAGCGCAAATGCTTCGCCCCTCTACCCATGAGCTCTGATGTGCCCAAGCGTCCCATCAGCTCCCTGGAGGATACAGGCCACGTGGTCCATTTCGTTTCAGAGGGTCCCTGGCTGGCTAAGGATGCCTGAGCACCTGGGCAGGGCAGAGAGTGAGAACTGAAAGCTTCAGTCTGGTGAGCGGCTTAAGCCAGGGAGACCCTGCCCACTCTCAGTTCAGCCCACGGCTGGTTCTCCGCACTGGGCTTGCGTGTGGGTGGGAATCCACTGGGCTGGCTGATGAGCACGTCCTTGTCTGCTGCTCCAGTGGACCCAGGAGCCCATTTATCCTGCATAATTTCCCCCACACCCCAGGGAGGAAGGCGGGCAGAGGAGTGGCTAACTCCATTGCACAAGGTGGAAGCTGGTCTGCTAGTACAGGGCAACACTGGCGTGCAGGCCCAGGATGCGTAATTTTTTTTAAGTTTTTTAAAAATGATTTCACTTATTTGAAAGGAAGTTACACAGAGAGAGGGAGACAGAGAGACAGAGAGACAGAGAGAGAGAGAGAGAGAGAGAGAGAGAATCTTCCGTCCACTGGTTTACTCCCTAATTGGCCGCAATGTTTGGGGCTGGACCAAGCTGGAGCCAGGAGCTAGGAGCTCCTTCCGAGTCTCTGATGGGAGTGCAGGGGCCCAAGGACTCAGCCATCCTCTGCTGCTTCCCCAGGCACGTTGACAGGAAGCTATATCGAAAGTGGAGCAGCCGGGACTCGAACCGGCACCCATCAGGGATGCCAGTGCCGCAAGCAGCGGCTTTACCCACTACGCCACGGCGCCAGCCCCAGGATGCTTGTTTTTGTCCCGTCACAACATCCTTCACCTTCACACTGTCTCTCGCTGGAGCTTACCCCCTTTCTGCTCTGATAGTCATCTTCACAGTGTGGCTGAAGGACGTGTAATTTGACCAAAATAATTCTCTCTAAAGACTCAATGACTAACTTACCTGCTCAAGAGATCTCAAAGGTGGAGGTTGGATTACTCTAATCATACCCCATTATGGTGCACTTCAGACACTTAATTGCACCAGAGCCCGTGGCAAGGGGCAGAACGTGAGCACCGGCTCAGTGGCCGTGCTGGAAGCTGGTTTCCTCCACCCGAGCCTCTTGCAGAAATGGGCTCGTTCAAACCTGTGTCTTCAAAAGGGCTCCCAGCTCTGGGCTTCAGAGACCCTTTGGATTGAGGGAAACATTTCAAACTTGGAAGAGGGTTTAAGGTTTCTCCAGCCTCCCTCCACGGTGGAGAAGGAGGCTCCTGGATTTGGAGACAGGGCCGAAACACACAGACCAGCCTCACTTGACATGCAGTGGGGAGTCGCTGGGAGCACAGCTCTGAGCAGACAGAAGCCACTATTTCTACCCTCCATGGAAAAGCCCTGAGAATCAGCGCTCCTTTTCTAGTCTCCAGGGAACCTCCCATTCCTTTCTGGACCAGATCCAAGGTTTTTTTTCACTGTTAAGTTCTGAGTGTTTGTCTATGGAAACAGCTTGCCTCATTCCCCTTGGATTCAGAGGCACAGAGATTTGAATGTCTAGAATTTCACTGGGTTTGGACACAGCCACAGATGCGAGCCCGAGGCAAGGGAATCGGGCTGCAATGGAGATGAGCAAAGCATCTGTAATGGCGAGGATGAAATATAAGTGAGCAGTTCAACCCCGTCATGGGCGTGCGTATGTATATATCAGCCAGCGGCTAACGAGCACAACCCAACACTCTTCAAACACCCATTGAGAATCTCCCCTGATAGGTGCATGTTTGCAAATCGCTTTCTAGTTTATAGAGCATAGATCATGCACTAAATTAGTCGAGGTGCTGTTGGTGGCAAAATCGGAAGCCAGTTCGGTCTCATTAAGTTTTAAAAAATGGGTGTATGTGTGTATGTGCGTGTGTGTGTGTGGGGGGGATGGGATTTATTAGAAGGATACTGGAGCACTTCAGAGAAATGCAGCCAAAGTACATCTAACGCCCAGGAAGGGAGGAACGTGGGGTCCTTTGAGATGGCATCAGGGTCCAGCTGGCTACTAGGAAGCTGTTTTAGGTCATGCATACAGAGGGTGTTTAATACAGGGAAGTGCTTACATGGATGAAGGGATGGCTGAGAATCCCAATGGAGGCCCATAATGACATCCGGATTAGCAGCAGCCTACTTCTGCTAGTGCTAGAGGTGGCACTCAGCACTGGAGCGGGCACCCTATGCTGGGGGCTGAGTCATGGTGGGGCTGTCTCACAGGTGCTGGTACAACAGGGTGAGAAGGCTTCTCTTAATTGGCTGTGAAGCCATCGACAAGAGACAAGACGGCTGCCGAAGACTCAGAGGTGGCAGGAAGACCTGGGTTCCTCCTTCCCTTGCCCACCCATCTTCCACCACTACCTGCCACTGTCTGAGCTGACCCAGGAGGCAGCTGGCAAAGGAGGCTGTGATGTGCAGCTCCCAGACATACAGAGCGGAGTGGTCCAAGAAGAAGCAGGCAAATGGCCAGCTCAGAAGCCTCAGCCGTCCTGACGCTGCAGCGTGGCCCCAAAGTGACTTAGCTCAGCTGCCTTCAGTCTCTGACTTGTCCTCCTGAAAGGCTCAAGTTCCCAGCAAAGGGAGCTGATGGCCCCACTTGCTTTATGGGAACCCTCTGGGTTCTGAGCTGTGGTCAAGGCACACGATCCGTAAGGGAGCTGTCGGGAGCCCCTCTCCCCGACACGGGGGGATTGCAGGTGCACCTTGCTTCATGTCCTGGGGGATGGACTTTGCTTTCAGTTCATTTTTCAGACAAAGATGCTGAAACTTAAAGAGGCAGAATCATTTCCCACAGATTAAGTGATGGTCAAGCGATGCTTGGAGGGGCCGGCACTGTGGCCGGTGTGTTAAGCCTCTGCCTGCAGCACCAGCATCACACACGGTGTTGTTTCATGTCCGGACTGCTCCTCTTCCAACTCAGCTCTCTGCTTATGGCCTGGGAAAGCAGTGGAGGATGGCTCAAGTGCTTGGGCCCCTGCACCCATATGGGAGACCCGGAGGAAGCTCCTGGCTCCTGGCTTCAGATTGGCCCAGCTCTGACCATTGTGGACATCTAGGGAATGAACCAGTAAATAGAAAACCTCTCTGTCTCTCCTGAGCGAAGGAGAAATGCAGCCAAAGTACATCTAATGCCCAGGAAGGGAGGAACGTGGGGTCCTTTGAGATGGCATCAGGGTCCAGCTGGCTACTAGGAAGCTGTTTTAGGTCATGCATACAGAGGGTGTTTAATACAGGGAAGTGCTTACATGGATGAAGGGATGGCTGAGAATCCCAAAGGAGGCCCAGAAAGACATCCATATTAGTTTGTAACTCTGCCTCTCAAATAAACAAATCTTTTAAAAAATAAAAAGAGATACTTGGAGTCTCACGAATACAGGTTCACATCATGGCTTCATCCTGGCTAACTAAGTGACCTCGGGCAGATAAAATGACCTCTGTGTTCTTGTCTCTGTAATGGGGATGGCTGCATTGGCCTCACAGCACTCTTGGGGAGACTCAATGAGATACACACATGCGTGCACATACCTCTGACCAAGCTGGTGCACTGGGCTCTGGGTATCCAGCAAAGAGGGATTCCAGGATCCCCCACAGATACCTCAGTCCATGATGTCCAAGTCCCTTATATAAAACAACATAGGAAGATTTGCGTATTTCTTATGCTTATCTTCCTTTCAGTTTCTTAGAATACCAATCACAATGCAAGTGCTCTGTAAGTGGCTTTAGGGAATAATGACAAGGAACGTTCTGTATTTGTTCAGGGCAGGTGTCAATTTTTGGAAAACTTTCAATTCATGGTTACTTCACCCGTGAATGTGGAACATTCACGCCCACTTCCAACCGAGCAGCTCGTGACCCAGTTCAGGGAAGGGTTCAGCCAGGTCAGTGCAGCTTTCCAGTCTCATTAAGGAAGCCTGTTCTAATCAAGGTCAGAGTGATCAGCTCTGCATGGAGAGATGGAATTAAGATCTTCTAATCCGAGCACTCTCATTGTGGAGGTGGGGAGTGTGATAAGACAAATTTTGATTCTCGGGGAAAGAAAATATGTTACTTCTCTAATTTAGAAGTCACAAATATACATATAGTATATAAACAAACACAAAGTATATTGTGCACACAGATATTTCATGGTGGGAGGTGACGATTAAGAAAAACTACCTAAAAGGCTCCTTATAGGGAGTGGCACTGTGGCACAGTGGGTTAAAGCCCTGGCCTGCAGTGCTGGCATCCCATATGGGTGCCGGTTCCAGTCCCAGCTGCTCCACTTCTGATCCAGCTCTTTGCTATGGCCTGGGAAAGCTGTAAAAGATGGCCCAAGTCCTTGGGCCCCTGCAGCTACGTGGGAGACCTGGAAGAAGCTCCTGGCTTTGGTTCAGCTCAGCTCTGTCCATAGTGGTCATTTGGGGAGTGAACCAGTGGATGGAAGACCTCTCTCTCTCTCTCTCTCTGCCTCTCCTTCTCTCTCTGTATAACTCTGACTTTCAAGTAAAATAAATAAATCAAAAAAAAGTCAAAGGCTCCTTAGGCAGGCAGTAATGAATAACCTCAGATCTCTCTCGAAACTCTTTGGCTGGGCACCAAGGTATTTCCAACATGTTAGGGAAGAGTTGATTGGCAGGTCGCTTATGACCTTTGGTCTAAGGGAAGTATGGGGTGTAGAGGGCATGGTCTGGGCTTTCTCATCGGGGAGAAGAGACAGATCCAGGCTCTCTTGTTCCCTAACTACGTGCCTGGGGCGCCTGCTTTACCTCTCAGTCTTGGTTTCCCTGGGGACATGGATTCTCCTGGCAGGGGAGTGGGACTGCAGGGAGACCAAGGCCATGGGTCCAATAACCGATGTGATTTTCCCACTCCGTGTGTGGTCTGCATCATCCCCAGCTTGCTCAAGGCCAAGCCGTGCAGCCTTTTCCTCCTTCCTCGTTCTCTGGGTTCTCTCTCTCCCATTTCCTGACTCCTATTACTCTCCCTCCTTCTTCAGATCTCTTGGACAACACTCACCCAGAGCCCAGAGCAGCCCAAGTGTGTCAAGTGCCAGGCATGCCCTTAGTGCCTCTGCCCGTGAATTGCAGTCTTGCCTGCATCCTGTCCACTCACCCCCGGCCATGTCCCCAAGGCCACCAGCACCCGTCCACTGCAGCAGTTATCCTGTGTCACTCAAACGCTGATTCTAACTCGAGAGTTCCAAGGCAAGGCACGGGACGTCTTTCCCCACGAAGCCTCAAAGCCTGACATTGCGGAGTGACTATCCGTGCTTATGCCAAGTGAGCATAACCCTGATGCTTAGCAGCCCACTGGGCACTGTCAGGAGGCTGCATGATCACCAGCCGAAGTGGACAGTCTCAGCAAGCACTCATGACTCGCTCCTTCACAGATAACTGCTCCTGCTTTGCCTCGGTTTCCCTCCAGGCTCTTCACCAGCAGACCTGGCACTGAACAACTTTGGGCTGGCATTTTTCATTGATTCATTCATTCACTCAGGAAACATTTATTAATCACCCACTGTACGCATTTCCTAGGACTGTTATAACCAAGCACCACCAAACAAGTGGATTGCGAAGATAGAAATCGATTCTTGCCCTGTTTGGGAGGTCAGAGGTCAAGAATCAAGGCAGTGTTGGCAAAGCCATGCTTAGGGAAGCACCCTTCCTCTCCTTTTCCTAGCTGTAGGGGTTGCTGGCGGTTCCTTGTGTTCTTTGGCTGTAGATGCATCACCCCGACAGATGCCTCTGTCGTCACATGGCCATCTTCCACGAATCTCTGTCTCTTCGTGTGACATTCTCCTCTTTGTATGTCTCTGTGAAAATTTCCTTCATTTTATAAGAACATCAGTTACAGGACTGAGCCCACCTTGATACTATATCATCTGCTCTTAATATGATTGCCTCTGCCAATCTATTTTCAAATAAGATGATGTTCAAGGGTGCAGGGTTAGGGCATCAATGTATCTTTTCAGGAGACACAGCACCTGCAGTCTGCCAAGTCCTGTGCCAGGCACTGATGCACAATCTTAGTCTTGACTCCGTGAGCCTACACCCTCACAGTCCATTCAAACCAGGAGGCACCATCCATCCAATTTTTTGTTTTTGCTGGGTCAGAATTCACAGGCATCGCCGCCTGGCTCTCTAGTTTTCTCTTCCCACTTTAGCTATGTTGCCCATTTTCAACATACATTTTAAATCATCACAGCATCTGTGTCTGATCTCTGGTGTCTGGGAAACAGAGAGTTTAGCTCAGGGGCATATCTGAGCAAACATCTGCCTGGGCGAGGCCGAGCTGCTCACGCAGGGATTACTAGAAAGAAATGGGAAAAAGAATTGAATGAGAGGGAGCAAGAATAATCACCCACTCAGGTTTGTTGGAAAAAAGTATTTCAATCATTTTCAGGGGAATCCTGACTCCCAACTCAAAGTCCCAACAGCTATACTCAGTTTTCATTCTGGACACGAGCCGGTCCAACAGTTTCTCAGAGAAATGAGTTACAGTAAGGCTGGCAAGCACCTTCTGAAAAGGACCTGACAGTCAATGTTTTCAGCTCTGCCGGCTATTGGGTCTCCATTGCAACTGCTCAGCCGTGCTGCAGTTGTGTAGAAGCCGCCACAGATAGCACACCACGGAGTTGACATGGCCACGTTCCAACCAAGTCTCGCTGCCACTGGCAGGTGGTGGGCTGGATTTGGCACATGGGCCACAGTTTGCCATGCCCAGTGCTGTGGCAGAGAATCGCGAAGAATCCCAAGGAACAGAATCTGATCATCAGAAAAGGCCTTGAATGTTCGCTGGTGACAGATGGTGCCAGTCCCTGCCCAGCTCACTGCAGCTGGCACGCATTTCACAGGGGGGCTCCACGTCACGGCTGCACAGCCCGCCCGACCCCATGCACCCTGCAGGGAACAGACGGCTTAGACTGACCTGCCATCTGCCTCCCTGGGCCTTCCTCTGTTGATCTCTGGGGTCACACAGCACACCCCAACTCCTTCCTACCCATAGTCCTTGAGGCATTTTTAGCTTCCGAGTCTTGTCTACTCTGGGTAAGTCTCTATCAGCTGTTCTGATTACTTCTGGGGCAACCTGGCTTTAATTCCTTCCTTTTTTGGGTCCTCTTCACCTTCACACAGAATCAGGAAAGCAGAAAGATGGAGTGTGTTTCAGTTGTCACCTGGGAACTCACCTGGAGCGGGAGGGTGGTGGCTTTCCAACCGGATAAGGCTGCTGGGAGGAAGAAATGGAAGTCATCGGCCCTGGAGGGCCCTGGTAGGTGATCAGGGTCATGTCCTGGACACCAGAGGAGGTGCTGAGGGCTGAGGAGGACAGATGTGACTCCTGGAGTGTGCCTGACCCTTGTGATGCTGCAGAAACTGTGACAGCCCAGCCCAGAGGGCAGAAGTGGTCTCTATGGTCCTGTTGGTTGCAGGGGAGTCACGGCTAGTCCAGGGGCGAAGGCCGGCTGGCTCCACCAGATCTGCCTGTCGGGATGTGACAGAATCTCAGCCTTTCTCTCTGGGAGGGCTGAAGATTGGCTGTGTCCCTTCAGTGATGCTACTTCTGGTCTTGCTGAAGTCTGTGTGCGAAGTGCACTGGATTAGAAAGAAGATGGAGGCTTGCTTGGGGGTAGGAAGGGCTATGGTCTCTCTCTCTCTCTCTCGCTCTCTCGCTCTCTCACCCTCTTTTCTCTCTCTCTCACTCTCTCTCTCTCGGTATCTCCCTCTCTCACCATCTCCCCATCCTTCTTTTCCACACAGGTCTGAAAACCTTGTGCTGGTTTTCCTTAAAAACATTCTAAATCTTCAGTCTCTCCCCTCTGTTGAAGCCAAGCCTTTGAAACCAGCTGTTCAGACTCCCCGGGAACAGCAGAGGCCAAACTCAGCCTGAGTGTGCTTAACTATTGCTCCCTTGTGAGTCTAAGATTCTCAGAACAGGCTTGATTCCTGGGTGATAAACTGCTCTTTCTCCATGAGACATGAACTATGAACCACCAGTAGCTTTATCCCTGTAGCCCTTACCCCCAAGCAAATGCAGCCTTAACTGCCTTGCTTATTTTCCCAGGTTAGTGAGTCCCCAGCCTCCTTTCCCCAGTGTTCATCTTTGGGTTCATCTCCTCCCCGTACCCTCTCCTGGTAGATAAAGTCAACAAAGGGATTCCGATTTCACCTACTTTTGTGATCACTGAAAAATATGAATTGAGAGTCTACTGTATACACAAACTAAGTCCTAGAAATTCGAATATGAAAATGGGGTCTTTGACTTAATGAGTGACTGGAGTATAATTTGGATGCTAGACACATGACACAAGCTTCATTATGGCATGCTACTTAACTAAGGGACATCTTTGTGGTGCTGTGACCTTAGCATTGGGGTGGAGAAGCAGGCGTGCAGGCTCCCTGGAGGAGGCAGTGTGAGGGCCGAGCATTCAAAGCAAAAGTCCTTGCTAAGGCAGAGGAACAACCGTACAAAGTGTTGGGAGGAGCATCACATGTGTGCCTACCCGACCTGACGGGGGAAACCATTTTCTTTACCGTCTCAACCATGTTCTCGTTGGATAGCTTTCACAGCAATGACGCTCTGTGCTGGTTCCATTGGGTGGACTGTGGACACGTGGACTGATCAGAATCTCAGTTGCCCTCACGTCTCCACGCTGGTTGAGAACCTTCTGTGGGGTATGCTGATACCAGTTGGAGTTCTCTGGAAACTGACTCTGAGCACAGGGCTTGGGGTGCAAGGACTCATTTTGGAGAAAGTTCTGGGAGGAAGGGAGAGCGAGAAGCAGCTCCCGGTGGAGCAGGGCTTTGAATCATGAGGTAGTCCTAGCCAGGGAGCTTCTGTGCGTGAACCCAGGGTTTCCCTACCCCAGGCACTCTGCATCTGTGTGGTGGGGCCCACCCTGTGCTCTTAGGGTGCTGTGCAGCATCTCTGGCCTCCCCCCACTGGGTGCCAGGAGCACCCTTCAGGCCAGCACAACCAAAAGTGTTTCTGGAAATTGCCCAGTGCCCCCGCTGGGGGACCCGATTGTCCTAGGTTGAGAGCCACTGGATGGGGGGCTCTGGAGCAAGAATCGCTCTGGGGAGTCGCTCCAGGGTGGGCCCAGACATCGAGATCTTCGTAGCTAGTCCCTCCCTCACTCGACATGGCTGTCTCTGCAAAGGAGCTGACAGAGGTGGCTGGCCACAGCCAGGCAGCACACCTTTCCACGCCGGGATCTGTGGTCATCTCCTGTCTACCGCTGCCTCTGCTTGCTTCCCCAGGCACCATGAGATCCCGCATGGCTCTCTGTCCCAATTTAGAAGAGAGAGAAGGGCAGGGTGAAGCATGGCCCTGCCGGGGCAGTGAGGGTGAGGGCCACAGGCGATTCTCCCAGTCCCCCCTCCACTCCAGTCTGTGTTCTGCATTCCCCTCACCCTTGCTACCACCCTCCCGCCTGGCTGCCTCATCGCTAGGCATGCCTGCATGTGCTGCACACTGCTCTGCTTGTTGAAGGCTCCCAGTCACGCCTGTCCTCCATCGCCATGCCTGGGGCGGTCCACGTTCCCCTGTGTTTGGGTGGTGCTCCATGGCAGACTGGCCCATCCGTGGACCAAGCGCAGACTTTTCTTCCTTCAGCTGGTCATGCAGACTCTGCCGCACAATCAAAGAAAGCCATGCACTGGGTGGGGCGCGGGGCACCCTACTGTCCCAGCAGAGGAGGCCTTGGCAGTCTGTGCTGCCTGTTCCCACAGCTTGCTTGTACCCTGCGGTTCTGTGTGAGCTCCAATACTCCACTTCCATCTCCACAGATCACTGGCCACTCTGCCTGGCCTCTGACACAGGGGTTCTGGCTGGATCCAGTTCATGATGACAGCTACATTGCATGCCTGGGCAGTCATTCTGTCATCACTAGTGGCCAGTGACCTGCAGGAGTCATTTTCAAAGGGCCCTTGACTGTCCACTGTAGATGAAATGGCCTTTGTCTCAAATCCGAGGGCCTGGCTGGGACTCACCCTCTGGAGCTTGGCACAAACTCCTTATGGCTTCTATTCCCATCCCTGACACCTCCAACAGCACAGTCTGTGGAGTCGTGTGTTCCAAGAGACTCAGCTCCTGCCACAGAGTCTACACTCAGGTTCCCACTTGTCATGTCACCAGTCTGTGCGTGAAAGCAATGGCATGTGCTCCAACCAGGCACTGGGCTTCCTTACTGTGCGGCAGAGTCTGCATGACCAGCTGAAGGAAGAAAAGTCTGCGCTTGGTCCACACATGGGCCAGTCTGCCATGGGGTACCACCCAAACACAGAGTATACCAGTGCACCCCTGGCCCCTGGACCCCTGAACACTCTAGCATGTGGCAGAACACGAATCTCTACAGGGCCTGTCTGCTCCCCTCAGTAGCACACGGGTCTTCTTGATGTCTCCAATGTGCCAGCCATCTCTTGCTCATCTGTTTCTACCACGGAAATGTCATCAAGGGAATTCAGCAAAGTGAAGCTTTGCACTGTGCCCATCAAGTCCAGGTTTCTTTGGCAATGTTATGGAAAGAGCAGGTGAGCTAAGAGACTCTCCAAGCTCAGTGTACATTGCTGTCCATTTCACAGAGATAAAACTGCCCCTGATCCTTCTGCCATACTGGAAGGCATCAGAACGTATTTGCCAAGTCAATGGATACTACTGTGCCCTAAGGTTGGTTGAATCTGCTCTAGTAAAAACATCACAGCCAGCACATAGCTTTCCATCAGGTGGCCCTCTCCCCCGACTCCCTCTGGTTAAAGCTATTCTTGTTACTTGCTGTCTTTGCTGGTTGGGGATGACACAACCCTTAGAAGCTTCCATTTGATCTTTGCCATTATGATGTCTCTTTCCCCCAGGCCAAGGGCACAAGGTGAGACTTGAGACACCCAACTATAACTGCCTACTCCCTTAGAACTTGTGTCTCTGACCTTCTGTGGATCTACAGCTGTCATGTGAATGTACTCTCTATCCCATCTGCAGCTATGCTATTTTAGGAAGGATGTGTATAAATTCAAATATGGTCCTTTGTATTCAGCGTCATGGGTAATCAGAGCTCACAGGAAGGTACTGCTGTCATCATAAGACCTGGTGTTGATCAGAGAGGCAACGGGTCCACAGAGGGCCCACATCTCCGAGGTAGCTGCTTTCGTAGTCTCTCCATGCCTTCCATGATGAGACTCTTGGTCTTCCTGGGATTGGGTTGTTACAACAGTAGAGGGGTGAGTTGGGAGGGTATATGAAAGTGGGGCAATGGGAAGAAAGAATTTTAACCAGCAGGGACTTCTTTCCAATTGTCCCATTACAATAGACCTGAAAAGTCACATCACATCACCTCAATTTGTCCTCAATATCACCAGTATGTCCTCAGTTTGGTGTCTGCCCCAAGTGCTATAAACCCTCAATGGAGACCAATGAAGCCTATGGGGCATATGCTGGTTTCTGTCTTCCTAGGTCATCCTGGGAAATCCGGGGTCCTGGCTGGGAATTCTAGGTTATGGCTGGAAGAACCAGTGACAATGAGTCATTGATATGATAGAGAAGGTCCTTGAAAACACCTTGTCTTACAGCTGGATCCGTGGTTGGCAGGGAAAGGCCATGAGGACATGTCCCAAGGAAAGGAGCAGAGGCTCAGGGAGAGACTGTGCGGTCAGAGAGGCAGTGCTGCGGTCATTCCCAGGCTCCAGGCCAGCCCAGTGCTTGCCTGACCTGCAGGCCATCTTGCAGGCATCCGGGGCCAGAACTGGGACCAAAGTCCATGTGCACCTCTTTTTCCCCTGCAATGCAGAATAGCGAGGATGTGCCCTCTGCGCCTTCCCCTGCAGAATCCTGAGACTCACCCACAGCAAATGAGGAGAGAGGAGCCAGCCAGCACCGCCCCCTCTGGCTGCAGAGTCTGAAGCTGTGGTCTCCAAGGAAAGTAGCAGGGAAGGCAGTCTGTGGCAGATGCCTGTGACCTGCAGCCAGCAGAGCAAATGAGACGCGGGAGGAAGCTGCTGGGGCACAGGGAGCCCAGGAAAGTACGAGGCAGGGTCTTGGGCAGGTGAGATGGAGAAAGCAGGTAAGGAAAAGGGCTCAGGCCCAGAGACAGGAGCAGCTGGGCCTCAACCATGGGACCTGGCAACCACCAGGGTGGAATTAGGGAGCCAGCTGCACATCGGCAGGCCAAGGCTTCCCAGCAGACTGGAGCCCATCCTGGATGCTGACCTGCACAGCACATTTGGCTGTCACTTTCCCATCCTCCCACAGGACACAGGCACACTCTGCACCAGATGGAGTGCTGCTGTGGCTGCTGCACCGGCCCCACACCACCTCCAATTCCTCTGCCCCTCAGGGCTCTGGTCCTGCACCTCACCTCCACTGGCTCCTAAATCAGTCACTTTCACAGGAGCTAGGAGAGAACATGTGCTCTGCTACCTTTTATTATCCAAGCCATAAGCCACAAAGGCTCCCAACTGGAGCAGCCTGTTTGGTTTTTGCCTGATATCCCTGCATGGGTATAATATCCTACCCCTACACAATGATTATCTCATATCCCTTCACCACTGTCACCACATATTCTGCATGTCCACCGCCTCATATATCCACATAACCACCACCTCCTCTCCCTGCACAACCACCACCTCCTATCCTGCCCAGCCATCACCTCCTATTCGTGCACAGCCATCACCTCCTATCCCTGCACAGCCATCATTACCTACCCCTGCACTACCATCACTTCCTATCCTGCACAACCATCAGCTCCTCTCCCTGCACAGCCAGCACCTCCTCTCCCTGCACAACCACCACCTCCTCTCCCTGCACAACCACCACCTCCTATCCTGCCCAGCCATCACCTCCTATCCTGCCCAACCATCATCTCAAATCCCTGCTTGTCACTTTTTGAGTCTGGCTCACCCTATTTGACATTTTCCTGGCTTCCTCCTTCCACTGTCTGTTCACCAACTCCTCAATTTCATCATTTCCCTTGCTGGTGCTGCTCTTCTTCTTCCTCCCCTTCCCTCCCTCCCCCTCCCCCTCCCCCCCTCTCCTCCTCCTCCTCCTCCTCTTCTTCTTCTTCCTCTTCTTCTTCTTCGTCTTCGTCTTCGTCTTCTCGTCTTTGTCTTCTGTGGGGAGCAACTCGGACTACACTGTTACTGGAATTAAGACTTATTCTATGCATCTGCTCTCCCACAATATGGCGCTGAGAAGGGAGTAACAACTTCTATGCAGCTGCCTCTCGCCAACTTGAGTGATGACCTGCAGGAGCTGATCCTGCTCCTGATTGGAGGAGAGCAGCGTACTCGGCGTGTGGGTAGCAGAGTTGGGATTGGGTGGAAGAGGACTATAAAGGAGGAGAGAGACAACATGCACCAGGAACATCTAAAGGGAACATCTATCTGAAGGAACATCTGAGCAGCCCCCGAGAGAGCCGGCCGGCGGTGTGCTGCTCCCCCGAGGAAGTGGGGAAAGTGGCAGGGGGAACCGCCCTTCCACGGAGGTGGAAGGGATGGTAGCCAACCCGGGAAGAACCAGCAGCAAACCCGGGGAGGGCCGAGCAGACAAAAGAACAGCGCAGGGTCCTGTGTCGTTCCTCCGTGAAGAGGGGGAGCGACAGTCTTCGTCTTCGTCTTGGTCTTGGTCTTCGTCTTTGTCTTTGTCTTCATCTTCGTCTTTGTCTTTGTCTTCTTCTTAACTAAAATGAGCTGAAGACTTACTATTGCGGGGATCTTTTCTAGACGTTGTAGATGCTATGAATAAATTGTCCAAGCCCTATCCTTGTGAAGCTTTTTTTCCAGAGATGTGGACACGGACAAAAAATATAAACAATTGCAATGAAATGGAAGAATCATGAAGTCACACACACACACACACACACACACACTTACTCACATGTATACAGGAGTGATGGGGACCCTACAGCAGAAGATGGATATGTATTTCAAACATTTGGTCAAAAACATTCATTTCAACCATCCGATTCTTTGGGTCAAGAGCATTTATCCATCAGATTCCCTCCTTGGAGGAATCCCTCTGGCTGCTGCTCTGACAACAGATGGAAGGGAGGGAGCCAGGATACTGGTCAGTGGGCTCCTGCTATTATCGGCAATGGAAGAGGTGAGTGGGGCCAGGCACCTGGCGGTGGAGTTCATGGGGTGAGGTTAGTTCTGGACGTGTTGTGAAGGTAGCAGTGGGTGTATTTACTGCACTTTGGGTGAGTGGATGAGAAGGGGCAAGGCTGGTGTTCTGAGACCTTGAGAACTTGAGGGACCATTTACAGAGACACAGATAGTATTGCAGGAAGTATCTTTTCCCAGGGAAATATGAAGAGTTTGATTTTAACATCATCCAAATTGTAAAGCACCTGCTGCTACAATGCACTTCTTTCTTATTTATTTATTTATTTATTTATTGACAGGCAGAGTTAGACAGTGAGAGAGAGACAAGAGAGAAAGGTCTTCCTTTTCTGTTGGTTCACCCCCTAAGGGGCCGCTATGGCCAGTGCGTGGCGGCTAGCATGCTGCACCGATCCGAAGCCAGGAGCCAGGTGCTTCCTTCTGGTCTCCCATGAGGCTGCAGGGCCCAAGGACCTGGGCCATCCTCCATTGCACTCCCGGGCCACAGCAGAGAGCTGGCCTGGAAGAGGGGCAACCGGGACAGAATCCGGCACCCCGACCGGGACTAGACCCCGGTGTGCCGGCACCGCAGGTGGAGGATTAGCCTAGTGAGCTGCGGCGCCGGCCATACAATACACTTCTTAATGAAGATGCTTTCGTTGGACTTCACCCTTATCACAGCCCTGTAAAGTAAGAAGACACACGTGGAACTCTGCTGCACCCTACCCCCAACCCAGGTTTCTAAATATATCACGTATTTTTCAGGAAGAAGGCAGATACATTTCAGAAAGGGCAGTTGCCACAGCAATAGCTTTTATCTTGTCCCCTTCCTTATTGCAAAATTGTAGAAGGGTGCTTCTCTCTTATATAACAGGGCAGAGCTGCGTGTGCCCAGGCAGCCTCCTGTGCTCAAGAGCCAGTCTCCGTCTCAGGTCTAAAGCAACGGCCCCACTCTTGCCTGGAAGGAGGAGGAGAAGGGCAGAGCACATCCTTTTTTCTTTTCTTTTCTTTTTTTTTTTTTTTGACAGGCAGAGTGGACAGTGAGAGAGAGAGACAGAGAGACAGGTCTTCCTTTACTGTTGGTTCACCCTCTAGTAGCCACTGCAGCCGGCGCACCACGCTGATCTGAAGCCAGGAGCCAGGTGCTTCCTTCTGGTCTCCCATGCGGCTGCAGGGCCCAAGGACCTGGGCCATCCTCCACTGCACTCCAGGGCCACAGCAGAGAGCTGGCCTGGAAGAGGGGCAACCGGGACAGAATCCAGCGCCCTGACTGGGACTAGAACCCGGTGTGCCAGCGCTGCAGGCAGAGGATTAGTCTATTGAGCCGCGGCGCCGGCCTATCCTTTTTTCTTGAGGGGCTCAACCTCACCTCACAAGAGCACACAGAATCCATGCTCACAACCTTTTGGCCCAGCCTGAGTCCCGCTGCCTCTTCAGCTATAGTGGCAGCTGGGCAGTAGGGTGCTTGTAGTGGACCGACCGTGCCCCTAGCTAAAGCTCAGAGAAAGCGGGGATGGCTAAGGGGACCACTTAGCAGTCTGTGCCATGCTTCTTCCCCCATTTCCATTTAACTTACAATTTGACCTCAGCAAGATGACATAGTCTCCAGAGCATTGAAACAGGACTCTTAATGTCTTGAAGGGGAACACGTTGCTTTGATGACTCTGGTTTCCCAGAAAGGTCAGGGAAGGCATGACCACTGTGCATAACCTCCTAGACACCTTCCTAAAAGTCTCCTCTCCCAACCCCCAAATCTCAACCTCAGTGCCACTTAAAAAGATTGTCTTAACCTCTATTGACTTCTCCATTCCTATCTGAATCCAATCATCACTTAAAAAATGAAAGCTTAGACAAGCAATGCAAACAGATTTTCTCTCAGCAGGTGGGAGAAGAGAAGGGGGGAGGTATGAATAATGATAACGCAATGTTTTCTCATGCGTACACACATGTGTGTTTGCGTGTGTCTGCAGCATCTAGGCGGCTTTCTTGCTTCTTGATGAGAGTGCCTCAAATCACGCAACATCAATACATTTAGAAGTTAAGGCTCCCTGTGTCCCAGCCCCTACACGGAAACTCTCTTCTATGTGTTTTTTGCCAACCAGGATCCCAGCATCTTCTGCCCTCTCCTTCACCAACCCTTGTACTTCCTCTCAGAACAAACCTGCACATTGCCCCTCTTTGTTTTACAGTGCAAATTACGTGCTAACCAGAAGGAAGCAACCCTGAGGCTGCATTAGAACTATGTGTAAGGGTCTGTGGCAGGCATTCTAACCCAGCAATGAATGGGCCTGAGACCTCTCTGCATCCAAGCTTCTGGGATGCAGCACTGCTGGTAAAAGAGGCATCAGGACGACCACAGAATGACCGCAGGGAGGCCTTGGTGAGAAGGGTCCATGGCACACGAATCAGCCCTGAGTGCATGGGTTTGGGTGAAGTCCCTGTGGAGTGGGGTTTGCTCTAGGGGTGTTGTCCAGGGCAGAGTGGTATGAGAGGCAACATGGAGGCAGAGATGTCTGAGGGTCTCATCTCGGGTCCTGGCTCTGCCACTTCGAGCTGTGTGCCCCTCACCTGCTCATCTGGGAGCCTATGCCCTCTCCATCCCCGCTTCTCCTCCTGTTGACTTATGGATCATCTCCTGTCATCTTAATTAGGTGACAGGCTAGTCAAAGCAGAACTGGCCATGTAATTTGTGTGGCCCCGCATACCATGAAATTGCAGGTCCCCTTATTCAAATAGTATGGGGCATTCCAAGACGGCTTTAGTAGAGCAGTGTGCCAAGTGGAAAGTCCTGCTACTCAGCAAGTGCCAACACCCAGGTGGTACACCGTGGAAACTCCCCAGGGACAGATACGTTTAGGCTGTACTGCAGCACCAAGCAAGACGCCTGGCCCAGAATAGGGGTTTCCCAAACTCTTACTGCACTGAACTGACCCTACAGATCCTCATCTGTGTCACACCTACCTTAGAGATTTGCACAGACCTGCACGGAATCCATGTAGTGACGGACATGCATGCACTGAGTACCATGGCTGCAACCAGGTCTCTGTTCAGTAGTGGCAACCACCACTGGAACAGAACAAAATCACGAGAGCTGCCTCTTAGTGTTTGCTGCGTGTCAGGAGTTCATCGAAGCGATTTTCATGTACATTAACTCATATACACTTTATTTTGGAGGCCCTCATTTCTATTTGACAAAACTGAGCCTATGTACAACAGCTAGTCAGTGGTAGGACCAAGATTCAAAAGCAGGTGGGTGGATTCAGGATCTGTGCTCTTAACTACTAAGCTTACTGTCTTCCCAACAAGACAATATGAGCTAAGACCTTCCAGGTGGGGGCTGATGCAGCAAACAGTGGCCCAGCATCGTATTCCTTTACTTGTTAATGACACAATTGAGTTATTTTTTATTCTTTTACCATTTTCAAGTATGCAACTCAATTGCATTGATGCCATTCGTGTTGTTGTACAATCAATCTCAGAACTGTTAGCATTTTGAAAATCTGAACTCTGTTCCATTAAACAACAATTTCTTGTGCCACCCTCTCCACGACCCTTGGCAGCCATAAGTCCACTTTCTATAAGACACTATTTGCTTTTTATGAATAGCTTATTTCACTTTGTATCATATTCTCCAAGTTCCTTCATGCTTTGGCACGTATCAGAATTTCCGTCTTTTTAAGGATAAATAATATTCCACTGGATGTGTGTATCATCTTCATCCACTGATGAACATTTGGCTTCCTTGACCTCTTGGCTAGTGTGAATAATGCCCAGATGTTCATGCTGTACAAGCAACCCTTCCAGACCCTGCTTTCATTCTTTCACTACACACCCAGAAGTTTCAACTTCTGGATCATACAGTAATTCTATTTTTGTCTCAGCAACAACCATACTGTTCTCCACGGTTCATGCACCATTTTACATTCCCACCCACAATGCACAGAGTTCCAATTACTCCTTACGTGGCACTTAAAAACTTAGTGGACATCCTAGTGGGTATGAGGGGACAGGCTGCTGTGGTTTAGCCCTTCCTCCTCCTTGTCGTCGGTGATGTTGAACATACTTTCATTTGCTCATTAGTCACTTGTATATCTTCTTTGGAGAAATGTCTATTTAGGGCCTTTGCCCATTTACTTCATTGTTGTTATTAAGTTGTAGGACTTCTCCACCTGTTTGTTGTATTAACTCTGTATCAAGTATATAATTAGAAAATATTCTCTCCTATTCTGTGGGTTGCCTTTTCTGTTGATTGCATCCTTTGATGCACAGAAGTTTCTTTTTTTAAAAAAAAATTATTTATTTATTTGACAGGTAGAGTTACAGACAGTGAGAGAGAGAGACAGAGAGAAAGGTCTTCCTTCTGTTGGTTCACTCCCCAAATGGCCGGAGCTGCTCCAATCCAAAGCCAGGAGCCAGGTGCTTCTTCCTGGTCTCCCATGAAGGTGCAGGGCCCAAGCACTTGGGCCATCCTCCACTGCCTTCCCAGGCCACAGCAGAGAACTAGACTGGAAGAGGAGCAACCGGGACTAGAACCGGCACCATATGGGATGCCAGTGCTGCAGGTGGAGGATTAACCTACTGCGCCACGGCGCCGGCCCCGCACAGAAGTTTTAAGTTTTGATGTAGTAAAGTTGTTTTTACCTTTGTTGCCTGCGCTTCTGTTGTCATATCCAAACATCCTTGCCAAATCTATTTTTTGTCAAGTTTTTTCCATGTTTTCTTTAGGTATTTGACCCAAATTGGGTTAATTTGTATACATGCTGTCACGCATGGGCTCTACTGCATTCTGTTGCATGTGGATATTTACCTTTTTTCAATCTCATTTCTGGGGGGTTCTGTCTTTTCCCAAGGAACGTTCTTGGAATCCTTGTAAAAAGTCACTTGGTCATATATGTAATGGTTCATTTCTGGGACTCTCTCTTTTTTAAAAAGATTTATTTATTTTGAAAGTCAGAGTTACAGAGACAGAGGGGAGACAGAGAGATCTTTCATCTGCTGGTTCACTCCACAGATGTCTGCAACAGCCAGCACTCTGCTAGACTGAATCCAGGAGCCAGGAGCTTCGTCCAGGTCTCCCACGTGGTTGGCAGGGACTCAGACACTTGGGTCATCTTCTGATGCTTTTGCCAGGCCACCAGCAGGGAGCTGGAACACAACTGGAGCATCAGAGACACAAACTAGTGCTCATACAGGATGCTGACATTGCAGGTTGTGGTTTAACCCGCTACCCACAACCCCAGACCCTGGGATTCCTGTTTTAGTCCATTGATGTATATGTCTATCTTTATATATGTGCCATACTGTTTGGATTATTGTAGCTTTTAAATTAGTTTTGAAATAAGAATGTATGAAACCTCCAACCTTGTTTTCTTGTTTCAAGAATGTTTCGGCTATTTGAGTGAATTTTAGGATGTGTTTTCTATTTCTTCAAAAAACTCCATGGAGATTCTGATAGGGATAACATTGAATCTGTAAACTAATTTGGTTACTGCTAATACCTTAACAATACTAAGACCTCCAATCCATGAACATGAGGTGTCTTTCCATTTCTTGGTATCTTCCTTAAATTATTTCAGGATTATTTTATAGTTCTCAGCATACAAATTTTTTGCCTTTTTGTTAAGTTTGCTCCTAAGTGTTCTATATTTTTTTGATTCTGTTGTGAATGAATTTGCTTCATTTATTTTGGTGGCAGGGGTAGTTTCCTACTGTTACATAAAACTCAACTGATTTTTGTGCAAATTTCATAATGTGTAACTTTGTTAATTTATGAGATCTAACAAGCTGTGTTTGTGTGTGATAGTCTGTTTTGTACATAGAAGCTCAGCTCGTGTCAGCTTGAACAGAGACAAAGTTCGTTCTTTCTTTCCAGCCTGGATGACATTTCTTTCTTCTCCTTGCTTCACAGCTCCGACCAGGACTCCCAGTGCCATCCTGAACGGCAAAAGCAGGCATCTTTGTCTTTTTCGTGATCTTAGAAGAAAACCTTTGGCCTTCCACAGTAGGACTCGGTGTCAGCTGTGGGATTTTCACATATGGCTTTGGTTCATTAGTATCAAGAGTTTCCTTTCACTAGCAGTGCATTCTTGTTACCATGAAAGGGTACTGAATTTTGTCAAACGCTTTTTCTATGTTATTTTAGAGGATCATATGTCTTTTCTATCATTTGGTTAATATAGTATATGGCACAATTGAATTTCATATGTTCATCTATGTGCTCCACAAATAAATCCTTTTACTAGTGATATAATTTAATTTCACTAAATATGCATGGTGTGCTGTCATTAATATTACTATCAACCTATGACCATTATCCCTATGGCTAGCGGAAGTATTAGTAGTAGTAAATAAATTAGTTAATGCATTTTTGTCATGGTAGCCCAAGCTAAAACCCCATCTAACATTGATATCTACCTCTTTTCTTAATATTTCTTATTAACAAAAGCAAAAACAAAATGTGTCCATATAATTATTCAACATAGAAAAAACCTGTAAGAATTTCATATTATGAAAATGCTATGCACATATTTCAAAATATTTTACATCAAAATAAACTCTTGCTCTTTTCTAAAAATTTATTCTTTATTTATTTGAAAGGAAGAGTTAGAGCAAGAAATGGAGAGACAGAGAGAGAATTTTCCATCTCCTGATTTACTCCCAAGTGGCTGCAACAGCCAGGGCTGGGCTTGGCGGAACTCAGGGCGCCAAGAACTCCGTCCAGGTCTCCTATGTGAGTGGCGGGGTCCCCACTACTTTGGTCATCTTCCGTTGCTTTCCCAAGTGCATCAGCAGGGGACTGGGTCGGAAGAAGCATGGCCAGGACTCCACAATCATTCTGACGTGGGGTGCCAGCATTGCAAACAGCGGCTGGACCTGCTGCGCCACAATGGCGGTTCCAGAAAACTCCTTCTCATGATGCTGAACACATGGACACATTTCTCAGGACACTCACAGGCCGCGCCTGCATGCCTGCCTGGATGACAATGGATCTTCCACTCTGTTACAACGTGAGCTGCCTGCACTGTCTTCTCACGACAGCATATCCTGCTTCAAGCTAAGTTGTCGCAGGCGCCATGCTCACCACGGGCAGGGCCCACGAACCTGCTCGGAGATGCCTTCCGTCACTGCCGCTGGTGGGAACTCTGGCAACTGCAGGATGCCGTGCGCGCCTTTGACAGTCAAGGAACCCGGGGCCAGGCAGGAAAAGCGGCTTCCTCACAGTCACGGGGCTGCTTCAGGGCAGGGCTGCTCTCCAGCGTCGCAGGTCCTCCAAGACCCGAGAGATGGCATCACAGAGGACAGCAGTGTGCCCTTCGTTTCCGAGGGCGGGGCCGGTCCCCTGTGTCTGGAGCCCCGACCTCACAACAACTCCCTGGCTCTGTCAGACCCGGCAAATCCACCCCATCTCAAGGTATCTGCACGGAATCTTAGAGAACTTCTCAGAATTCATCCACCACCCTCCTGTTCACCCTAACTCCTGCTCATCCAACAGGAAGAGCAGCCCGTCTCCACAGTGGTCACTGCACAGTCCACTCCAGGCAGAAGTCAGTGCCCCTCGCCCGGACCCACTTTCTGTCTGTGTACCAGCATACTTTCATTTTAAGAACAAAAGTGCAAAAAGGATTTCCCTCACTTTCTCCATTGTCTTTATTTACTTATCTAATTTCATGTTTGAGCTGTTTTAAATGTCTAAATGAATTACTCGCATTTTTAGCAAGAATGATGCTTTCTGATGAATGATAAAAATAGAAATTTTTTTCTTGTATTTTTGCATGAAAAAAAATCAGAAAACCGCCGTCTCCTGAGATTTGCACGTCCGTTCCCAGGCCTTCCTCTCTTCTCTGCAGGTAGAGAGGCAGAGCAGACTTCGTGGTGCCCTGGCCCCAGAGCATTTTGCAAGGAGAAGGAATGCCAGCACAATCCAACCCTGTTCATCGCAAAAGGCTTCCACCCAAGGTGTGATGCGGAACCAACACCGCCATCCAAGCGGCTTGTCCACGCGCAAATCGTGTGCTCCGATTGACCAGAAGCACTGAGGAGAGAGCTGAGACACTGAGCTTGTAGAATGGGGAGAAAGGGAGAAACACAAAGACCAACTGTTGTCTAATTGCCCTGGCTCCGTGCCCAGCCTGGTTCTGGAGGAGGTTGGGAGAGTGCACCTGACCCACCGTTAAACTGCATGGTGCCACACGTAAAGCAACCACCTCTCCGCTTCTGTCTTCCTCCTCCTCTCTGTGAAAACAATGGACTGAAGGGTGGAGGGGGTGGGGGGAGGTTATCTTGATTTGAGATGTTCTTCTTTGAGAATCTGATCCCTTTTGTTATTCAGGGAGCTGTATTAAACGCACATGAACAGGCAGCTTTATTGCATTTTTGCATTAATTGTGTTTGTGCATTAAACGTTATTAGTGTAGTGGGCATGTTTTGTCATACCCATTGCTGTCTGTCAGCTGTGAGGACCAGCCCTCCTGCTCTGGCTTACAGACGGTAGGGCATTGAGAGCAGTGTGCCGGGTGCCTCCTGCATGGTTGCTCCACTTCCCCAAGGTGTGTATCTCCTGTTTCCCAAGTTAGTGGTGCTGCAGGACCTGGCTGGCTCCTTGGAGACAGGAGCCACTTCTTCACACTCCGTCTTGCTTGTGCCTGGAACATAGCTAATGTACAAGAACTGGGTTGACTTCTACTTCCTGGATTCTGGCTAAAGTGTTTCCCCAACTCTGCCCTGCACAGTCCTGAGAGGTCTGACTAGCTTTTTCCTTCTCTTTCACCGAGCAGCCACCACCACATGCATCCCCCATGCCCGGGTAAGGCTTTGTGTCCAAGGATGCTACATGGCTTTGACAATGCCGTTCTCCTGGTCTGCCTGTTGCCCTGTAAGGCTGTGGGCAATTGAAGTTCCTCCTGGAACTATTGACCTTGGTTTGGCCTACCCAGAAAACACACCCATAGGTAGGTCAGGGAAGGATGAAAAATTAGTCACTGATAACCGATTAGGAACTGGGGACGAGCCCACAGAGAAATTCACCAGCAGGACTAAGACTCAAGAGTTCTGGCTCCTGTGCTGAGGCTGCTTGTTGAGCTACCCCAGGTCCTGTACAAGAGGAGACACCTGCAACGGAGAAGCAAGGAGAGATCCTGAGCCGTGGCCAGGACAAGCTCTGAAGCCAGGCTAACCCAAGCCAGATCTCACCCCTCTGCTTACATCTGAGCAAACTGCTTATGATCTCTGATACTCAGTTTCTTCATCTGTTGGAGGGGCGTGACGGTATCCCATTGTGAGGGGTACAAGAATTAGAGGTCCACATGGAGTCGGTATTCAGTAATAATCTGAAGGAGTCACTGAATATAAACCATGATGCTCCAGGCACTTTCCCAATGACCGCGCCATCATTTATGCTTTTGATGAGTGAATGAGTGGATAAATGGATATAAGCTTCCTACCATAGTGCAGGGCACATACTCTGTTCTCAACAATAAAATACTAAATCCATCTGCCATCAAAACTTCACCCTCTCCAACCTGTCTGCTCTCATGAATTGTAAATGCTGGCCCGCAGAGGTGAGCTAATCTTGTCGAGGACACAAGGTGACCCTGAGTCAGAACCTCTGGCACTGCCCTCCTCACCACCTCCTTGACCCTGGACAGCACCGTGTGTTTCCTGTCTGTGTAGTCACCCACACAGCTACAGATCCACCACCTTGTGCTGAATTAGGCGGCCTCCTGTTTGTCTCTTCCTCTCTCTGACCACATCATAATGGCAAGGACTCTCTTCTTCATGCCAGGCTTCCCAGCACAGAGCAAAGTTGTGTTTAAAAAAACAGGAAAGGAAGAAATGAGGTGGGATGGAAGTCAAGAAGGCAGTGAAGAAGGGAAGAAGCCTAAAAAGCCCAACAAGCAAAAGCTCAGCCCCCACCGATGGAGCGGAAGGACCAACCGAAAGAGCTCCCAGAGGACAATGCTGCAAGAATTTAAGCAGCACCATGAGTAGTACTGGCTCAAACATCAAGGTGTAAAATAAACAGTCAGGAGCCTGTGCTGACATAGATACATAACTGAACTAATACAATTGGAAATTAAAAAATAGTTTACATAGATACTCCACCCTCAAAGAAGGGGCACATCACTCCACTTGCTAGTTGTCAGCTGCATACCACAGCTTCCTTCCAAAGAATGGAGTGTGGAAAAAGAGGACAAAGAAGCCACTTAGTACAGGAGAAGCTTGATAAGCATGAGCCCAACCTGCTGATGGACGTCAACGGTCAACAATCACAGATCCTGCTGACCAAGCACCCCTGATGCGACCTGATGACAGCGACGCCATCTCTCTTCCTCCAGAAGCATTGAATTATTAGAAAAATATCAGACAAATCCCAGTAGGGGAACATCCTGTAAAACAGCCTGAAAGCTGTTAGGGTCATCAAAATAGCCTGTGACACAGCCAAAGACACAGGAAAAGTAAGTGTAATGGCGTCCCGGGTGGAATCTTGCATAGAAAAGGGGTATTTAGTGAAAACAAAGAGATTCTGTACACACCATGGCCTTTGATGGACAGTAAGGTGCCAACATAGTGCATCCATTGTGACTGACAAGTGCACCATGTTATTGTAACATGCAAGAAGATGGGAAACGGGAGCCAGGGGCATTGAAGACTCTGTGCTACCTTCTCAAGTTTTCTGTAAATCTAGATTTCAAGATATAAAGTTGGTTAAAAGAATAAGAAAGTAGGACAGTCGCAAGCATCAACCAATGTAATAACTTGACTTTATTGGGATCCTGATTCACAAAAACACAAGCAACAGCAGAAAATAGAAAGAGAGAGAGAGAGAAAGAAGACTGAGAGAGGGAGAGGGAGAGGGAAAGGGAGAGGGAGAGAGAACCAGGACTCAAACCCAGGGCTGCCTCTTCAGGTAAGATTATTCTGCTAACCTGTGACATTGTCAAAGTATTTTTGTTCCTTTTACTGAATACATCTTCCTGTGGAAGAGTAGTCCCAGAGCTGGGCTGCAATAGGAGACTCCAGTCTGATCTTATTCTTTGGGATTGGGAGGGTCACCTCACAGAAATGTGCCCCACCCCCACCCCCATCACACATGGGTAGCGATTTGCATTCTGAAGAGGGAGGCAGCTGACTCAGTCAACACCCACGTATCAGCTCCCATGGAACCACAGTCTCTCAACAGCACAGGGCAGAGGCATCTGCTCTCCAGCCCCACCTACTGGACGCTGTATAAATCACCTGAATGCTTGCCCACATCCATGAGACCTTGTGCTAGCCACTAAGGGAGAAAAACCAGCTTTCATTGCATCAGGAAATGCTAGGACTGGAGGGGAGCTGTAAGATGAATCTCCTCTTTCATTGGAAAGGAGACCGCAAGTCAGAGGGCCGGGGCATTTACTAGACATGGAGTCAAATTGGGCAGGGCTTGAACTTCCTGGCAATGATACCTCAGATAAATTCTTGACTCTCTGGCATTCTGTTTCTTAATCTGTAAAATGGTACATGTCCATCTCCTGTGGATGTTGTAGCTTGGTTGTTATTACACCTTAATCCTTTAATATGAGGTGAAGACATTTTTGATAAATACCACTTGATTGGTACTTGAAGTTAGCATAGTCTCTTCTATTCCCTAGACACACATGACCACACATGTGCATCCTTCCCTTGAGAGTGGACAGCCACAGGGCTGGAGAACAAGCCATTTCCACTATGCTGAGCAGCAGGAGCAGGACAGATGAGCGAAAATGAACAGCTGCCCCCACCTGTTTCATCTTCCATGAAACCCATCGCAAATTCATTGGCTCAAAAGTGTTTCCTTCACGCCTCCCATGCGGCCAACGCTGAAGGGCAGTGTTGATCTCCATCCTTGAGCCAGACGACCCGGAACCTTCCCTGCAGACATCCCTACAAGAATGACTTGAGGTTTGCTCCCTGTGCCCATGGGAGATGGGTGACTGGTGTGCAGTGCTTGGTCAGTGGAGATGGGGATCTCTATGGTGGAAACAGAGCCCTAAATCCAACATCGTGAAGGTCACCCATCCCTCTCCCCTCCCTCCTAGTGCACTTTGAACTGGTGATGACAGGCTCTGCTGCAGTTTTGTTTCCAGAGAGCAGATGTTCTGCCGCCAGGTGTACCCATTCTGGTCTCATTGCTCCACATGCTGGCCACTGTCACCTGACGGGGGTACACATTGCAGCAACTCCTTCAGTGCCTGTTGAGTAAATGACAGGCTGAATGCATGGATGAACATCAATCACCAGGGAGTTTGATAAATGTAAATTGACACCCAGACACGAGTCTCCTGTACTCATTAGTCGCTAACAGAGATCCCGACTTGAAGATCAGACCTCAGATTGTACCAGCTCCCCAGGAAACCCTCGCCCTGGGGTGTGAATAAAGCACAGGCAGGTTTATTTTGTTATGCCCAATATGTCACACCCAATTTCCCAATTTACTGTTGAATTACATACCTTCTAAAAGTCATAGCTTGCTGTCACCTGTTCCTGCCTGGTGTGTGGACTCTTCTCTAGAGAGAAATCCTCAGGTCATTTTCTCAAGGTCAGTGTCCTTTCCTGTGTTGTTTTCTCCATTTTCCTTCACTAACGTTTGTCCACTATGAGCCTGCCCTGTGTCAGGCCTTGGGCTAGACTCTTTGGGATAAAGGGCAATACTTTCTATCTCATCATTTTTTTCCTCTTGTTCTCGCTTGAAGTCAATGTATTTTGGTGTCTTTGCCCCCCCCCCCCCACTTCGGAAATGTACCTAACAAAGGAAAACATTGGCTTCTTTGTTGAAAACATTAACAACCACGTCCCTTTATAGCTCTTTTGGATTTTTCTACTGCATCTGACTCCATGAGCCATTCCTTTCTTCTACACATCCTTGTTTGCTGATTTCCATGTCATCTTTACCTTGTAGTCTCTCTTTCCACAGCTGTGAACCAACATATCTGATTGTATTGCTATTTGAATATTCCCTCAAGTACTTGTAAATGCAATATGTCCTAAACTTATAGATCAGTAAGCTTCATTAAAGAAGGATACTGAAGGTCAAGGTGGCTCTCTGAGTGGGGTGCTCAGAACAGGAAGGATGCATGTATTAGTCGCTAAAATACTAGAGAGGAGCTTTTGAGAAAGAAAAGACTTATTTCAGCTTACCGTTTGGAAGTTAGTATTCAGGATCCAGCAGCCCCATAGTCTGGTGTCTGATGGAAGTTCATCATGGAGGGTGCAGAGGAGGAGAGTGCACATGGCAAGCCAGGAGGGAAAGAGAGAAACTAAACCGAACTTGAACTCAAATAATCATCAGCCCTCTTGAGAGAGCACTCTCTGAGAGCATGCCCACAGTGACCTAAACACCTCCCACCAGACTGACCTCTGAGAGGCCACAATTAGATCAAGTGTCCACCCTTCATCCATCAACCGTTAGCAGTAAGACATCAGGTTAAACATTTGCACGCGTTTGGGGCAAAAAGTCAGACTCCATCCATAACGATTCAGATGGTTGTATCCTAAAAAGGCTTTGAGGTTCAAATTGATGCTACTGCTCTAAAGCCAAGTGGACCATCAAGTATCTAGAGGGAGAATGGGGCCCAAAACTGGAGGAAATGGTCATGAAAACAGGAACACCACAGAGGAGGTGCCTCTGAGTGGCTGATGGGAGGCAGTGTGAAAATGTTGGATGCTGACATGGAGTGTGGAGTGATCCCTCAGCTGGTCTACACAGATGTCTGAAGTTCATTAAACAGGCAGCTGTCTGCCCCCAAAGCCTATGTCCTTCAAACTGCTATGGGTTTTAGAGAAAGAAAAGTAATAGAGTCAATGGGAATGATATTAATGGGTACCCAAGGGAGCCATCCTTGGAATGGGCCATGCAATCCTATGGCAAAGGGGACTCAGAATTCATGTGAAGACGAATGTTCACCAGTGTCATCGCGACCACACCCATGATGGGCTCTTCTTTGTCAAGGAGTTAAAATTCAAGTACAGAAGTCCTCATGGCCACACACTGAAGACATATGAGTGGTTGAATCAGCAAAGAACTTGTGACAAGAATTGTCCTGGGGCTGCACTGTGGTATAGTGGGGTAGAGCCGCTGCCTGGGGTGCTGGCATCCCATATGGATGCCTCTTCGGGTCCTGGCTGCTCCGCTTCTGATCCAGCTCTCTGCTGTGGCATGGGAGGACAGTAGAGAATGGCCTGGGTCTTGGGCCCCTGCACCTGTGTGGGAGACCCAGAGAAGTTCATGGCTCCTGGCTTCAGATTGGTGCAGCTCCTGCTGTTGTGGCTAATTGAGGAGTGAACCAGCATATGGAAGGCCTCTCTCTCTCTCTCTCTCTCTATCTCTGCCTCTCCCTCTCTATGTCCTATTGTCCTCAGGGCTGGCATTGTGAGGCAGTGGGTTAAGCCACCACCTGCAACTCCAGCATCACATATGGATTCTTATTCAAGTTCTGGCTGCTCCACTCCCAATCAAACTCCTTGGATGTACTGAGAAAGCAGCAGAAGATGGCCCAAGTGTTTGGACCCCTGCCCCCAAGGTGGGAGACTCAAATGAAGCTCCTTGGCCCCTGGAGTTGGCCTGGCCCAGTCCTGGCCTTTGTGGCCATTTGGGGAGTGAACCAGCAGATGGAAGGTCTCTCTCTCTCTCTCTCTCTCTGTAACTCTGACTTTCAAATAAGTAATTTTTTTAAAAGAAAAGTATTGTTCTGCCTATAAAATACTTTTGCTTAAGGAGGGGGTGGGGGGTAGGTTGAGGAAGGGAGCTATGAAAGGTTAATTAGTGTTTAAACACAGATGTGTTTCCATTTGGTCTGACTAGGAAAATAAATTATGTTTCTTCAAAGCACAGGCTTACAGGCTATAATTGAAAATGGGCATGGTGAGTACAGCTCAGCCAATGTCACACAAGACACAAAAGAAAATCAAATAGAACAAAGCAGAGGGGCTACCGCTGCCTGGGGCTGAATGAGAAAGCGGGGAGAGGCAACAGGAGCAGAGCGAGAGGGCTTTTCATCCCGCCCTGCCCCTTCCTCCAGGCCACGCTGACAGGCTCTTTTGCTTTTCTGAGCCCTTGGCTCTCCAGTTGTCAGGTCAGAAGCGTAATGGTTTTCACGGGGCTATTGCCAGGACATCGTGTGATGAGATTTGAAGGAAGGGTTGGCGTGATGTCAGTCACGTGTTTAAAAAATGCTCATCCCCAGAAAATGCTTGTTCCATCTACTCTTATCTCCCTGTTCTCTACGTTTCGTTATTTCTAGAAAAGCCCTCAATGAGATGCACCTTCCATTGTTCTCCAATTGTGTCATGCTTGTGTTGCCTCTTTTTCATTCAACCCAGTTTCATTCATGGTCTTTAGTTCAATGAAGGATGATTTGTTAGGAAGTGACCATGTTCCGAGCACATGACCAGGGAATGCGAGGATAAATATGACTGAGTGCACACGCACTTGGAGAGGAATACGGAAAGTACCTGTGGGGTTCTGATCAGCACTTGGATGTCCAGTATTGGTCATCAGCGAAATCCTATAAAGGGTGGATCATGTCCACCACCACGTGTGGTGGTCATGGTAACACTTACAGCAGTGGTTTACAGATCAGGAAACTGAGCCGCAAAGAAGGTAACCGCCTCCTTCAAGGTCAAAGTGAGAGGTTAAGGCTTGAATCACATGTGCTCCTGGGAGCCTCTGGGCTTGAAGCTTCTGCAGGGCCCCTGGCCCACACCTGCTGGGCTGGCCCATCACTTCTCCTCAGTGCTTAGCAGCAGCTGTGTGCTAAAGCCCAGCTATTTGCAACCCTTCCTGTTAAACTGTGGGACCTGTGTCGTACATCAACTATGGTCATCACTAAGAGCTGTGGGATCAGGATTCTCATCTCAACAAGACTGTTTCTCCAAGACCACCGGGGAAGCACCCAAAAGGCAAGTTCCCCCTCATATAATTCCCCTTGACAGCTTATATCCTAGAAAAGGCAATCTGAAGTGGGTCCCAGCATTGTCGCAAATAACCGTGGTAACTGTGAGAACACGTTGTGATGTAGCTGCATGCGGAAAGAGACTTTACTGTCTTGTTCATCTCTGCATCATCCATGCCCGGAAGCAGGACCTCCCACCGCCGCACAACCAGAGCAGAAGCACATTATATATGCAAGACGCGTGATAAATGCTTCTCTCCCTTCTGTTGTCGATCTTGCTCTCCAACTTTCGCACTCAGCGAATCACATTTCCGACACATTGCAAATGCATTCTTTATCACAGTGGTCCTCATAATGCACAAATTATCTTCGACACTTTCTCATGAAACATCCCTGCATCGTATTTGTTATTAATTTCAATTCCACCACCTTTAAAACACAAAACAGTAATCACTATTAATTCCTTGCAATCAATTGTGAGATGTCCTTGCCCACATATCTTCCTACTTTCCACACTCATCTCATTTCCCGCATCTCTATCCATCCTCATGCCAATTTTGTGTCCCAGTTGGCCAATAGGTAGTAAATCCTTTGTCAGTCTGAAAGTCTTTGCTTAACTCTCATAATTCAAATAGCTCTGCAGAGTGTAGACCTCCAGGTCGCCATTCTCAGGGCTCAGCCATCACCACCTACTGTTTGCATTATTGTTGTCAGAGTGTCAATTACCTTTGTTCAGGCTTTTCCAGAGAAAACTCCTTGTTTCCTGAATCTACTGTTGCGGAGGGAGGATCTTCTTGAACATCTCCTTGGTCTCCCTTTGTAGGTGACATGTCCTTTTCTCTGATAACCTTTAAAGATTTATTTATTTTACTTGAAAGAGTTACAGAGAGGCAGAGGCAGAGAGAGAGAGAGAGAGAGAGAGAGAGAGGTCTTCCATCCACTGGTTCACTCCCCAAATGGCTGCTGCAATGGCCAGAGCTGCACCGATCCGAAGCCAGGAGCCAGGAGTGTCTTCTGGGTCTCCCACACTGGTACAGGATCCCAAGGGCTTGGGCCATCTTCCACTGCTTTCCCAGGCCATAGCAGAGAGCTGGATTGGAAGTGGAGAAGCTGGGACTTGAACCAGCACCCATATGGGATGCCGGCACCGCAGGTGGCAGCTTCACCTGCCACGCCACAGAGCCGGCCCCTCTGATGACCTTTAACACTAACAAGTTGAGCTTGAGGCTTTGAGGTTCCCCTCTTAAATGCAAGGATGAAGGTTGCTTGGATTCCCCTCTGGGGATTTGGTTGTTCCTTCACCCCTGTGGGGTCCAGAGGACACCTCCCTGTCCTCTTATCTAGGATCTGGGTCACTAAGGTCTGGTCCCAGTTCCTCCTCATCTGCTGACCTGGAGCTGCACCCGCTCCCTTCCTGCATCTGCACAGAAAGATCCAAGGTTCCCTGTGTGCCGAATTCTTTCACTGCTTCTCAGGGTCAGGCTAGGGTGAAGATGAGATGAGCTTAGGGCATACATTTGTTGTTTTTTTTTTTTTGATTTCCACAATTTTTAACAAATCTTTTTTATTTATATAAGGTGAAGAAATTTCGTGTATTTCACATATACAGATTTAGGAGCATAGAGATACACATTTTGAGGAGTGTCTCTATCCCAGGCACAGAACCCTAGGAACTAGTGCCTCCTTAAATTGTGTGCCCTGGGTGCCCTACGGTGTCTAAGACTTTGAGCAGTCCACTCCCCATGTGTGTGTATATGTGGCTGGGGGATGCAGGGGGGGTTGGGACTCCCTTACTGTTAAAAAAAAGTGTTTATTTTCTCATTTGAAAGTCAGAATTACAGAGAAGGAGAGACATAGAGGGAGAAATCTTACATCTGCTGGTTCACTGTCTAAGGGACTGCAATGGCCAGGGCTAAGCCAAGTTGAAACTAGAAACCAAGAGCTTCATCTGGTTCTCCCACGTGATTAGCAGGGTCCCAAGCACTTGAGCTTGGGAAGTGGAGCAGCTGGGACATGAACCAGCACCCTTACAGGGTATTGGCATTGTAGGCAGTGCCTTTACCCCCTAAGCCATCATGCCAGCACCTTGTAATTCACATCTAACCAAAAGGATGTGGCAAAGTTAACCAGATATCATCTTGTGATAACATTACATTTAGATAGTTAGATAATCCACTTTAATATAGTTACTCTCCCAGAATTTAACACCACAGATAACCCTGGTACATACCATCAACTCAATAAAAATAAGTTTTGAGAGGATGAGTGAATGTCATGTGTCCACTTCATCTCATAACTCTGTAATAGGATAGTGTTCAACATCTCTTTTTGTGTATATCTGTGTGTGTGTGTGTGTTTGAGAGAGAGAGAGAGAGAATTCATAGATCATAGCTCCACCTACAACACTTTTCTGTTCAAGAACACGGGCTTCCCTCTGTAATTCTGAAAGCTATGAGATCCCCGACTCAGAGCCTGAAGATTACATGCAACGTCTGTGGTATGCGGGTCTGTTTCAGTGACAACACCAGACCCTTCCAAGGAGGCAGAAAGTCTGGAGCCTGGCAACAATCCCGTGGGAACTCTGATCAATGCAGAGGTGAAACTCAAAATGTGGAGAAACAAAGAGGAGTGCAATATGAACCCCTATGCAGTTGACCCTGCATGTGCTGTAGAAGGGTCCAGGGTCCTTGGCCATGGGCTTGGCGTCACTACTCAGCCCCATCACAGCGTGCAGGAGCTGGAGAACAAGGTGTGTAGAGGGCTGGCAGAAAGAATGAGTGCTTTGGATTCAGAGAGATCAGAGTGTTATTCCTAGCTTGGTGTTTAACCAGCCGTGAACTCTTGGGTGATGTACTTACATTCCCTCTGCTGTCGTCTGCTTAGCTGTTAAGTTTGGGGTGGAAGGAGCCCCCTTATTGGTTAGTGTGAGGATGAGAGGCCCAGCGACAAACTAAAACAAAATCAAATGCTCACCTGTGACCACTCTCCCATTATTGCAAGACTGCCAAATGCCTTGATGCTGGTTAAGCCAACCTGTCGATTACCATCCACCACTGCCCACCCTTCCCTTGCCTGTGGAGTTGCTAACCTCGCCCTTGGGGCTTCCAGATGCATCTTGGAGCTCAGTCTTGATAAGGTGATTCCTTTGCTCAATGTTTCCTTCCCTGTATTCACTGGCTCCCTGCTGCCGCCTTAGCCATGTACATGTTCTCTGGCATAGTCACAAGCCCATCTCTCTATCAGGGGCATCTGGCTTCCATTCCGTTTCCCCTCCTGAGGCCCCAGCTGACAGCAAGCAGCATAGCAGAGCCTTGGTGCCCGTGGACTCTGGGTTCAGAGGCTCATTCTCTTACTCATCCCCAACTCCTGTACCTCTAGGCAGCGAGATGTTAGGCAGGCTGGTTAATGACAGTGCCGGTCTCAAAAGGCAACGTGCAAATCCAAGGAGGTCAACGCTATGAAAATACTTACAACAGTGCCTGGCACATTCCAACTGCTACAGTTCCACCTCCTCAAGATGAAGTTCTTGGACACTTCCTTTTCAGGCTTCCTTTGGTTTGCCTTTATACCCACTGTTCCAGGTGATTGTGTATATTTTAAAAGAATCTTTTCTTCTTGACAGTGTCTTGTTTATTCTTTGTAGTTCGATGGTAGAGACTCAGATTTAACCTACAACAGTGTTCAATGAACATGAAATTGACCATCCAGAAAGCATATGGTCAGCTCTGTTGGGTTGTGCCATCCGCTCATTTATTATTCTGCTTTGTTCGCTCCATTGCCCTGCATTTGATTACAAGTACTGTCAGAGAAGCCCATTTGGCCTTTGTTAGAGTGGGAAGAATGATGACTGTCAGAGGCCGGCATCAGAGGATCCTGGAGCACGTGTGCTGGACCAGTCTCCAGAGGCAAGGCTGTGCCCCCAGGTGCAATCAGACTCCTGGGCCCAGAAATTTCCATAATCGCCTCAGGATCTCATGGCTGCCCATAAGCAGATCCGCACTCGGATTTTCCCTCAAATAGAGAAGCGAAACAGCAGGTTTTCTGCCTACTGCAAGAATTCTAGAATATTACAAAAATAAGTGACTCCTTGAGAGTAGACTTGAACATGACTCCCTGAGTAGAATGGAAATCAGAGAAACACCCTGGCTGGAGGGCTCTGAGCTTGACCGATGGGTGACCAGGCTGCAGCCTCAGCCTTGTGCTTCAAGCCCGTCCTCTGCTTGTGACTCTGGGCAGGGCCAGTTCCCCTCAGGAAGTGAGAGAATCGTTTCCCTTACTCAATGTTTAGGATTTTTATCAGTCCCTTAATGAAGAGAAATAAAGGTAATGCCAGAGCCATGCTTCTTAGTTGTAAAGTTTATTGAAGTTGCAGCTCAGGTACCTTACCTGTGACATAATCACTAGGACTTATCACAAGTCATGTGTTATATTTTATTTAGAAAATTATCAATTAATTAATTAATTTGAGAGAGAGAGAAAGAGAGATTCCATCTGCTGGTTCACTCCTCAAATGCCTACAACAGCTGAAACTGGGCCATGTAGAAGCCAGGAACCAGGTCTCCAACATGGTGCAGGGGTCCAGCTACCTGAGCCGCCACCTGCCGCCTCCCAGGGCCTGCGCTGGCAGGAAGCTGGAATGGCTGCTGGAGCCAGGGCTGGAATCCACACACTTCAGTATAAATGCCCATCAGCGTCTCAACTGCTAAGCCAAACGCCATGTCTGCATCTCACTTCCACCTTTTGAATTTCTGACTTTTATAGTTTAGAATGAAAGACCCTTCAGTTACCACAAATCTAAGCCATGCTGGTGTGACTGCTGCTGCGAGCGTGAGTTTGGGCAGCTGTTCTGGGAATCAACTCCATAGTATCCATCAAGACGCCTCAGAATCTCCATTACTTGTGTTTCATTGACTTTACTCCTAGAAATCCACCCAATGAAAGAAACAGAATAACTATGAATAAACTATGAATAGACAGAATAACTATGAATAAACTATGAATAGACAGAATAACTATGAATAAACTATGAATACACAGAATAACTATGAATAAAGATCTACGTGTGCACGTGTGTGTGTGAGCATGTGAACATTTTAGGGGTGATCTTTCTTCTGATAGAGTGAAAAGTAGAAATAAGCTATCTCACACAGCCTGGGATTAAAATCATGTTAGTATGCTGTGAGAATGAAATATAAGGCAGTATGAAAAATGGCATTTACATAAATGTTTAAAAGTGTAGAAAAATTGTCATGATGTGACTGTGAATAAAGAGCCAGAATATAAAGTTGTATGTGTATTCCAATTGTGATTTTTAAAAAAATGTTTATTTGAGACGGGATTTGAGAGAGAGAGAGAGAGACTCCCATCCTCAAATGCTCACAATGGCCAGGACTGAAGCTAAGGTCCAAGAACCCAGTCCAGGTCTCCCACGTGGCTAAATAACTTGAGTCATCACTGTGGTCCCCGAGAGTCTGCATTAGCGGGAAGCTGGACTCAGGATCCAGAGTTGGGTGTCAAATTCAGGTACTCCAGAGAGAGACATTGGCACCTCAACCAACATCTTACCTGCTGGGCTGCACACCCACCTCAGCAGTTGTAGGTTTTTACCTGTTTATTTAACATATACATTTTGATGAAAGAACACATACTAGATTGTGATGAGTTGAGATCAAGGATTCTGAACTGGAGGTGAGTCGTTTTTCTCCAAGTGGGTATTTTGCAGTGTCTGGAGATATTTTTAGTTGTGATGCCTTGTGTATGTGTATTAGGGGGGAGGTGCTACTAGAGACTAGGGATGCTGCTACACATCCCGTGTATCACAGGACAGCACCCCTACCATGTACACACACACAACAAAGCACTATTCAGCCCAACACGATGCCCTTTGGTACCAAGTTTGGGAAGTCCAGCGTCCTGTTCTCACCTTCTCTCTGACCCCTCCTAATAGGAGCAGAGAGTCTCATCTTCCTCTCCACCCCTCCTCACGGTATGGCTGGGTATTTGTTCTAGCTGTTTAGACACTGTTAAGATGCCTGGGTCCCTCTCTGGAGTACTTGAGTTTGAGACCTCTCTCTTCTCTGGACTCCAGCTTCCCACTAAGGCAGACCTTGGGAGGCAGCAGGCGATGGTTCAAATAGTTGGGTTCTTGCCACCCACAGGGAGACCTGGATCGAGTTTCTGGATCCAAGCATTGTTGTATGCAGCTTGGAAAAGAACCAGATGGGAACTATCTGTCTCTCAGTTAAATGAATAGATACAAAAATAAACAAACAATAAGAGGTTTTAGTATTTACATATTACCTATGCATATTTCTTGTGTTATGTATAGTACCTAATACAATCTAAATGCTATCTCAATAGTTGTGATACTGTTATTTAGGGAATAGTGACAAGAAAAAGTCTCTGTGTGTTTAGAGAGATGCAGCTTTCTTAAGCCTAACTACCTAGTCCATGAACTTGTAGGGGCAGAACTGGAGGACACCGAAGCCAACACAGGTGTGGCAGAGCCCTGGTGAGCTCTGGGACTATGTGAGAGAAAAGCCTCCATTAAAGGAGAAAGTGTAAGAAAATACTCCCATGGGGCTGTGCCACCTTTTCCACTGGAGTGGAGCCCTGCATCGAGTTGTCAAACCTTCTTTCAGTTCCTGGGATCCAATGAGGTCAACATCAGCCTGGCAGATCCTGCTGGGAGAGATCAATCTGTTGGCTGTGTTTTCCTGCAGCTGGCTGCCTGGGGATTAATTATTTCCTATCGATCTTATTGTGCACTAGGACCCGTCTCCATCTACCCTTTGCATGACCCTCCTCATTTGCTCTCACTGCAGTGGTGCAGACAGATCTTAACCCAGTTTTCAATCTTGTTTACATGTCCGATTTAGAAAGAAAATCGACCCTCCTCTCGCTTGTGAAAGTACAGTTCGACTTGTCTGGGAAAGAGAATTATTCTGTTTTGTAAGCTTTCCAGAGCTTTAAATATTAGTCAGGTTTAAGAGCCATTATCTTAGCTGTAATCAGGTGCACAGCTCTTGGCGTGGCCCAAGGAGAAGAGGATTAACCTTCTTTCCGTGTAGCGACAGCAGGGCGGCTGCCTGCTGTCAGGGGGCGGGACACTTGGGGAGACTTAAGACCCACTGCGGTCTGCAGCCCTGCCTCCCACCGTGCACCTGCAGCCCCTTTCCCAGAAGGCACGGCTGCTGGAAACTCTCCTGCAAAGTACACCCCTCGGAGTCCCACAGAGCGTGCTGGGAACTTCCTCCTCCTGCCAGCCTTTCAGCCAAAAAGGTGGCTCTCACATCCCTCCTCAATCTTCCACCCTCGGTCTTTTCCAGGCACGCGTTGCCAAGTCAGTCCTTCATCCCTCCCTTGAGGATAAACGCGCTCCTCCCACTCTGTCTGGCTCTTGCTTCCCCCTTCTTATCAAACAAGTTGGCCGATACTGCTGTATTTCACTGTGTATTTTGGAAGTCTGATCTGCCTGGCTAATTACGGTTTCTCTTGTGGACGCAGCTTTCCACAGCGGCTCACCTGGAGCAGGTGCTGTGGGGCAGCAGGCCCAGGTGCAGGAAGCGTTGCCAGCTGCCAGCTCACAGCTGAGTCACTCCGGGGGAATTCTTAGCCTGGGGGAAATGCTCCTGGTGACGGGTTCAGGTAGGGAAATTCAGGCCTGGATCTTTTGTCTAAATATGTGAAATCATCCCCACAGCTCCCAGGGAATGTTTTAACTGTGCAAGGACACCTCAAAAGTTCATGGGATGTAGAATTAGAAGATAAGCTTATTTTGGTGAAAAGATTTTGAAATCCATGTGTGGTTTTTCCACAATACATATTTTCCAGGAATGTTTGGAAGATGCCTTGTATGTATGGATTTCAGAAATCTTTCCAACAAAGTAAACTTAGCATGTCTTTTTAAAAGATTTATTTTATTTATTTGAAAGGCAGAGTTACAGAGACAGGTAGAACCAGAGATAGTGAGAGGTCTTCCATCCACTGGTTCACTCCCCAAATGACCGCAATGGCCAGAGCTGAGCTGATCCAAATCCAGGAGCCAGGTGCGTCTTCTGGGTCTCCCACGTGGGTGCAGAGGTCCAAGGATTTGGGCCATCTTCTACTGCTTTCCTAGGCCATAGCAGAGAGCTGGATCAGAAGAGGAGCAGCTGGGACTTGAACCGGTGCCCATATGGGATGCTAACACTTCAGGCTGGGGCTTTAACCCATTGCGCCACAGTGCCGGCCCCAACTTGGCATATTTTAATTCTATTTCCTTCAAACATTTTGAATGACTTCATATTGCAAGTTAGCCTCTCTCTCTCTCCCTCTCCCTCTCCCTCCCTCTCTCTCTCTCTCTCTCTCTCCCTGCCCCCTCTTTCTCTCTCTGCTTAATTCTGCTTCCACATCCCTTACCTGACATCACACCGCCATAAAATTGCTGTACAGAAATGCCTATCTCAGAGTCTGTTGCCCAGAGAACCCAGCCCCACAGACATCTGCTTGTAACTGCAAAATCAGCTCTTGAATGGACTTCCCCAAAGTCACGCAGTCAGCACTTGTGGTTGGCCACAGGTTTCTCTAGGAATTAATGGCCTGGGCACACGGTTGGGATGGTTTCCCTTACAAGGTCTGATGGGACGGCCTGTGTTGACTTGATCAGAATAACTTATTTCCAGTTAGCTTCATCAGCCTGTATCCTTCTCTCCCTCAATCCCGGTGGTCTCATGGGTTTTCAATAGGACTAGGAACTTCCGATGGGACCTGAAGAGTGGGGAGTGGCATTGGAATGTCAATGCCATAATTATAGGCATAAGTACCACTAAGAGCTCTCCAATAGCAACGGAGAAACACAAAACAAATCTATGTTCATTAGCCTAAGTGTAGCCTGAAGTCATGTAATAATCTGACCTAGCCTCATTCTCTGCCTCTCTCAATACAGCTCTGTGTTGCACCTGTTGTTATAGTCGGTGCACGCTCTTACTTTAGTATAGTCAGTAGGCTCTGTTCTCTTAGCATAGCCACTATACTCTATTACTGTAGGTAAATAACACACACTACAGCCATGCACAAGTAGTATTCTGCTGTAACCGCAATTAGCACACAGCTTGAACCTTTACACCTTTAACCAGCAGTTGGCTCTGGCAGGAGCCCTCCACCTCACCCAGCCTGAAAAGCTTTCCTATTCCCCAAAGTTCATCTTACCCATCTTCTCCTTTCAGTTCTCAACACCTCTGCGAATCTCGCCCTTCCTGCTTTGTGTCCCACTGTGGTTCCTCTGTGGGTCTGCTATCACAGCACTAGGTGTGTGCCCTCTAAGAGGCCTGGTGGTCCTGGGCTCCCTCGGCTTCCTGGCCATCGCTCAGTAACCCGTGCAGCTCCAGCGGCTAGCACAGTGCCAGAAATACGCAAACCAGGTGCGCAGCGAATGTGTGTGGAATTGAAGTAAGCTAGACTCCCGTTTTGCATCTCCAGCATTGCCTCTCTTAGCCTGCGGAAGAGATGCCAGCTGTGCCAACCCACAGCATTGCCTTGGGACACAACTTTGCATGTAGTTTCCAAGTTCCCATCCGCGATTTACCTAATTGACTCCCTTCTAAACCCATGAAAGGGAAGTGAGAAATGGACTTAATGTTTCTGATGATAAAATCAGCCATGCAGGTCTTTCCCTTTCATTTTGACTCAGAGAGACTTCCGCGCAGATCCTGGAGGGTAGCTGGGGAGGAGTGAGTCGCCTGGTCACCCTGGGTACTCCTCAATCATCACCGTGTAAAGGGGGCTCCAAGCAGATCCCCCAGGGCTTGCTGACTGGGGAGGCACAGATTCAAGTCTGAGGTTTGTCAAGTGGCAAGAGAAGGCAGAAGCACCAAAGGGGCTCCAAAAAAATCGTGTCGGTCCCTTTAAGGAGCTGGTGGCAATGAAGACACACAGGTGCAGAGCAGTTCTAACCCAGGCTTGGTATAAACAAACTCAGGGAAGCTATCAGATGGACAGAGACCTCTGATGGACACAGTGCCAGGTCTCCTATGAGTTCCGATCACCCAAAGTGAAGACGGAAATGCCACAGCTAAAAAAGCAATGCTACTGTATCCCAGAACCAAGAGTGTTCCAGAACACTCTCATAAAGACAAAAACTAGGCCTTGAAAGGTCTGATCTAATCCGGCGCCACGGCTCAATAAGCTAATCCTCCGCCTGCGGCACTGGCACACTGCGTTCTATTCCTGGTTAGGGTGCCAGATTCTGTCCTGGTCGCACCTCTTCCAGTCCAGCTCTCTGCTGTGGCCCGGGAGTGCAGTGGAGGATGGCCCAAGTGCTTGGGCCCTGCACCCCATGGGAGACCAGGAGAAGCACCCGGCTCCTGGCTTCAGATTGGCAGCAGCCATTGTGGGGTGAACCAACAGCAAAGGAAGACCTTTCTCTCTGTCTCTCTCTCACTGTCCACTCTGCCTGTCAAAAAAAAAAAAAAAAAAAAAAAAAGGTCTGATCTAACCTGTCAGTAAACTAACTCCTGTCAGAACAAAACTTGGCATTCTTGGAAGAAACGCAACGAAACGGCAGCATCCAGACTCTCAACACTGTGGCATACGCAAGGTTCAGAAAACACTAGGAGTAACCGACAAGCATGGAAGCAGGAAATACAATTTGTCACAAACAGAGCTGACAACAACTGATCTCGAGATACTTCAGATGTCGGACTTTTTTTGTTTATTTATTTACCTTTATTTACTTGAAAGGCCGAGCACCAGCAATTGAGCAATTGAGGGAGGGAGGAGGGAGGGAGAGAGGGAGAGAGGGAGGGAGAGAGAAAGAGAAATCTCCCATCCACTGGTTCACTCTCCAAATGGCTACAACACTGGGGCTGTGCCAGACTGAAACTAGGAGCCCAGAGCTTCTTCCAGGTCTCCCACGTGGATGCAGGGGCCCAAGCGCTTGAGCCATCTTTTTTTTTTTTTTTTTTTTTTTTTTTTAAAGAGCAACTGGGACTAGAACCTGGCGCCCATATGGGATGCCAGCGCCGCAGGTGGAGGATTAACCAAGTGAGCCACGGCGCCAGGCCCTTGATCCATCTTTTGCTACTTTCCCAGGCATATTAGCAGGGAGCCGGATCAGAAGTGGAGCAGCCAGGTCTGGAACTGGTGCCCATATGGGACAGTGGCATCACAGGCGGTGACTTAACCTGCTATGCCCCAACACTATCTCCTGTGTTTTTATTTTAATATTGGCTTTGCCACTTTAAAACATTTTTATTATTTAAAACATGTTATTAATATTAATAGAATATATTTCATGGAATAATTCTAAGATAACCGTCCTTTCTTCCCTTTCCATCTCCCTCCCTGAATCCCCCTTCCTTCTTTCATTTCTTTTTTTCTTTAATTTTTGCACAAACATAACTTCAATTTACATTATAATCACTGGCTTAATGCACCACTAACCATAATAGTCAACAAATAAAAAGTAGAAAGACCACTGTTCCACTTTCTAATCTGCCCCACCCCCATTTCTGTGTACACAACCTCATCTTCATTTTCAGCACAGCACCATTGGGCTTATTCCAGTTCATTCTAGTTTTCTCTTTCTCTGTATTTGTCATTGCTTTTTTTTTTTTTACACTGTGGAATCTATGTTCCATCATCCTGAATATCTTTACTTGTTTGCAAGATCTCCATTTGCTTAACCCAAACATAACTGTGTCCCCTCATCTTTCCCACCCCATCTCTGGTTCAGGTGCTCTCCTCCCTCTGCTCGGGCCCTGACATACCACGGCAGACCACTGCTGTCTGTGGACACTCTCCCTCAACCTGCTCCAGCTTATGTACCCTGCAAAGCCCCCACCCAACTCATGCACATGGAGGACTCAACACCCCTGGGCCACTTGTAGCTACAGAAACCCCAGAATCACTTGCACTTCTGCTCATCCTCAGAGATCACCCATCCACCCGAGTCCACCCCCAGATCCATCCCTCATGCCTTCAGCTCTATGGCCATGTGGTCAGACACCCACCACCACCTGCAGCTCCACAGCTGTAGAACCTGATCATCTTACCCCTGTTCAGTTTTTCAGGCCAAAGTCTGATGCCCACAATTCAGCTTTTGTCTTTTCAACTAACTTGGGAATAGTTCAGTTCTCACAGTTAAATGAATATGAACCTTTGACATCCATAAAGGAAAATAGAACAAAATTTAGCCCATCAGATTTGGCAGCTTCACAGGACTGACCTAAACCTTCTCGTGCCTCTTGGGGTCCAGTTTCCTGCTTGAGGCAGGGAATGGGAGACAGCCTGATGTATTTAATACTCATGAGAAGCACTCAAAGTTGCAGAGGGGACCCCCTTCACAGAAGGGGTCGATGAAGAAAGGGGAGGCGAGAAAGGATTCTGTTCCACCCCATGAACTCCACTGGTGGAGGGACTGGTTTTAGTTTGGAGCTAGTCTCATTTCTTCAGAGGCCAAACCCATTAAAGAGTTTTGGGTTACAGGGTTCAGGATTCCCTGAAAGATAAGAACGCAATGTTCTCTTTCCCTTGCTCTCCGGCCACCGTCTCAGGAAAGCCGCCATCGGATCTCTGCGTGGGGCTACAGGGGCCCCTCCCCTGGCCTGCCTGGCGTGAGTCTCTCTCCACCTGGATCAGGTCATCTGTCTCTTCCATGCACCTGGGCTGCTGATCTGACGGAATGGAGGCTCTGTAGTCTGTGGTCCAGGCTTTCCAAACCGGCCCCTGCTCAACAACCCTGTCTCAGGCCCAGCCTTCTCTACGCCGGATGACCTCAGCAAGTCAGAAAATGGAGACAGGCTAATGGTGAGAATCCGGGGAATGAATGAATGCAAGTGTGCAGTTGGTCAAGTATTAGAAAACTGCTACGGGTGTTGACATTATCATAAGAACTCAGTGAAATGCGTTGAGATGGATTTTTTGGTGGCTTGGATAGTTCATAATTGTAAAAATGACTTGGGAGGCAGGCAGAGCCTCCTTGGGTGGTTTGTAAAATCAAACAGCCAGGAAAGACCTGCAGTGGTGATTAGATGCTCACCACAAACCACGGCTCCTGGTGAACACCAGCCCTTTGGTGTTGAGGGCTGTGTCCCCACGGCTCTGTGGATTCACGAGCCTCTAGGAAGTTGAGGCTCCTTCCGTCTGATCCTGTTGATTCACAGATGAGGAAACGGCACTCCAGAGAAGCTGAGTGGTTTGTTCAAGGTGGAACACTGGTGGACGCAGTGATGCACCTGGTAGTGGGGGCGGGGTGCGTGGCTCATCGTGAGACACTGCTTGTGCACCACACCCACTCGCGTGTTTGAATCCCTCAGGGCTGATGCTAGTTACTATAGTTTCTCCAGCAGTCATTTGTCCAGCCAGTCTCTCAAGATAGGCTTCAGAGGTTATTAATAATGAAAAAAAATTGTTATAGTTCTTCTTTTCATTCAAAAATGGATTTAAATGCTCTGCAAAACCATTTATTATTTTAATCTATTTTGTATGTTGGAGTCTTGTTAAAGATTCACTTTGAAATCAAGGGTCCTGCTACTGAAAATGCTATAAAAACCATTGACCTAGAAGAAAAATAAAATGCTGAAGACACTAGGCATAAAATTGCAAGTGGCTGGGTTTGTGTGTATGTGTGAAGGGGTGGGGTAGAACAGGCTGATGGGAGCAGGGAAAAGTAAATTCAAAAAATATTTTCCAAGTACCTAATACACACAGGTGTTACTCATGGGAAGAACACCTTTTGATTTCCTTGTTTTTGCTATATCACCCTCTGCTACTAAAAATTTCACTGGAGGCAGAGGATTCAAGAAGAAGAGGAAGAAGAGGAGGAAGAAGAGGAGGAGGAAGAGAAGGAAGAAGAGGAGGAGGAGAAGGAGGAGGAGGAAGAAGAGAAAGAGGAAGAGGAAGAGGAAGAAGAAGAAGAAGGAGGAGGAAGAGGAGGAGGAGGAGGAGGAGGAGGAGGAGGAGGAGGAGGAGGAGGACAGGGGCCGGCGCCGTGGCTCACTTGGCTAATCCTCTGCCTACGGTGCCAGCATCCCATATGGCCACAGGTTCTAGTTCCGGTTGCTCCTCTTCCAGTCCAGCTCTCTGCTGGGGCCCAGGAAGACAGTGGAGGATGGCTCAAGTGCTTGGGCCCTGCACCTGCATGGGAGACCAGGAGGAAGCATCTGGCTCCTGGCTTCGGTTCGGCGTAGCTCCGGCTGTAGCAGCCATTTGGGGAGTGAAGCAAAAGAAGGAAGACCTTTCTCTCTGTCTCTCTCTCTCTCTGCTATAACTCTACCTGTCAAATAAATAAATAAATAAATAAAGACAATATTAGAGACAGTGACAGAGATAGAGATAGAGATCTCATCCATGGTTTACTACTCAATGCCTGCACCAAGCAGGGTTGGGCCAGGCTAAAGCCAGGAGCCAGAAGCTCACTCTGGGTCTCCCATGTGGATGGCAGGGACCCGACTACTTGAGCCATCACCTGCTGCCTCCTGCGGTGTGCATTATTAAGAAACTGAGATGGAAAGCTGAGCTGGGACTTGAAGTCAGGCATTCTGATATGGGATACGCTGTCCCAAGCAGCAGCTTAGCTGGTGAGCCAAAACTGCTGTTCTTGTGTGGCCAAGTCATCGCCAGGACTCGCGTGATTCTGTTCTGTGATGACAGATGCACCTGACCCTTGTGCCGTAGCTGTGAACTCAGGTTAGTCTGTATCCTGAGGATGATGCTACTGAAGAGTTCTCATGAAGAAACGGAAGAAGGTCCTTTATTTATGCTCGGGATTTTGATTCCTAGAGAGAGGAGAATGCTGTGGGTAACTCCAGTCCATGGGGCTACAAGTACTCAGTGCAGTACTTTTAAAACTTCCCATGTCGAAAGCAGTAGAGGATGGCCCAAGTCCTTGGGCCCCTGTGCCCACGTGGGGGACCCAGAGGAGGCTCCTGGCTTCAGATCGACGCAGCTCTGGCTCTTGTGGCCATCAGGGGAGTGAGCCAGCAGATGGATGACCTCTCTCTCTCTCTCTTTCTCTCTCTGCCTCTCCTTCTCTCTCTGTGTAACTCTGACTTTCAAATACATAAATCCTTTAAAAAAAAGCTACCCATGTCATAACCTACTGTAAGAAATGCATTTTACATTATGCTCCAATATGTACACACACTGACATGCACATGCATGGAACTAAATGTATTACACAACAATGCAATGCTTGGCCTTCCTGAGTGCAGTGAACTCTGTTCATTATTCTATTCTGTTCCATTCCATTCCATCCCATTCTTGTCTTGCTGTAAATCATTCTATACTTCTTTTTTTTTAAAGATTTATTTACTTGAAAGAAGGAGAGGCAGAGAGGTCTTCCATCTGCCGGATCAGTCTCCAAATGGCCATAGCAGCTGGAGCTGGGCCATCATCCACTGGTTTCCCAGGCCATATCAGAGAGCTTGGTCAGAAGTGGATGCCACACGGTGCGGTGGCTGGTGCCCAGTGAAATTCTGGCTCTTCCACTCACTGGAGGCAAGACCTTGGCCACTATACTACTCCAGGGATCTGGGGGATGTGTCTTGGGGTGTGTGTGTGTGTGTGTGAGAGAGAGAGAGAGAGGGAGAGAGAGACTATGTCTGTGTTTCACTTGGAAAATGGACAGAAAATAGTGTTTTCCCTGGGAAACTGTCTAGTATCACTCATGGAGCACAAACAGCACTCACTACTACCATCAAAACATGCAAGGAATTTTACATAGCGTGCTTTTTCATTGGTAAATGCTGAAATGAGCTTAAATGACACAAAGACTTCATGCCCAACTCTGCCCCTACAGCTCAGTTCAACTTCTGTAGACTTGTTTTCTGAATCACAAATTTCCCTCCCTGAGGGTTTCAGGAACCCAACCCAGGAGGGAACATGCAAGAGAGTGAAACATTGAAAACTCAAATCCTTTCCTTGAGTTTTTGTGACGTCATTTTTGGGATAGATTTGTGTCACCGGGAATTCTTTCTCCACCTGCCTGCTTTTGTCTTTCTCTGCTCACTCACTCACAGGTGGCGACTGGCAGAGTCCTGTCCCTGGTCATCATCTCTGCCGTCTCTCCAGATGATGCCAGTGACCCCCATGCCTATGCTTCCTGCCTGACCTCCCTGCTTGACTTCACCCCCTGCTGGGTTTCTGGAACTGAATATCCACTGAATGCTCAACTCCCCATCACCAGTGTCTGCTCCGTTCTCATCTAACTCACGTGGTAGAAGCCCTAAGAGGCTGGTACCCAGGTCAGACGTCTGGGAGTCATCTCTATCCCATCTTCTCCTCCGCCTGTCCCATGCAACCATTCAGAAAATCCCATCCGTCTTGGCCTCTGAATATTGCTTAGTTCATTCCGCTTCATGATTCCTACTACGAGTGCCTGGAAATGCATTTGCTCCTCACCAGCCTCCCAGGCATCATTCTCCTCCCCAGTTCCCCACCCTATGCATTTCTGCCCTGAAATCAGAATGATCTTTCTAAAATGCATGCCTGGTTGTGTCACTAACTGCATTCCAAACCTCACGATATCTGCCCATCACCTGCAGCATCATTACCCCCAGAAGTGTGCAGCGAAGAGATTGGAGCAGAGATGCTCGGGGCAAGAGAACCTTCGGTGGTCGAGGAACTGTGTGGATTGTTTCAGGCTTTGCCCAGCCCCACCCCCAAGTGTTGACTAATCTACATAGCAGGAATATATTGGATTTTTAACTCTAATATTTCCAAGGCTTATTTTTGTCTTATATTTCAGAACTAGCATTTCAAAAACCCCTCATTTGTAGAGTAATGGGCAAAGCTTCTAGCAGGGTTTAGATGGCCTTCCAGCAGCATGCTTGTCCTGCATCACCTCAGATGGTATCAACCCTCTTCCCACTCCGTGCTCCAGGAGAACAGCTAACAGGAAAAGCAAGTCTTCCCCTCCCCTGCTGGCTAAGTCCTTCACTGTGGAAGCCCGGACACTGAGCACAGGATCGCTCTGCCAGAGGCAGCACAGGTCAGCAGGTGGTGGGGGCTCCTGAGCCGGACACATGAGGCCAATTTGGGTGGTCGGTTGTGGGCAAGTGACTTAATTTTGCAGGCTTTTGCTTCCTTCATTGTAAAGTCAGGGTGGTAGTAATAAGTCCTACTTCTGTAGGCTAATTAGGAGAGCTAAATGAGCTGTTATTTATAAAGCACTTAGAACAGCACTTTGTGTATAATGAATTCTATATATGCTCAGCTACTGTTACCGGTAGATAGATAACTCAGTAGATAGATAGATAGATAGGTAGGTAGGTAGGTAGGTAGGTAGATAAACAGACAATGTGCATTGAAAATCAACAGAGCCCACCTAGAAGCTTCTCTTGTTGACTTCTGCTCTCCTCCATGCTGGCTCCCTCCATGGGCATCCCAACCCCTGAGGGCTGTGATGGGCCACCAGAGTCCAGCCTAAGTCCCTCTCCTTTTAGTACTTTGTCCTTACTCAGTCCTTGGAAGTCCATGTAGAAATCCTGCTCAACAGCCCCAAGCCACCTTTCTCCCAAAGTCCTCAGCTTCTCCTAACATAGTTACACTAAGGAAATACTCTAGGGACCTCTAAAAGCATCATTGACCACACCAAGGGGTGACAGGAGCTGGGAGAAGCAGTGAAGAGAGCCCCATGAGGTCCACCTGTGCCATATTCCTCATCTATGGTCATGCAGTAGAGTCTGGCGTTCAGTTCTTATCTCTCCCAGCTTCCCACTTTACGTTCCAAAGGAACAATTGCCATCACTTTGCAGACTGTTACCCCAAGTCAGTGTTTTAAAACTATGAAAGTGGTAAAGTCAATTCAATAGAAACTTAGCCAGAGTTTTAAAATAAAGAAGTATAGAATGGGAGCTGGTGCTGTGGCGTAGTGGGTAGGGCCACCACCTGCAATGCTGGCATCCCATGTGGATGCTGGTTCAAGTCCCAGCTGCTCCACTTTTTTTTTTGACAGGCAAAGTGGACAGTGAGAGAGAGAGAGACAGAGAGAAAGGTCTTCCTTTGCCGTTGGTTCATCCTCCAATGGCCGGCGCGCTGCGGCCGGTGCACCGTGCTGATCCGGTGGCAGGAGCCAGGTGCTTCTCTTGGTCTCCCATGGGGTGCAGGGCCCAAGCACTTGGGCCATCCTCCACTGCACTCCCGGGCCACAGCAGAGAGCTGGCCTGGAAGAGGGGCAACCAGGACAGAATCCGGCGCCCCGACCGGGACTAGAACCCGGTGTGCCGGCGCCGCAAGGCGGAGGATTAGCCTCGTGAGCCGCGGCGCCGGCCTAGCATCCACGTCTTTTCACAAGGCCCGGCACTGGAACCTCCTCCAGGTGCAGCTCCCAGAGAACCTTCGTGAGATGCTTGTGCATTCTCACCACTCGCAGCAGAGAGAGTAAAACTCAAAACTGGTCGCCGGCTCCCTGGTTTCCTAATTGTTCAACGCCTTTCCAGTCTTACCACATCAAGTTCTGTGTCACTCATCCTAAACCCTCTCGAGGACTGCCTGGACCCTGCAGGGACTCGATGTGAACTGCACAGGGAAACAGCGGGTCACCTGTAGACGAGGCCATTAGGTACGAGACGCATTTGTGCAGGGGGAGGGACTGCAGTACGTTCTACCTTCAAATGGAATCCTTCGTATGCATCGTGGGGAGGAAACAGCCCAGTGATAACATCCTAAGGTGAGGGTAATTCTATTTTGAGCTGTCATTTTCCTAGACAGTGCATGGATTACAGCCCCTTTCCCCAGTGTGCGCGGTGTCAGAAAAGAGAAACGACAGAGCTGTTCCTTGCGGCTGGCTTACAGGCTGCTCTCTGAGTTAGATAAGAAACTAAGGAGCAAACCCCTTGCCTACATTTTTATTGAAATACAGGGAAGAGCGTCTCTCTTTACGACGTCTGGAGCCTGAAAGAGCTATGAATCACAGCCAAATGGCATCAGATATTTAGTCATTCGTTTCCTATTCTGATCAAGGTGACAAATCTCGTGCAAAATAGCTCTCCGTGCCTCATATCAGCTTTCTAAGATGTGGGGAACAAGGTTTGACGTGTCGTTATCGACCCAGCTTTGAGCGTGTACACGGTTTGTCTCAGCTATCAGGGAAATGGGCAGTCTGCCAGAACCCCCCTGGCTGTGTCAGCGGCAGGACACCCGTACATGGCTACAGCTGGGAATCTTGGGACACATCCTAGATAGGACATTGACGTGTGACATACAGAAGTATCATCAGGGTCATTTCCTTATCAATCAACTATTCAAATTTGTCTAATGGAAAGTGTAAAAGGCTGAAGGGGGTTCAGGGGTTCCTGGGGCCAGAACTCACATTTTATTCCTCTCTGGTTGGCTGTGCCAAATCTAACCTCCATGTTTAATTAGTTAACTGGCTTCTCAACCGCTGTTCCTTGGGAAAACATCCTGGGCTGTAGGATATGGAGCTGGTGAGGAGGTGATCACAGGTCTATGACGAAGTCCGTGGCTTTACGCAGGCATGGAGGACCACAAAGAAGAGATTGGACATCCTGTGTGTGAGTGTATCCTATCCGATTTCAGAAAGGGACAAACATCCGATTGGCAGTGAAGCGCAGGAATTAAAACTCAGAGCTCAAGTCCGTGCCCAGGACTTGAACCTTGGGTCAGGCACTTGGCACCTGACGTTTACCTTTCTGACCCCCAATTTTCTGCTCTGTAAGTAGAGTTAGGGGAGCACGCACTCTCCTGGAAGGAATGGGAGATTCTGGGAAGCTATGCCTGCCCGGAGCAGCGCGTTGAGAGAGGCATGCCCAAGACCAGCTGTGGCTGAGTACGCACTCATCCCAGTCAGACACCTGACAGGCTTCGGAACCCACTGCCAAGCACGAGGTGGAGGAACGGGCGGACTCAGAGATGCTGAGGGCTGCTACCCTGGGCAGGCACGTTCCCTCCTCCTGGTGTGACACGCACGTGTTCCTGGGCACGGACGTGATGGCTCCGCCAGCTACTTTCTGTTCTTCCCTACCTGGTCCCTCTTGCTCAAGTCAGCACTTTTCTGCTCCTCACCTGTGCCAGTTAGGAAGCACCCAGTGGCAAATAAGACAACCCCAGTTAAAGGAATTCTACCACCCAAGAATCTATTTGCCCCCCCCCCCCCTTGAAACGGTTGTGTTGGCAGCCATTCAAGAGCCAGCCTCCACCATCATCCTCTTCGATGTCATGACTTTTTATCCTCATGATCACATGAGGGCTGCTGCTTCTCCAGGCCTGACATCTATATTCCAGGCAGGAAGAAGGGGGAAAAGTGCAGCAGGAAAGGGTTGAATGCGGAGCCTAAGGCCATGCTAGCTGAGTGTGTCTTAAAGAATTCTGTCTAGGGAGTCCTCGCCTGCTGTTAGGTTGGCTGGACCACATGGCCATCACTCCTTCTAAGGGAGTCTGGAAAGGAAAGCAAGAATACAAAGGGTTGCAGCTGGCTTTAATGTGATGGCTGCAACACCTGCCATTCTTCAGTCCTACCTTAACGACCGTGAGACCCCAAGAGACCGCTCGACGGCTGCCATCTTCACTGTTGGCCTGACCCACGAAAGGTCAAGTTCATACTCTATATCTCATCGATGATACCAGTCATGAGCACACCACTTCACAGTCTGTAATGCGCTTTCTGCCGTGGCCTCCTGTTTGACCCCAATAACTGTCCAGTAAGTCATATACCCTTTCCAAGGTTCCAAGAATGGAACTGATTCAAGCCTGCCCGGCGAGATGCTGAGAGAAGTACTAGATTTGGGGCCAGCATTAGGGAGTTTGAGTCCTACCTGAGGATTGTTTGGAATCAGGTGAAACAATGCCAGTGTTGCTGTGGCTACTTATTAACTGTGGCTACACTGGTCTGTTTTGTGCCGCTATAATAGAAAACCACAGACTGGGTAACTTACTTCTTTACAGTTCTCGAGGTTGGAAAATTCAGGATCAAGGCACTGGCATGTGGCAAGTGCCTTCTGAGTGTCATACAGGGTGGAAGACAGAAAGGCAAGAGAGGAAACAGGGGGCTAACCTCATTTTTCATAGTGTACTCACTCTTGTTACTCTCTTGTTACACTCTTGTAACTCTACAATAGAGTTAGAGATTTCAGCCTGTTCCTTCGAATACACGATCAGTAACTGAAACAGAGCATGAAACAGAAGGGGATAAAATAAGATTGATGAGCACAGATACTAAGTATTGCATAAGCTAGCTTTGTCTAATTTATGAGGGGCTGAACTCTCAAGGGATAGCAGGTGCTTTGCTCTGCTTATCTCCAATCCTATGAGCCAGAGAGGGCTGGGGCCCAGGTCCAAGCATACCTAGGGTGAAGGGCTTTCCAAAGACGCTGTCATATATCAGCAGCTGACGCCCACAGCCTCTCTCTTCAGCTTTGTTCAAGAGGAATGGTGCAGCCATGTTCTCAGACTTTGCAGCTGGACCCTCAGAGACGTATGAGGAGGCAAAGTGATTGCCTGGGCCCCCCTCAGTGCTCAGAAAGTATGGCTCTGTGGAAGGATGTGTTGGATTTGGGGTTTTTAGTTTTTCTCATTCATGAATTCGTTCTGCAGCAGATATTTAATTAAGCAAGCAGCCACCCTGCATCGAGTATAGGGTAAGGCACGTGGGTGCTGCACTGACCGAAAGGGACTTGCCCTCATGATGCTGAGAGCCTAGTGCAGAAAAGTGGGCAGGTCACACACATGTCCGTCATTACAGTGGAACCTCAGGGCTCCTTCCAGGGCTCCTGGCCTCCCTCCTCCGCAGCTGCTGCCTTACAGCTACAGGTGCAGCCTCTGTTAGGCACCCATCAATCGCTCTGCTCTTTGGCTTTGAAAGCAAAGCTGGGCCACCTGTGGTGGGGCAGAGGGGGATGGTGGAAGGCGGAACTCTGGGAATGCAGTTTCAAGCGGTGACTGTGTGAGGTCACAGGAAGGTAGAGAGAGCTCTTGGGCAGGTCACAGGCGACAGATGCTTCTATATGCTGTTTCTCAGGGAAGAGCAGGAAGGGCATTGTAATGACACTGGGGTTGGCCCAGCATCTTCCTGCAGCATGGCTGAAACGTGCACTCTGAGATGGGAGCACACAGACCACGCTCTGGCTGGATGGGGCCCAGGTTGACAGATCCCAGCCGGGGCCACTGTCCTTCCCGCCCACAGTGCTGTGGCCAACTTCAGTCCCCAGTCCCCCTCCCTGCTGCACTCCCATCTCAAGCTCCGCGCCCTGCACCTCTCTGCTTTCCCAGTGTCTCCATGCCCTTTCTTCCTGCCCCTCTCCATATCCCTCTCTTCCTGCACACTACGGGTCCTCATTTTATTCTGCATGGATCTCTCCCTCTCTCAGTCCCTATCTTCCCTCTCCTACCCTATTCTCTGTAATCTCATGCTTGGCCCCTGCCACAGATGCTTACTTGGCATCTGTGTGGGTCATGCACTCTGCTGTGGGGACACAGAGGGGACTTTCTATAAGGCAGGCACGGTGACTCTCAATTCACAATCGGCAGCCTCCCCCTTCTCCCAGCTCAGGACACCAGACACCCAGATCTGGACTTGAACCCTGGCTCCCTTACTCAAACATTACAACCTCGGGAAGCCTCTCAGTCCCACTGAACTCGCCCTTCTTCAGCTTGGCGTGCAGAGTGTTGGCTTATGTGGTTGCTGAAGAAGGTGAAGTCACTCTCCCTTCCCTTCATCTCTAATCCAGCACGCGCTAACCTGGGCCTTCCTCATGCAAGGCAGCTGCTGAACAGTAAGCCGAAGTCCTATTTTACTTTGCAGTGCCCTACACCCTATTGTAAACAAAGAGAGTATCTAAAAATCCTGCTGCGATCCAAGCATAACCTGTGCCCACAAGTGGCCCAGCGCCTGTGTACATCACGGTTAAAGAAGCCCAGTCCAGCCACAAAATACTTTCCAAAGCAATCGCAAGCATCTCTGGGGACTTTTAAGGAATTTGGGCAAAAATCCATTAGCTAATCCCCATCAGCTGCTCACAGTCTGCGTCCTTGAGTCCTGTTCACGCAGAGCCTGCACCTGCCCCAGAATCGCTCCCATCCCCTTCCTCCCGGTCTCCTTTAAGCACCAAGCACGTGGGGCTTGCCTCCGTCCCCTCCCATTTTCTCCTCGTGCTCTTTGGTATATTGATCACCTGAGTGGCTGTGGCTGGGCTCTCTGCCCTCCCCTCTCCTCTCCCTCATGTTGAACTTTCTTTCTCTGTTCTTCTCCACATCAAAAGGAACTTGGGATCCAGCTGGCAAGGACTGGCTTTTAGCTGAGGAACCATGCAGTCTGAAGGTGAGAAGGAAGCCTGCGTGCATGGGAGAGCCTGCCATTGTCACCGTGCTGATGCAACGCACATGTTGATAATTTCTTCTGGCCATCACTACCAAGAAGAGGCAGCCTGCGTTTCCACTGTCCTTCAAAACTCAGACAACTCCCGCCAGGCAAGGGAGGTGAGGGAAGTAAGGGTGGTCCACAGAGCCCCAGCCAGTTGCCCCAGCCATCTCCTTTCCAGGCTGGCTTAGCCAGTCCTCTCTGCAGGAGGGGACTATGGCACTGTGTTGGGGGGGGGGGTGGTCCTCTTCCTCTGCCCTTGGGGTGGACAGGCAAGCAGGAGGCTTGCAAAGGGGCGGAGCCCTGAAGACAAACGGCCAAGGCGGTGGCAGTGCCCTTACCCCGGGGCTCTCGCTTCCTCTTCGCTTCCTGCCCAGGGACTTGCTGATTTCTGCCGCCACTGTAAGTCAGAAACCCACAGAAACTTAATGCTAAGATTCCTGGTGACCTAACTTCCTGCTTGCCAAATGTGCTTTTTCCATATTTCCAACCCTCAGCATGTGGGGCTTTAAAAATAAGACCAGAAAGAAAAAATAAGAAAGCAGCAATTTCTCTCCGGAGTGCACCATTAAATGTGGAAGCCCCTCTGAGCAAGGGCAGGGCAGCCGGCTGCTGACCTCACGGCGGCTGTTCCAGGGAGCTGACATCACTGTTGCCTTTGGACCAGGTTCTGGGCTCCAGAAAGCACACACAGAGCCGCCTCCAAGTCATTCGCTGGAAGTAAAGCCAGCCACAGCAATAACTGCCTTTGGAGCTCAAGTCTTATAACCGAATCAGATCCGGAGGAGAGGAAGCGGGCCCAGCAGAGGGTCCCTGCGGGATGTGTCCACAGGGGTCTGAAGCTTAGCAAAAGCCTGTTTTACTAGGAGAGAAACTAGCAGGGCCCACATTGGGTCCTGTGTGGGAGAGGGGTAGAGACTCGGCTCCATCATCATGTTTCTATGACTATAGACCCTGCAGTCCACTCCATGCCTTCCTGCTGGGGTGCAGCAAGAGGGGACTATGGCCCCCGGAACCCTGAGACACCAGGAGGTCAGAGCAGCTGAGCCTCGGGGCCTGGGGGTCCCCTGGACTTGAGCACAGAGCGTGCTTCTCATGGCTACGTGCAGCACCACGGCAGTGTCTATGCTGCCAGCTAGGGAGAGGATAGCGCCCTCCACTGGCCTTTGGCAGGTTCCAGCAGCTGAGTCCCAGAGGTCGGCACAGCCTGATAAAGCAATAGGGATGCGGAAGCTCAGGGTTGATTCAGGTGACAAATGCAGAGACACTGCTGTGGCCCGGGAGTGCAGTGGAGGATGCCCCAAGTCCTTGGGCCCTGCACCCCAAGGGAGACCAGGAGAAGCACCTGGCTCCTGCCATCGGATCAGCACAGTGCACCGGCTGCAGCGGCCATTGCAGGGTGAACCAATGGAAAAGGAAGACCTTTCTCTCTGTCTCTCTCTGTCTACTCTGCCTGTCAAAAAAAAAAAAAAAAAAAAAAAAAAAAAAAAAACACAAAAAAAAACAAAAAAAAACAAACAAACAACAAAACAAAACAGAGACAGTTGTCCTCGGTAATAGTAATATCAGGCACCACTGATTGTGTTTTACTTTTTGTGCTCAGATCCTTGCTTCCCCAGGGAAATTTGTCTTCCTCCCGGCTTTGCTCACCAAACCCCCAGCTCCTGCCCTTGCTGGGCACGGGCGTGAGAAGAGAATCTGGGCACTGGGTCCTGCCCTGTCCCTTGGACAGTGAGCAATGCAAGCCGGGCTTGTTGAGACTCACCTGGGAAACTGCACACTGGTTTAGGGAAGGAAATGATTTTTTTTTTTTGGTGGGGTATTGCAGAGAAGACACTTTTTCTATCACTGTTACAGAAAGTCTAGTTGAGAATGACCTCTGCACACCGGCCAGTGGGCACAGGCTGTTAGAAACACAGAGGCTGTGGCATCACCCGGACCCTAAGATCGGGATGCACCCACACAGTGTCTCCCCCGGGCTTTCCTTCTATTTTACATCTCTGGTTTATTTGTAATTGACTCCCTTTGAAACAGTTCAATGGGGACATTAGTACTTGAGAGTGACAGGCCCTACAATACAGGCTTACCTGGGACCAGGTGGGGTGTCAGGTGTCAGAAGACCTCTTGGATATGGCAGCTGGTGTCCCCCTTCTGCAGTAGTAAAAGGGCAGCTGCGTCAGTGGTTTCACATATATCTCAAACCGTGGACCCTGAGCTTTGAGACTGGTGCACAGAGAACTAAGTAGACGCTATCAGAATGTTAGGTATCATTCCCTTCCTCTTCCAACTTCATGATTCCACAGCAGTGGAGGGACAACCTCCCTCCCCTCCCCTGCCTTCCCCCACCCCAAGCCATTCCTTTTGAAAGGCATTTCATTTGGTTGCCCCTTCTGCCTCTGGGCAGGTGTCCAAGATCACTGGGAATCAGATTTATGAGGCTTGTGAATTTGCAAAAGCTCAATTCTTTTACCCAAGGAAGTTGGAAAAATTGAGAAATAGACCTGGAAGTAGGATCACAGCCCAGAAGGAGTTGGAGAATGGGGAGGCTTGACCCCTTGGCTTCCCTCTGTGTGCATGCTGATACACAGGCTGGAGGCAGGCATAGGTGCAGATGAGCTCTGCCTCCCCCCTGAGCCAGCCCCCTAGAAGGCAGCCACAGAGCTGAGCAATCCAGGAATGGGTAGAGCTTTGAGGTTCATTAATAAGCAACAGATCCCTCAAGGGTGGAGCCACATTCAAGGACTGTGGCTCAGAGAGCCCTGGTCTTTTGTTCCTGGCCAGTGGTGTTTCCAGAACCTTAATCAACCCACATACAACTGACCTTAAGGGAGTTGTATGGCAGGAGGGACATCCATCCTGGCCAGTGCAATTCAGCGGTTGCACAACTCCCCAGACCTCAGAGACAACAACAAGAGGGCTGCCAAGTGATGACAGCTCCAGCTGGGAGGGGACCACTTCTCAGAGCCTGTCTCAGCTGTGGTCTCAGAGAAGAGTGGACAACGGAAGCAGAACTGGATGGGCCAGGCTGACCCATCAGGAAACTCCCTGTCCTCTGGACACTTGCTGCGACCACACTGCCCAACAGGGTGGCTGCACCATCCCAAGCCATTTCCCCCTCTCTATGCAAAGGTGGTGAAAACTTGACCTCACTCAGGTTTCCTGTGTTCTCTCCACTGTTGTGGAGTGAGCAGGTGCAGAGTAGTTAGCATGACCAGACTATCAGCTGATAGACCAGAAGCGATAGCCTTGAAAAGAACCCAGAGGAATCTACCAGAAGTCAAGGACTTGGTACTGGATATTTTAACTGTATGTTTGGGTTGTCACTCTACAGGGAAGAAATGGGTGATGTTTTTCTTTGTGTATGGGATAGTTCTCTTTCTAAGAAAGGAATGTTTCTGGAGCCTATGGATTAAGGTATGGTAAGGTACCCAGTGGCCAAGGGGTAGAATGTATCCGCAGGAGTGCTTTATTTCATTGAGATTCATGACGCCCCTTCTCATCAGATGTGCTCACAGTGGGGTCATCAAGCACAGAGCCCCATGTCAGTAGGGCCCAAGGTGCTCCAGTTATCCATTGCTGAAACTCGGTGGCGAATGCATTGTACCTTGTGAGTGGGTCTGCTGTCAGGAGTGCTCCTGCTGCTTCCCGTAGGGGTGTGGCTATTGGAAGCCATACACAAGGGACAGACGTGTCCAGGATGGCTCCAACAGAGAACAGAAGCTGCAAGGTCACCTGAGACCGAATCCCAAAGGTCCCACAGTGTCGCCTCCTTGACATTCTGTCACTCACAGTGAAGCCGACCAGCTCAGGCCCATTGTCTCCCCTCTTGATGGAAACAGCAGTTGAGTGTAGACAAGAGAGACATGGAGAGGAATGTTGGTCTCCCTCTTTGTGGATAACCTATAGCCCCTGTCACAAACCTTCACATCTCTCAAGTGTGCAAAATACCCTGAGACCACCCCGCCCCCCACAAGACCCACAAAGTGTCCTCAGATGGTGGCAACTGCCCGAGGCAAATCCAAAATACACATCCAAATCCAAATCCAAAAACCACATCTTCTAGTGAGGTCTAAATGTGGAATAAGCTTCTTGGGTGTGTTGCCTTGGCCTGAACTCCTCAGGTGCAGTGCCTACTGACCCCAAGGCCTGAGAACCAGAAAGACAAAGGTCTCCACCCACCCCTGCCACTCCACACACAATCATGAGACAGGGCACCAGGCTGCATTTGGCCCCACCCCTAAACAGGGCAAAGGAGAAGACTGGGACGCACACAGCAATCATTAGCCACTCTGAAGCTTAGTTGGGCTAAGGCAGCCTGCATCCCATGCTCAGGGGCTCCAGGCAACTAGGAATTTAGCTTCCTTGTGTGATTCTGTGGATTGTCTGGCTTCTGCTCCAGGGGCTGTTGGCTGGGGCCACTCATGGGACTGCAGGACCAAGGTCACAAGTGTGTGACCATGGCATTTGCACAGGGCCCGAGCTCAGAAGAGCCCCACGATTTAATGCTTTGTAGTAGCTCTCTTGAGTTTACATCTTACAAATAACAAGACAATTGCATATCACAGAGGGCTTGGAGCGTAGACTAGCTCACGGCCCCACTTCCTATTGCACCTTTCCTGTCTCCCCAGGCTGATTTCTCAGCCACGTTCTCCCTACAGCATGATGTCCTAGATCCCACTTGGCATTCCCACCCAGCTCTTTTCCTCTGTCCATAAACCACTGTTGCCTTTCGGCTGGCATGGTGACCTGGGCAGGTCAGCAGGGGGAAGCTCGTGTTCTGCCACCACCCTCTGCTCCCCCAGTGGTGGGGGGGGACCCGGGCACAGGGTGTAGGGAGGGTCCAGGTCAGTCGTCTGTGCCTGACTGGTCATGGCAGGGCTATTCCTGTCCTTGGTTGGCACTTTTTGGTGTGGGATTCAGTATGATGAAACCTCTTTCTGGTTTCTAATACAGATGACTAGTCCTGCTATTGGGTCAACCGGGTTGAAGTTCTGCTGGGTTGAAGTGGCAGACCAAGGGACACACAATGCTTTGCTAGACTTACTTTCATCCAGGCCCTGGAACATCATTCTGATGGTTTGTGGGAGCAAAGCTCGCCTCCAGTAGCCATCGTGTCCTGCCTCATGTTTCTGGGTAGGGACCCCTGACACCTGTGGCTGTTTGGACCTGCCCTGTTAGTGTCCTGAGGGAGCACTCCCTTGGTCTGCTCTGTGCCTAGGGGGATTCACTCTTCCTCCTTGCAAACATTTCTTCTGGCCATCTGGAGGCAAAATACAAATTATGAAATTACAGTGAGTCTGCATAGGAGCTAAATGCTCTGACATTTTTTTTTTTTTTGACAGGCAGAGTGGACAGTGAGAGAGAGAGACAGAGAGAAAGGTCTTCCTTTGCCATTGGTTCATTCTCCAATGGCCGCCGTGGCCGGCGCACTGCTGCCGGCGCACCGCACTGATCCGATGGCAGGAGCCAGGTGCTTCTCCTGGTCTCCCATGGGGTGCAGGGCCCAAGCACTTGGGCCATCCTCCACTGCACTCCCTGGCCACAGCAGAGAGCTGGCCTGGAAGAGGGGCAACCGGGACAGAATCCAGTGCCCCAACCGGGACAAGAACCCGGTGTGCCAGCGCTGCAGGTGGAGGCTTAGCCTATTGAGCCACGGCGCCGGCCTTGACATTTGTTCTTTAAACTGGAATGACACAAGGTAAAGATGAATGATCAAATTCATATCAATAATTTAGTATCTTTAATATTTATTTAAAAAACATTAAGAGTGAATGAAAAAATGCCACAATTAATGGGGAAATAATAGAACAAAGGGAATAAGCTTTGTATTTTAGCACATTAGGTGGTAATTTTTCCCTGCTTTTTGAACTAAGGGCTTGATGTTTTCATTTTGCACTGGATCCCACAACAATGTGTAACCAATCCTGTGTAGTTGCAATTGACTGGAAGCTTGACTGGTGCTAGAACACTCAGCCTGGCTTTATTCCCATGGCTGGGGCCTCAGCAGAGAGGTTGAGAAGACTGGGGCTCCCCTGGCTTTTCCCTCCCGTGTTCTCTCATCAATGAGTTGTCTTGCTAAAGCTTGTTTCTGGGTGGCTTACACCCAGGAGGACGGATATGGAAGATGACAGGACACCGAAAGTCTAGAACTGATGCCACATCTTGCTGCCTCTGCTGCATTCTACCAGTGAAACAAAGTTGCAGAGACATCGCAGTCTTAAGGGAGGGGATACAGCAGCTGGTGTTGTGGCACAGCGGGTTAAACCACTGTCTGCAGTGCCAGCACCCTATAAGGATGCCACTTCAAGTCCGAGCTGCTCCACTTCCCATCCAGCTCCCTGCTAATGTGCCTAGGAAAGAAGTGGAGGATGACCCAAGTGCTTGAGCCCCTGCAGCCATGTGGGAAACCCAGAAGAAGCTCCTGGTTTCATTGTAGCCATTTAGGGAGTGAACCAGTGGATGGAAGATTTCTCTGTCTCTCCTTTCTTTCTCTTTGTAACTGCCTTTCAAATAAATAAGATAATTTTTTTTTAAAGAGAGGGGATACAGACACACCTCTTAATGGGTCAGTGGCACATGCAACAAAGGGAGAGGAAAATTGTGGTGGCCCCATTGCAGACAAGCAAGTATGCAAGAGTAAGCATGTGTTTGCAGCTGGACTATTCACTGTGCCCCTCCACTTGGAGGAGACCCCAGACGGACACATGACTCAAGCAAGCCTACTCCAGCCATTGTAGCTAGCATTTAGACATTGTAGCTAGCATTTAGGAGAAAAGGGTTCTCTTTTAGATTGCAGTTGCATGGATTTGGTCTTGGGATAACAGCCATTTTTCCTTTGAGTTGGAAAGAGCCAGGTTGTCCAGTGAGGCAGTCAGAGAAACAGTGTGCTCTGCTGAAATCCTTGGAGGACTTGGGTGCACTTGGGCAAATAACCAGTATGACACCTTCCCACCATGTGAGTCAAGGCTATTTGTATGCTTAAGTCATTTGAATTTGGCCTCTTTCCACTTCCCCCAAGTTTGGAGTCGTGCAGCTGGGCATCAACAGGCTGTTCAGGTTGTTTTACATGAATGACACAGAGTAATTTATCCTGTTGCTTAAGTCAAAAACATGAGAATCATTACCCCTAAGTTTTGCAGACCCTAAGTCTGATCCATCAACAAGTCTTTTTCACTCTATCCCAAACTAAAACCCCAAATTGACTACTTCTGACCATCTTCTCTCCATACATAAGCTAGCATCATCTTTCTGCCCATAATAGAATCCTAACAGATCTTGTTTCTAATCTTAGCTCCTTATAATGAATCCCTATGCCAGAGAGATTTTTAAAATAAAATGAGATCCTGACACTTCCCTGATTATGACTCTCCTAGGCCTTTCCATTGCTTTCAGGTTAAACTCCATACAGTGTACAAATCCACCTACAGACCCTCTGGTTCCTGGCACCTGTCATCAATCTGCCCCTCCAAGGAACTTGGGCCCATCCGAGGCCCTGGTCTCTAACTATTAACCCCCTTGTCTGCCTGCTCCTTGGGCATTGCTGATTTTTCTGTCTATCGGTCTCTCTTCCTCACTTCACTCCCGTATTTTCCCCATGGCTGACCCTGTTTAGGGCACAGCTCAAATGTTACCTTTGCAGAGAGGCCCCGCCCAGAGGTTTCCCATCTGCCTAAAGGAGCCTCTTCTACTCATTCTCCAGTCCGTCATGGAATACAGAGCCTTTCTGTGGTGCCCCGTCATGGAATACAGAGCCTTTCTGTGGTGCCCCTTGCCACTCAGTGACATTGTCTTATCATTATTACTTCAAATTTGAGCTTGTCTGTTGTCTGTATTTTTCAGTTGAAATATGAGCATTGCAAGGGCAGGGCCTACCTCTAGAACTGGCACAGCTATCTGGGTATTCAACAAAAAGTGACATGGCAAGGAAATCCACAAAACAAAAATCTGCCTCCATCATAATGCTTTAAATCTTTGGAAACTACGACGCAGGAGGCTGCGTGGGTTTTCGAAGGTCACACATCTAGGAAGTAGAGCGGTTTCATTAAAACCCAGCGTTGCTCCCAAACCCAAGCCCCTGCCACTTTGGTGTGTGACTTTATAATCTATTCTGGAGTAGAGTTAAAACATTTACAAGAATGACATGGAGAGACGGAGGTGGGGAGAGGCGGGTGGGGATCGATCTTTAATCCTCTGATTCCCTCCCCAAATGGTCACAACAACCAGAGCTGGGCCAAGTTGAAATAAGGGACAGAAAGTCCACCAGCGTCTCCTACATGGGTGGTGGAGACTCAATACTGGAGCCATCACCCACTGTCTCCCAGGCAGGGAGCTGGAACAGTGCTCTGCTAGGGGACGCAAGCGTCCCACATGGCTTCGTAACCCACTGCACCAAAGTGCCCGCCCCTATTCAGGTGTACTTTTAAAAGTTTTGTGGATCTAGGATCGTTCCAAGCAGGGCCCCAAAGCCATGAGGCAATCAAACTCTCCGGGTTCCTCCTCATTGTGTTGTGACTGCTGGGCAGAGTACAATATTCTGCAAGCAGTAAAGGTAAACAGGGAAATAAAAGGGAAACTCACAGGCTCTCGGTGAGTACAAAAGGTCTTCCTTGTTCTTAGTGGAGGTACTAAGATGCAGGTTTTATAGTTTTACCAATAAATCTGTCACCTCCTCTTCTCTATTTGAGTCTGAGTCGGGATGCTCCTTCCTCACCCTCCGCCCAGGTTTCTGCTCCAATGACCCCTGAGGGAGAAAGCGCACACCACCCTACGTCTTTCTGTGCCTTGAGCCTGTTCTCTTTCCTCAATGCTCTTGTCATTACCTGCCACGTTGTCTGTTGGTGTGCTTGCATCAGAATCTTCCAGGAAAACCTAAGCTTCCTGTGATTAGGGACTTTGGTTTGTTTGCCCACATATACCCCAGGCCTAGAAATATAGCTGTCATGTAACGGAAATTCAGTGTGCGTTTGCTGTGAGTGTGGGTTCAGAACTTGCCAATGACAACCTCATTGTCTGTAATGAAGAGAAGGCACTGCCTTTTCTTGGACCTCCATGAGTCTAAGACTCTCTCCTCCCAGCCGTGCAGTTGGAGGCTGTCACCCTGCCCATTGCTCTGTAAGAAGACTTAGGCTTGCAGAGGCTGGGTGAGATGTCCATTGACACATGGGTGGGAAATGGTTTGGTCGGGATCCCGTTCTGACCTGTGTGACACTAAAGGTTGTGTTCTCTCAGCGGAGGAATGTCGCACAGGGTGTGGTGGTGGGGAGACTGAGACTGATATTAATTATACCATGAAATAGGACTGCAATGATTTAAAAGTACAGAAAAGTGTCAGGCATTCTCCTGTTCCCATTCTCTACTAGGCACCTAACATTTCCCTTCGAAACAGAGGAAAATTTTATAGCTCTGATGATCAGATTTCTTTCTTTCTTTCTTTCTTTCTTTCTTTCTTTCTTTCTTTCTTTCTTTCTTTCTTTCTCTCTCTCTCTCTCTCTCTCTCTCTCTCTCTCTCTCTCTCTCTCTCTTTCTTTCTTTCTTTCTTTCTTTCTTTCTTTTCAAATGACTCAACATGTTTTCTCTTTGTCCTTTTTGGTTGTCCTACTCTTTTTTTTGTAGAAGCATCATTATTTCCCAAATCCTTCTTAGGAGAATGGATTCTGCTTATGTGCAAGATTGAGTTAGCTTGGAATTTTAGTTAGGTGTTTTGGAAAGCTGAACCCAACAGTAGGATTGTAAGCCCGGGACTATCGTTGACTAGACAAGGGTGTTGGACAAGTGATGGTGGGAACTCTGCCTCCATGTAAGCAAGCTGCCGTGATAGGAAGGAAGTCATTAGGTAGGTGGTCACTCTAGGATGTTTAGTAATGGTCTGTTCCATAAAACCTTTAAATAGTTCCCTCTTTTCACTAGACTTAGGCTGGTAAGTTATCTGAATTCCATGCACTCTCATCTCTACCCAAATCAAAAAGTAACAATGTGGAATTCCGTAAGCTTCTCTTAGACCACGCCCCACTGTACAGCCACTCTTAAAGAGTAGCAAGTTCCCTCTTCTACTGCACGTTGTTATTCCTGTTGTTGATGAGTTTGTTCTTGTGTTCCCGTGGGTGCTTTGCTTCCCTTATATGGCCCTCTAGGGTTTCTTATTCCATTTTCTAACATGGGCATTTAGGTGACTTCCAGTTTGGGACTTGTCACAGATCATGTTTCCTAGAAACAGAGTCTGAGATGGGAATTGTTGTACTGGGGACTCCTTAAGGGGGCATTCTTAGAAGTAGGGGTGGTGGTGGAGAGAAGCTAAGGATGAATGTGCATTTAGATAAAGCCCCACCTCAACATGATCCTTATCAAGGAGGCTTTGGAACATAGAGTGTTTCAGAGTGGCCAGGGAGTGGGACCTTGCATTCTGTAGTAGTCAGTCCCGGCTCCAGGTCACCAAGGTTGTGGGTATGGGGTTGCCACTCAAGCACCTTTGGCAAAGCCAGTCCACAGCATTTAAGGGAATACTCACTGTCAAGATGGTGGGAAGTACAAGACCAGCTCTTGTGTGAACCTCAGAGTGAGTGAGAACCCCTCAAATTTGGCACCCTGGGCTCCTCATTTGCCTTATCCTGGTTGAGGATATGCTGTTAGGAACCCTCTGCACAGGTCTTTTTGTGCATTTTATACCTGTGCATCTGCTGGGCATAGACTCAGGAGTGAATTGCTAGGCCGTGGCACTCATGTAGCTTTGTTTACGTCCAGCTTTAGTAGATACCACCTAAGACTTCTCTGAAAATGGTTGTATTGATTTATATACCACCCAGCAGAGTATTGAATTCCAATGCTACACACTCTGAGTGTTTCCAGTCTTTCTAATTTTAGCCTTTCTGGTCAGTGGATTTAGTTTGTATTTCCCTGATGACTAATGATTTTGAACACATTTTCATGTTCATTGATTATGTAAGTACAGTGTTTTTGCTTTGTATTTTTCCAGTTGTGTTGTCTTTTATTGATTTATGGAAGTGAGTGTGTGTTTATTGAAAGTATCTTTTTCTCTGTGGCTTCTTTTATTACCTGCTTGATATAGTCTGTTGATGAACACAAGTTCCTAATTTTTACTAGTCCGATTCTCAGAAATATATTTCTTTAAGGACTTGGACCTTTTTTTTTGTTGAGAAAGTGTTATTTCCCTAAGATTATATATGAAGTTTCTTCAAAAAGTTTGAGGAAAATTCAGTCAAAATATATGTTTATTTTACTGCAAAAATTTTTGAAATTCATGCATAGGTTTTCCACAATATGTATTTCTGTGAACTTTTTAAAGACCTGCCATCAATTTTCCTTATACTCTAGAAGCTTTACTTTTCATATTTAAATACATTTTATGTTGGGATAGGATTACATTTACATTTACATTTATTTATATGTTATGTTTCCAGACAAGTAGCAAAGACGATGCAGAGTTCGTGTCTACCCTTCTCCCAGGTTTCCTTGTGGTTAGCATCTTACAATAGTATGGCACGTTTGTCAGAGCTAATGAACCAATACTGATGCATTATTGTTCATCAAAGCCCATGCTTTCTTGTGAAGGTTTGGTTTCCCAAATATTATTTTTCTGTGTCAGGCTCTGATTCAAGAGACCATGTTACATTATCACGTCTCCCTCAACACCTTGGGGCTATCAGCAAGCCTTCTCAGAACTTCCTGTCATTGATGATTTTCCTAATTTTGAAAAGTATGAGGTAAGCATTATGCAGCATGCCCTTCAACTTGGACTTGCATGATGTTTGTCTCGCATTTACTACAGCTATGGGTTCTGGAAAGAAGATTGCAAAAGCAAAATGCCTTCATAAAATATGATGTCAGGGACCTATATCATGCCAGGATTGATCACTGAGGCTATAACTATAACCCCCTGGGGAAGTCATGCTGTCAGATCTCTCCACTCTACAGTTACAAGTAACGCTCTCCACCTTTGTCACACTGTACTCTTTGGAGCTAAGTCACTAAGTATAAGCACTAAGTCACTAAGTATAGCACATACTTCAGCTTAGATGGAGTTATGCTCTACCTTCTTGAAGGCAGAGCAACTGCATAAATTATTTGAAATTCTTCTGTAAGGGTGAAAGTTTCTCTTCTCCCTCATTTACTTACTAAATCATTTATTTACATTAGTATGGATCTTTATGTATCTATTTTTTACATTGCTTTATTTATTTATTCTGCTGCTCAAATTATCCCAGCTTTGACCAGTGATTCTTGCCTTTGGCTCCTGTATCCCTTTGACATAATTTTATCCTTTCTAATTTTTTGCACTGCATGATGTTTCAGATTCACTTTTTATATTCATGATCCATTTCTAAAATCAGCTGTTTCTCCAAGGATCTGCCTTTTATTGGAAAATGGTATTAGAATCAAGATTTGGGTATTGAATGTGCTTGTGACTATTGAAACATCATTGCTGCCAGGACTTCCATAGGAGATAGAAAATATATGTGTATGCACACATTTATAAACACATATCTATAGTTTAAGCCTGTGCAGTAGGGTCAATACTAAGCTAAACCCTAGTTCACTCTGATGTCACCGACTATAATGCAATAATGTATGCTTTATTTTAGTCTTGCTGCTTATCTCTAACCTCCTATGCCAATGGTGAGAAATTCTTCCATCCACCATCTGTTTACATATTGCTTAATTCCAGTATGCATTCACAGAGAGATTTCAGAGCTATTAAACTAAACCCTCATGAGAAACAGTGTTACCAATTTGAGGGCAGTGTTTATGTACAATTGGTTTTGTCTTTGGTCTAGTAAGTTGCTCCAATCAGCATCTCTTTTTCCTCATCCTCTTCAGAGTGGTTACATCGTACACTTGTAATACAATTAGATCCTTTTGCCAGTATGAATTCCACTTTGTAATTTCCCACCCTCTTATTTTTTAAAAATTTTTAATATATCAAGATTTACTCTTTATGTTGTTAATCTCTATGGGTTTCCAAAAACTGATGCCGTATGTCTACCAGTTTATAACCATATAGAATTCAACCAATAGTATTAAGTAGAACAAACAAAAAATACTAAGAGGGATAACATATTACTATTGGTTGAATTCTGTAATTAATACACAGTTATTCTTAAGTGTTGAAACTTAACTGAAAAGTGATCCCTGTTAAATATAAGAGTGGGAATAAGAAAGGGAAGAGATGTACAATTTGGGACATGCTCAATAGGACTTGCCCCAAATGGTAGAGTTAGAAACATGCCAGGGGATTCCAATTCAATCCCATCAGGGTGGCATGTACCAATGCCATCTCACTAGTCCCAGTGATCAATTTCTGTTCACAATTGATCATAATGATAGGACTAAGAGTCAAAGGGATCACATAAACAAGACTAGTGTCTGCTAATACTAACCGATAGAATAAAAAAGGGAGAGAATGATCCAACATGGGAAGCGAGATTCACAGCAGACTCATAAAATGGCAGATGTCCTAAACAGCACTCTGGCCCCAGAATCAGCCCTAAAGGCATGCGGATCTGGCTGAAGAGCCCATGAGAGTATTTCAGGCATGGAAAGCCAAGACACTCTGGCAAAAAAAAAAAAAAAAAAAAAAAAACCTAAATGAAAGATCTCCGCGAGTGAGATCCCAGTGGAAAGAACAGGTCATCAAAGAAGGAGGTACCTTTCTCTGAAGGGAGGAGAGAACTTCCACTTTGACTATGACCTTGTCTAAATATGATCAGAGTCGGTGAACTCAAAAGGCTTCCATAGCCTTGGCAACTCATGACAAGAGCCTAGGGTGATTACTGATGCCATAAACAAGAGTGTCAATTTATTAAGTCAACAACAGGAGTCACTGTGCACTTACTCCTCATGTAGGATCTTTGTCCTTAGTGTGCTGTACATTGTGATTTAATGCTATAACTAGTACTCAAACAGTATTTTTCACTTTATGTTTCTATGTGGGTGCAAACTGCTGAAATATTTACTTAATATATGCTAAATTGATCTTCTGTATATAAAGAGAATTGAAAATGAATCTTGATGTGAATGGAAGGGAAGAGAGAGCGGGAAAGGGGAGGGTTGCAGGTAGGAGGGAAGTTATGGGGGGGAAGCCATTGTAATCCATAAGCTGTACTTTGGAAATTTATATTCATTAAATAAATTCTAAAAAAAAGTAAAAAAAAATAACCATATAGAGTAGTTTCACAGCCCTAAATAATCCCATACTTCACTTAGTCAACCCTATGACATCATCCATGACAACTATTGGTCTATTTTCCATCTTTAAAATTTGCCTTTTCAGAGTATGATAAAAATAGAAGCCTACAGTATTGAGCTTTCTCAAACTGACTTCTTTCATTTACCAATATGCATTTGTGTTTCACTCATGCCATTGTGTGGATCAGCCATTTGTGCTTTTTAATTGCTGAAAACTTCAAATGGTTAGAATATAACAGTTTGTATATCCATTCACCTAGAAAAGGATTTTCTAATCACCTTCAATTCTTGTGGATTATGAATAAATGTTTATGTGCAGGTTTTGGTGTAAACATAAGTTTTCAAATCCATTGGATAATAGGAGCACAATGACCAAGTCACCTGGTAAGTTAATGGTTAGCTTTCTAAGGAATTGTCAAACTCTTTTTCAGTGTGGCAGCACATTCTGCATTCACACTAGTGACAAATATAAGTTCCCATTGCTCTACATCCTTACATGCACTTGTATAGCTTTTTAAAAAAGTAATCATTCTCCTAGATATGAAGTTACATCTTGATGTTCTGAATTTTGTAGTCCCATGTTGATAATGTTGAGCATCTTCCCATGTGCTTACCACTTGTATGTCTGTTCAGATTTTTTGCCTGATTTAAACTGGATTGTTGAGGTTTAAGACTCTGCAAATTCTGCATAGAAGTCCTCTAACAGGTATGTGATTTTTGAAATCTTAGCACAGTATGTGGCTTCTCTCTTAATAGAGTCAAAGTTTTTAATTTTAATGAATTCCAACCTATCAATTTTTCTTTCATGGTAAAGTCAATCTTTCAGTTTTACAGCAATTTTTGCTGTTGTAACTAAAAACTCCTCACTAAAGCAAGGTCATGTAGGTTCTTTCTGGCTTCTCCTAGAGGCCTTATATCTTCTCATTTTACATTTAAGTCTATGCTCCATTTTGAGTTAATTAGAAACTTTATTTTTTAAGCTCTTACATTTAGATCTAAAAACCTCGTGGAATTGATTTTTATGTAAGGGGATAAAATAGGGGTCAAGATTCAATTTTCCATATGAATTTTAGTCGACGCAGCACTATTTATTGAAAAAGACTGCCCATTACTCACTACTCTGCAATGTCACCTTAGTCATAAATGAAGTGTCCTTATTGGACTAACTGTGTTTCTGGACTCTAGCCTGGTCCATTGGTATGTATGTCTGCCCTTGCACCAATGTTGTACTGTCTTAATTAATGTGGCTTTATCAGAAGCATTTACACTGAGTAGTGAAAATTCTTCAACAGATCACCAGAGCTCCTCTCAAAGCAACTGATTCCATAGGGATCCCTCAGTTTTTAAAACCCCTTGTTCCCTAGGACCCAGAGGTGTTGAAAACTCTAGTGCTGCTGGCCCTGGGTTCTTTCACTACCCGCTGTGGCCCCACTGTATTTTACCTATAGTTTTGTAATGCATCTCTCTTTTTCTTAGAAAAATTATTTATTCATTTCCATTTTTTGAAAGGCATAGAGAGAGAAGAGTGATGAATCTTCCTTCCATTAATTCAATCTGCAAATTCCCACAATAGCTAGAACTGGGCCAGACCAAAACCAGGAGCTCAGGACACAATCTGGGTCTCCCATATAGGTGACAGGGATACAACTACTCAAGACATCACCTGCTGCCTCACAGGGTGTGCATTAGCAGGAAGCTGGAATTAGAAGCCAGAACTTGAACCTGGAACTCTTGCTATGGCATGCTAGCCTCCCAAGAGGCACCTCAACTGCTGTGCCATACACCTGCCCCTGGAATGTTCTTCTGAAAGCCTTACTTGAATTATCCTAACTGTATGTGTCATCTGTTCATATTTAGATCTTGACTGAAACAGATACAGAGACTTCTGAATCAATGGAGTCCATAATGGCAGGAACTGAAAGCCAAAACTTTGTCAGCAGATTCTTAAAAAAGTCAATACTGCATCATCTCCACTCTTGTTCTTTAATTCTCATATCCCTCCATTATAGCAATGAGATAAATGACATCCAACATCCATTTCTGGTTCAAAGAACATTTATACCACATATGCTAAGTAGTCATCATCCTTACAAGTTGCAGTCTCTGTATTGTGTCCAAGCAACTTGACTGATGGCCGAGTTTACTGAGACCACACTCAAGAGCAGAGCAGTACCTCATGCCCACACTAAAGTAAAGAAAAACTATTTCTAGATTAAGAAAATAAGTATCAAACAGTGAATTTCTAGTTCCCTAGAGGTGTATAAGAATGACTGGGTCTCAGATGATATATTTTCCTGTAGAAAAATCACACGCTTGAAATTTCTGCTATGCGGTGTGATACAGTGAAAGGGACAGTCATCTGGAGTCAGGAGACAGCGGTTGAAGTCTTAACTCCAGCACTTGCAGCTGTTGCAAATACATGCATGATGCTTATCCTCCTTGATACTGCTTTAGACTCGTGGCTTCAGCTCTAACTTGGAGATTAGGAAGCCTGGCAAGACCTTGTTCTGAGCACTAAAGGAATGCAACAATGAATGATAAGTGCATCTCAGGGTCCACCCCACCAAAGATTCACAACAACTCTTATCCCTATGGCACTCAGACCTCATTCTTTTCTCACAAAGAAGTCAATGTTTGTATAATAGAGTATACTCATTGGAGATGGCAAATCTGGATTTGATTCTGATGCTGTCATGTATTAGCCATCTGATCATGGGGATATTTTATAATGTCACCAAGCCTTCATTTCCTTGAAGGGAGAAACATACCTGTGTCCATGTATTGTGAAGGTTAAATGAGACAGGTTTTGCCTGGTGCCTTCTCTAGTGCCAGTAGGTTCTCCACAAATACAACGGAACTGCCGTGTACACTTCTAGCTTGTCAGAGCTGCTCAGTGCTTCTGACGGAAACAAGGGCCCCTGCAGCAAAATAAAGCACAAAGTAAATAAGTGGTCTTTCAGAAGTTCATAAGAAAAGAGGGCTTGAATTATTTCCAAGGTAACCTCCATGATAGCTGAAGAGTCTCTATGGTTCTTGGGAATTTGCTAAAATCAACCACATCTTCACAGAGAAAAGCGTCCTTTCTCAGGATGAGGCTGTGGAGTCCATGGGTTATTGCTCCTGTTCCCCTCCCATGGGCTGGAGAACTTGGATGGCAATAGAAACTCACGCACCTGCATGGAAATAGAGGGATGACTCTTATATCCATGTTAATCATGTTGTGTTTGGCTTTAGGAATCGTTTTCTACCTCTAATGTCAGCTCCTTCATCTGCAAGAGCACATGGACTTTGGGAGTTTTGGCAAGTAGCACACACAGATGTCACCTCTCTCCCTCCACTGTGGCATAGGGCACTAATCCTGAATGTGTCATTGCACTTCTTCCTGCTGAGCATGGAGGGACTCCAGAATCCAATTCTCGGTGAGTACTGTGAGTTGGTCAATGTTAGTTCATGGTGTAACTCATGTTTGCAATAGTGATAACAGTAGCGAGTTCTCTTTGAGTTCATACTGTTTGTATTATATGATTATCTTGTCAAGTCTTGCAATGATGCTACCTCCTTGGCACTAACACTACCCCCATTTAATGAGGGGGAAATAGTGTGTCTAACTAACTTCCAACAAAGGAATTGAGGTAAGTGCCCTTCTTTTTGCCTTGACTGGGAGCGTGAAGAGGGAATTCTTATTGATACTTCTACTTTCTCAAAGAAGTCTAGAGGCTTCTTCCCTCCTCCTCTCTTCTCTAGAGTCATGTACATTTGTCTACTGAAAGGGAGGAATGTTGTGATTCTAGAGGAACAAAACTCTGATTTGGAACCACGTTCACAGAAGTCCAGCAGCTGCAGATCCCCTGTGCTGTTCCCTCAGTTTGCTCTCAGATTCTGAGTGGCACCTGCAGCTCAAGATAACCCAGGGCTTCTAAGCTGATTGTCAGACTCCTATCTAAGCCTGTAAGGTTTATTATCCAATCTAGCTTTTAGGGGTGAATCTCTGAGGAAAACTTGTCACCTGCCTAGCCATTGATTAAACCGACACCTCATCCACCTTTGACCAGGGACACTGTGTATGAACTGGTTCCTTCAGCCTGGAGGGAGGACTAACTATTCAAACTTGAACTCCTTGCTCTGAGATTTGTTATAGTTTCTACATTCTCTGATTCCATCATCAGATTATTCTTCCTGGAGAGTGGTAGTAACCTCCGGTGATTTTGTTTTTCTTTGCATATCTTCCTTTTACTTGATCCATCTTATCTTCTCTGTCTCTTTGTGTCTTGTCTGGTTACTTTCTCTTTGATATTTGCTTCATGGAGAGGCAATTCTACTGACTCAGAACCAAGTTTGATCTCAATTTTCTTTATGGTGAAAAAGCAACCAAGATGCCTTGGTAAGTCCCTCCCACCCTGTCCATTGGCCTATATGACAATCTTGAGTGTGGTAAGGAAACAGTGAAGTTTAGGGGTGGGATCCCTGCCTTAGCTGTATCATCACCCCATATATAATGCTGATTCACAAGGCTTTTTGTCTTATCTACAGATAATTATTATTCATTCCCATTTTATAGATAGAGAAACAGGGTCAATGAGGTGAAGTAACTAACTCAGATTATAAATTGCAGATCTGGATGTTAAAGTTGGATTTCATCTGTAAAACAAATAAAGGGGGCAATGGCACCTTTCCTTCTCTTCAAAAAGGACCCAGGCCTATAGTAAGCATTGAGAAGAGGAAATGTCTTCCGGTTTGCAATTAGGATGTGTGAGATCACTTCCGTGAGGCTTCTTAATTAAAATATTAACACTTTTGTTTCCAGTTCAATGAAGAAATAGCCCTATGTGTGCAAAGATGCAAAGTGGTATTGTTGGCATTCCCATTATCATTCTAATCCCTGTTGCTACAGCTTCCTTAATATTAATTTAGCTTCTTTTCAATCTCCCTGCCCATGCTTGGACTTCAGGCTGATGCCACCTGGTAAGGGTCTCAAGACGAGCAGGATGGGAAGAGGGGAGGAAGCAGGACACAAGAATCCCTCGAGTTTTCTGGGACATTTGATAATGGACCTATAGCCTACCTGGTGCTGATTTTGGGGAGAAGGTAGGTACATGAGGGCACTTAAGGCAGAGAACAAGTAGACTAAAGGTCAGGGTGCTGCTTTTCAGTTCTTATCCGAGATGTCTGCCTGGGTGGTCAGTGTATTTCCTTAATTAAACATCACTAGCATGCTTACTGTTGCTCTCTGTATCACATCTGAAATTCTCTTCTTGCACAAGCACAAAACACTGTTACAGGCATCTGCAGTAAGATATTTTGGAGAGCCAGCCAGGAGGAAACAAGAGCAGTGATCAGAAGTTGACTGTCTACACTGCACGGCTCTCCACTAGGATAATACAAGCCATCCAACTCCAGATGAGGCAGGGCTTCCAGGCTGTCCTACTGGACGATGTGACCAGCCCTCTAGACTGCACAGGACCATCTTCCCAGGCTACCTCCAAACACCACAGGACACACTGCAAGAGAACAATACCTATAACTGACTCTACCTGCCAGCTAGAAGAAAATACATAAGACAGACCATCATCCATTCTACCCCAGTAAGATTATGGCTACTTTTCTTGAGGTGGGGTAAGAAGGCAGACAACAGTCTATGGGTGACAGGGGCTGAAGAACAAAAATGGGAATTCTGTGCAGGTCAATGAGGGCGGAAGCCTTGGAAGCAAACCAGCGTTTGTATATCGAAAGTCTTGCCCATGTTCAGGTACCGTGTTTGGTGGGTCCCAGCTCTCTCCTGGGAACAACTTAGGGGAATCTTTCCTAAATTGTGCCAGGGGGACTAGGAGGTCTAAAAATATTGTACTGATAAAATCTCTGGGGGGAATTTCACAAATTCCACACTCAGAAAGCCCTCTACCCACCAAAATCCCAGAAGAGAGAGGGGGAAGGAGAGACAGTACACCATGCCTCTATGTACAAACTCTCCAGTCTAAAGCAGACCAGGTTCTCCGTTCCTTCTTGAGATGCCCACTTGGTCTGTCAAGTGTATTCTCTTCATTAACCTCTTTTTTTTTGACAGGCAGAGTGGACAGTGAGAGAGAGAGGCAGAGAGAAAGGTCTTCCTTTGCCATTGGTTCACCCTCCAATGGCCGCCGCGGCCAGCGTGCTGCCACCGGCGCACCACGCTGATCCAAAGGCAGGAGCCAGGTGCTTCTCCTGGTCTCCCATGGGGTGCAGGACCCAAGTACTTGGGCCATCCTCCACTGCACTCCCTGGCCACAGCAGAGAGCTAGCCTGGAAGAGGGGCAACCGGGACAGAATCCGGTGCCCCGACTGGGACTAGAACCCGGTGTGCCGGCGCCACAAGGCGGAGGATTAGCCTAGTGAGCTGCGGCGCCGGCCCTCATTAACCTCTTAAATAAACTTTTTTATTTACTCAAAGAGCACAAACTTCATGCATTTCATATATACACAGTTTTAAGAGCATAATGATACTTCCCACCCTACCCTCCCTCCTTTGTTCCCATTCTCCCTTCTCCTTCCTTCCTTACTTTTCTTTTAACTTTGACATGATATACTTTCAACTTTATAATCATGAGCTTAACCCTCTACTAAATAAAGAATTGCTAGAGCAACTTACTGCTAAAAAAAAAAAAAAAATCAGAACTCTGCTGTCTGGACAGAGTTTGGGGCCAGGCAGGGACTGCATGCACGATGGAGACTTTGGCAGAGCTCAGGGAAGAAGACTCGGGACAGAGGCTGATGAAGGCCCAAGCACCGTGGACTTGTCTTAGAAATCCTCATTGTAAGACTGGAGATGGCAAAATGACTCCAGTCCCTCTCCATCCTGTTCCCTTAGGGCTCTGAGCGGAGAGGCTGAGCTTTCAGAATGCAGAGGGTCAGGAGATGGACTTGAGGAAGGTGACACTGATGATGGCCCCTGCCCACTCAGTGCCTAGACTTTTCCAGAAGTTTTGCTGTACTGTTGCCTACACTATAAAAGTGGGTGGGGCTGACAAAGGATGTCATCCTCCTCTCTGTCCAAGTTCACTGTACAGGGTTTGGCCCATCTGCCTGGATGATTTTGGGCCCTGAGTGACTTCCAAGCCAGCCTCGTCACGTCTGTAATTCGGATTAAATTACACATGGGGTGTAGCCTGGGAACTGCTCCCAAGTTCCACTGGAAAAGAGTCAGCTTTCAATGTGACTAAGGGTGTGTGATGGGTTCTAGGATTTGAATGTTTGTGTCCCCTCTAAAACTCATGCTGTAACTGAATCCCCAGTGCGATGGTGTTATGAGGTGGGGCCTTCAGAAGGGATTAGGCCTTGAAGGCTCCACCCTCACGGGTGGGATCAGCACCTCATCCATGGATGGGAGGGAGCCAGCGAGGCACTTTTGCCTGTCCATCCCTTGTGTCCTGTGGGGACAAAGTGTTTATCCTCTCTGGAGGAGGCAGCAGCAGGCTGCTACCTGGAAGCAGAGGCTGAGCCGCCACCAGACACAGACCTGTCAGTGCCTTGAACTTGGACTTCTCAGCTTCTAGAGCTGTTGGAAGTGCATGCCTGTCATTCGTAAATTATCCAGTACTGGATATTATAATAGCCACATGAATGCGCTGAGGCCTTCCGTGCTAGAAAGTCCCAAGACAGAACTGTAGTCCCCTCTAAGAAAACGCAGGTGAGCCCCACTTTTGAGCATTTTCCAGGTTGATCTTTCCAAAGGAAAGTCAGTCAAATCTTACCAGGCGATTCCTCAGCTCCCAGCATCTCCAGAGTGAGGGCTCACCTTCTGTCCTTGGGTTAAAGTCAGATCATGATCTGACCCCACGTAACCCCTGTGGTTTCTCCATGTGGTTTTGGCATTGCTTGGCATGTAGGTCTCTGGCATACTGGAGTCCTCTCTTTTCAGTTGCGTTGCTGCGTCTGTTCATGACTCCACGTCTTCATGTATTATTTACTTCCAGACTTTGTGGGGTCTTGGGTAGCATGCTGTGTTGTGTACGCAGGGGAGAGAGGACAGGGCTGTTCAGTTTCTTACTCCATGTGTTTTACATTCTAAAGAAGACACAGACATTGAACAAACACAGCACTCATCTCCATGGGTTTGCCATCTGTGGATTCAATCACAGATAAAAAATATTTGGAAAAAATGGTGTGAATGTCCATGTGCATACATTTTTTTGACATTTCCCAAACAATACAGTAGACCAGGTATTTAAATAGCATTTATACTGTATCAGCTGTCATGAGAAATCTAGAAGTGATTTAACGTGTATAAGAGAATGTAGGTTATATATGAATATTATGTCATTTTATAGGATTTTTGTACCCACAGGGAGTTCTGGAAACAACTCCCCATTGTTGTCTGTGGGTGACTAAACACAGCACAGTGTCAGTGATAAACCCCGTGAGGGGAGTTGATGCTGGACAAGGTGGGAGCAGCAGAGGCTACTGTTCTGGAGTGTGGACAGAAAAGGTGTCTCTGCAGAGACCATATTGGAACAGGAGCTTGAATTAAAGGAGAGAGAAAGCTCTCACAGAGACTAGGAGAGATGTGGACTCAGGGCTGGGTTAGCAGACCTGTTGTTGAACAGGATCGAGACAGTTCCTGTTCTTGTAGAGCTGCCGTTTGAATAGCAGAGAGAGGCACTGGAGAAATCATCCCACAATACTGTCACAACCGCCCAGATCCTGAATAGTGGCATAGTGTGGTGGATGCTATGACAACTTGGGCTGTCATGGGAACATGTTGGAAGGGGACCTAGACATGTTTAGGTTGTCAAGTTAACCCTCCAGATTCTCCAGCCCCCAGGTTTTGTGTTGTCTCTGCTCTGGATCTAGGAAATCTCAGGGGGACAGAGCCTTGGCAGTCACCGAGTAGGACTTGCCCCACACTGGTCTTCCCATGGGTCATCTGAGTGCTTCTATAAAACACGGATGCCTGAACCTGTCACAACCCCAGTCGGGCCAGCTCCCCAGGACAAGCCCAGGGACTTTAAAGAGTGGGTCCGGCACAAAGTCACCCCCTGGACAGCCCCATCCAACACACATTTGTCATCTACCCCTTATGCTTTAAGCTCTGAAGACAGGGGAGCTCCCGTGTCCATTTTAAGGCAGATTGAATCATTAGGGATGAGTCCTTTATGTTGAACAGAAACTTGCTTATTCTACAGTTGCTTTCAAAGTTGTATAGTATCTGAGTGTGGCATGCATTGTCAGCTTCCCATCACCACCTGAGTATGGCATGCATTGTCAGCTTCCCATCACCATAACAAGTACTGGTGAGGAGCTACCCATGAAGGAATAAAGTTCATTTTGGCCCCAAGTTTTGGAGTTCACAGTCCAGGGTGGGGAAGCCCGTTGTTCTGGCGTCTGATGAGCATGGTGGGGGGTGGATGGGTGCAGGGGAAGGATCACATGTCCACCTGTCTCCATAAAACCACCATGGTTCAGGCATGAGGGCGCCCCCTCCCCAACAACTTTATGGAAGGACACCCAAGCTGTCTCCCCAGCTTTAGCATGACCCTTAGATGTATTTTGTTTTCTTGACCCAAACTTTAAAGTTTTAAATTAATTTCTAGCAATAGAAATAAAAATACTTCTCATCTCTGACTCCTCTTGAAAAACCGCAAAAGGCTGGGGTTCTAAAGGGAGAAATGGGTAGCAGCTGAGTAGCTACTGCCCGACCTGAGCTGGACCTGCGTGGGACTCCACCTCCAGCCCCAGCACCACAGGGATCACGTGCCCCTGCTCTGCCTGGATCATTTTCATCATCAGCCCCGCCCTCTGGGTGCTGGACTTGACACCTCTCTCCTGTCCCTTCTTCCAGGAAGGTCAGGCGATTCTCCGTCCTCTTTCACGCCCTGCCCTGGATTCAGGGAACATCATTCGGCCGAGCTTCCTCCAGTCCACCCTGCTCACTGTCTTCAGCCCTCTGGCAGGATCAGCTGTCCAAATGCTCAGCCAGACATCTGGATCACTCTGCTGGATTCTTCAGTTTGTCAAAGTTTCCCCCCGGAAGTGAAAAATAACTTTAGTTTTCTGTGTGGCCAACCCAGCACATGTACGTGGGATTTTCAGATCCTTTTCCTTCTTGGAAATCCCGGGTTTGTATGTCTTCATTCTTTCCCAAGTCCTCCCACCTCCACTCTTTGTTTCATTTCGTTCAATGAACTCTTGACATTTTAATTTCACTCTCCTTTCGTTTATCTGCCACCTGCCCAATTCTCCCACACATCATTCACAATTTTATTAAGAGATTATTGCTTACCTGAGAAGTGAATCTTCCCGTCTCAGGGAAAAGTTCAGGTTCAGTTAATAATATCCCCCCTTGATCTTCTGCAAACAGTTTCACACTTCATTAAGAATCTTAGTAAACCTTCCCAACACACACACACACACACACACACCCTCAGTATGCAGCAGGAGGTCTATTTATTTGCAATACTCTCTGATAAGTAGAAAATGTCTTTACTAGAAAGGAATGCTTTTGTCAGTGTCTTGATAAATAAAACAGAAGGTGGCCCAGTTCCCAGCCTATAGGTCTCCAGTGGCATTGGCCTGGGCAATAGCTGCTGTTTTGCATAACAAATAGAGAAGTTTGGATTTCTAGGGGAAAATCAGGGAGGAAAGGGAAAGGAAGCACCTGGTACCTGGGTGACTGCACAGGGCAGCAGGAACCCCAGAAGTGCAGAGAGCAGGTTCCAGGAAGGGAAGTGGAAAGCCCCTAACTCCCACTCCCTTTCTGCCTTCAGTGGAGGCTGCCTGGATCACTACTTCTCTCTGGGAAAGTGAATTCGCTTGGCTGAAAGTAAAGTTTTGCAGAGTTTGATATCCAGGCTTTGAGGGATCACACTCAGAGAGGGTGTGGGTCTGGAAACCGGAGACAGAGGACGTCACAGAGGGAAACATCAGAGAACTGCAGAAACCACAGAGTGCGTCTGATGGCTACAGGCCAAGGCTGTGTTCCAAGCTGATGACATACAGTGGTCTCCAGCTGTCCTTCGGGTTATTGATGTTTTGCCATTTATCTATTAATGCATTATTTTTCTCTTTCTATTCCTTAAAGTTAGCCCAGCAAACACTTCTCTGACAAATGGAATGAAAGAACCGCAACTCTAGGTTAGAGGTACATGTTTGGGGTCTATGGAAGGGGCAATGAGTGGGTCTTATGGCCCCACAGAACCTAAAATATGAAAGGGGACTTAATTTTAAGAGGCACCTGTGTCCTCTTTACCCATGGGTATGCGCTTGTACGCTGTATTTGAACACCTGCATGGGTGGGACTCCCTCCTTGAATCAGCCCAACCATTCTTAGGCAGCTCTAAGAAAATGCTGGCCGGCGCTGCGGCTCAATAGGCTAATCCTCCACCTGCGGCGCTGGCACATGGGGTTCGAGTCCTGCTCGGGGTGCCAGATTCTGTCCTGGTTGCCCCTCTTCCAGGCCAGCTCTCTGCTATGGCCCGGGAATGCAGTGGAGGATGGCCCAACTCCTTGGGCCCTGCACCCACATGGGAGACCAGGAGAAGCAACTGGCTCCTGGCTTCAGATCAGCGTGATGCGCCGGCCGCTGCGCACTGGCTGCGCCATTGGAGGCCATTGGAGGGTGAACCAATGGCAAAAAGGAAGACCTTTCTCTCTCACTGTCCACTCTGCCTGTCAAAAAAAAAAATGCCCTGCTGAGATGAGGTGCATTTCTCCTCCCATAAGTCTATCCACTGAGCCTACACCTGTATGCAGGCACACCTAGAAAAAAAACCCATAGCTCTTGTCATCACAGTTCTTAAGGTATTTTAAACACTAGCAAGTTCCCAGACCATCTTCTCTGTGCTAATTTCTTCTTACAATGCACTTTTCATTCCTTACGCATTCTAGTCCTGTCTGGAGTTCTGCAGGCGTGCATTGTAAACTGGAATGCTGAGAACTGAAGATGGTATTATAGACACATTGTGATTGGCATAGTGTCCCGTTAATTCTCCGCCTGTGATAACTGTGCCCCTTGCAATCTGGCTGAGCAGAGCTCTGGAACACCTACACGTGCATGGACCGCCCCCTCTCGTGAGGCAGGGTAAAACAGAGAGCCTGGCTTGTTCCAGTGTCGCAGGGTAGTTTGCAGCTAGAACTTCCCATCTGAAGGATTCTGCTGCAGTCAGAGTTTTCTCAGGGGTCGAGCTCTAGAGCAACAAAACTTGAGTCACAGAGTGGTCAGTCTGAACTTAATAGTTTTTATTTCCTAGGAGGCTCTCAGAAAATGACCTGCAGATCCTCTGACCATTGCAAGCCCTCATGTTTCTAGAATGAGTGTCAGCGGAGATCAGCAGTTCTAGACCAACTCATTAAAAACATCTGTCCCCTCTCCTGAACTTTTCAGAATAGAAATATTCAGTGAAGCTGAATTTTCAATGCCTGCATTGCCAATTTAAATGGTTAGGGATGGGGCTGGTATTATGGCATAGTCTGTAAAACTGTGGCCTGCAAGGCCGGCATCCCATATGGGCACTTGTTCAAGTCCCGGCCGCTCCGCTTCTGATCCAGCTCCCTGCTAATGCACTGGGAAAGCAGTGGAAGATGGCCTAAGTGCTTGGGCCCCTGCACCCATGTGGGAGACCCGGAAGAACTCCTGGCCCAGTCCCAGCCATTGAGGCCATTTGGGGAGTGACCCAACATATTACATCAATCAATCTCTCTCTCTCTCTCTCTCTCTCTCTCTCTCTCTCTCTCTCTCTGTGTGTGTGTGTGTGTCTATGTGTCTATGCGTCTTTCTCTTTCTATGTAACTCTTTCAAATAAATAGATAGATAGATAATAAAATAATTAGTTGGGACAGCTGCCTGGGCTAGCAGTTATATGCCCACATTCCGTATCAGGAGTTCCTGTGTTCGAATCCCAGATTCACTCCCAATTCCAGCTTCCTGCTAATGTGCACCCTGGGTGGCAGGAAGTAATGGCTGGGTGTCTGCCACTCACATGGGAGATCCAGAATGAGCTCCTGGCTCCTGATTCTGGCCTGGCCCAGCCCCACCTATTTGGGGAGGGAACAGTAGAAGGGACTTCTCTGTCTACCTGTGTCTCTATTTCTCTCTATCTCTGCCTCTCAAATAAGCAAAATTGACAATTAAAAAAAAAAGTTGGTTGTTTTATGTGTGTAAAACAAATTAGTATTTTTAAAGATTTATTTATTTATTTGAAATTCAGAGTCACACAGAGAGAAACATCCTTCATCTGCCGGTTCATTCCCCAATTGGCCGCAAGGGCTGGAGCTGCACTGATCTGAAGCCAGGAGCTTTCTCCAGATTTTCCCACTTGGGTGTGGGGGCCCAAGGACTTGGGTCATCTTCCACTGCTTTCCTAGGCCACAGCAGAGAACTGGATAGGATGTGGAGCAGCCGGTACTCAAACCAGTGACCACATGGGATTCTGGCACTGCAGGCGACAGCTTTACCCACTATGCCATGGCATTGGCCCCCAAATTAGCATCTTCTACATGCACTACTGTTTAGCTTGCATCCTCTTTTCCTGAAAAGAGGAAAAATAATGCACAATAAAAAGGAGGCAAAAAATAGAATTTCTCTCCCGAAATTCTACTTGCCATGATTTCTTCCTTCCTAGAAATACAACATTCATGAAGTCAGGATTGTAATGGAGTACTACTTGAACAACCTCACTTAGTGTGTGCAGTTCTCATACATGCACTTTCTCATTTAACCCTCATAGCAACCCTGTTGGGGGCTGAGATTCAAGGCACCCGGTGTGCTGGTTCTGCATCTTGCCGGGTGCTGGAAGGAAACGGTCCTTGCTCCACTGGGGTATTCGGTGTTGTGAAAGGGCAGTTTCTCCTCCTTTGCACCCTGATTTCTTCCTGTAGCAGGTCAGCTATTATCATTGTAACAGTCTTGTCTAAGGTGGGAGATTCAGAAATGAAAAGAAAGCAAGCTTAGCATGTAGTGGTGCTCAGTATCACCCAAACAGCCTAGCACTCAGCAGGTTCTAAACAGTGTCAGAGATGCTCATTCATCAACAAATATTTGTAGAGAGCATATTCCTGGCAGAACAAGAGAGCCAGGGGTGGGAGTGGCAGTGTAAAGCCTTTGGTATCTTCTTTTTTTAATTTTTTTTGACAGAGTTAGACAGTGAAAGACAGAGAGAGAGAGAGAGAGAGAGAGAGAGAAAGGTCTTCCTTCTGTTGGTTCACCCCCCAAATGGCCGCTATGGCTGGCAGGCTGCAGAGAGCTGGACTGGAAGAGGAGCAACCAGGACAGAACCGGCGCCCCAACTGGGACTAGAACCTGGGGTGCCGGTGCCACAGGCAGATGATTAGCCTAGTGAGCTGCGGCACCGGCCTAGCCTTTGGTATCTTCTTAGCATTCTGATTATACCACTTAGAGGAGAGGAAGGGAGACCCAAAGCAGATCAGAAACCTGTTCAGGGTCAGAGAACTGGCTGCAGGTAGAGCCTGAGTTTGCACCTGCATTTGCCCTATTTGCTCCCTTGCTCCGCTGCACCACTGGGCTTTCCTCAAGGAAGACAGTAAATCCCTGTTCTTGACTTGGAAGCTGCAGGGTTTGAGAAGTGAGTACAGGGGGTGAGTGGTGGGCAGCTGGTCGAGAAGTGCTCCCCTGTGCTTAAAGGTCAGGGCCCGAGGCCGGGTGGGGGAGCTATGCCAGAGCCGGGAGGGGGGGAGATTCTTGGGGCTTGAGAGATGATAGAGCACCCTGGAGGCCTGGAGGCTCCCTGTTGTGCTGCCAGAAGCAGGCCTTCTCTCTCTCGGCAGAGAAGTGGTAAAGACCAAGGAATGGGGCGGGCAGTTTGGGGATGCACGTGACCTTTAGGATGGGAGTCAGTTTTGAGGTCAGTATTGATGAAACAGGAGAGGCTTAAATCACAACTCAAAAATCCAGGCCTGAGGGTCACGGTGGTCTGTCACCCCCAGGTCCTCTCTGCCTCTGTCTCTATTCACTTGTCTCATGGAAAGCAGTGTAGGGCTGTATAAAGAATGAGGGTTGGGAACTAGGCTTTCCACTTAACCTGTTGAACTATAGATGGCTTTGGGTGGTGGTGGGTTGTTCCAAGGGTTGCCAACATCAGAAAGCCAGCCAGAGAGAGCTCTTCTGGGAATATGTCACTGCAGACCTGAGCTCAGGGGCATCCATGCTGCCCAGACTCCCTCCTCCGTCTTCTCTCCCTGGATCTGGGTTCATAGGATGCTCTTCCAGTTCTGAGCACTGCAGGGACCTCATATCTCACAAGTTGACCATCGGATAGGGAATACTTTGTGTCTTTCAGCGTTGATTCAGATGTCTCAGGGAAAGAATCTGATGGGCCTACCACAGGCCACGTGCTCACCTCTGTGTCTCTTGGCAGGATTGTCGAGGGTGGCAGACAGTTGGCGTTGAGGGAGGGACGATTTCCCAACAGGACTGTGAAGTTCAAGTTCAAGAAGGGAGATCTTCATGTCACTTGCTGTGTTCCTTAGGGAATTCCACCAAACCTCAGTTTGCCCGTTCTCAGACTTGGGATAATAGGTTATCATCCAGGCCGTAAGGACTGGATGCAAAGACGCTTATGCATCTGGTACCTACCACATGCACAATATGCTTCTATTATTCATACATTAAACCACCTTTATCTTTCACGTACTTTACTGCTGTTCTCTTACGACTAAATGAATTTAATCTTATGGAACGTTTGGGACATTCAAAATAGTAGAAGAACAAGTCACTCACGTTTAGCCTGTTCTTTTCACGGGTGTATTTCTTCATGTGTTTGTACCAGAGGTGTAGCTTGAGTGTGCTTAGTAGATACTAGCCGTGGTGGAAAGTGGGGCAGGCACCTGTACTGAGGAGGGGGAGAAAGCCCCCAGATCAGTACTTGCTTGTGGTGCTCTGCTGGCTACAGGGAGTCCCCAGTGAGGGTGTAGATGGCCGGAACGTTGTCAAGTTCTGAAGTTGACCACACGGGCGTATGCTGGAGCTCAAGGAAGCAAGATGTGCTGATTTCACTTGAAATCAGGCACGACGGAACTTCCAGAAAGAAGTGATTCTCTCCCTTCTCAGAGAAACAGAACAAGGCATTGGTGAGGTGGGACTCCAGGGGCCTTGCTCTCTCTGGTCCCCAAGAGGCGGGTGGTTTCAGGAGCATCAGAGACAACTGTCTCGTCAGGCGCTGGGGAGGGGCACAGTAAACCTTGGCTCCAGGGCCTTTTAAGGTCGTCATTGGCAGTAAGGGGTCAGTGAGGAGAGAGCAGCAGCAGAATCCCACTCCCAAGCCTCAAGGCTGGACTCCCTGGTGAATACGCAGGGGCCCTAGGAGCAGGCCTCAGGGTATGGACATACTCCCGTCAGGTGCTCTAGTGAGGAAGGGGCATTCGCTCTTCACCCTGAGTAGCAGCACTTTCACCACTGCATACTGCACGTTCAAAGAGGTGCGCCAGGACTCCCTTAGGTTGAATGCTTACTGATGTTTACTGCTGGATAGTTTCCGGTTGTTCATTCAAGTGAATTCCTCAGGAACAAGGAGTAACTCATGAAGCTTTCTGCTGGGCTCATGTGAACTCTTAAATAGAGGATGAACGAGGAAGGATGGACTTCTCTCTCTCTCTCACTCTTAAAAAAAGAATTGATCATCAAACTGATTAATCATTATAAAAATTACTGAATGAACTAATGAAGTGGATCAGGATGCATTATTTAATTTTTCTATTTTGACTTCATAATGTATGTAAAAGTAGTAAATTTTGTAATGTATATGCAAGTATATATATAATTACATACTTTTACATAAAATGTTTGCATACACATGGTACCTATTCTATTTTTACATGTACCTATACATAGTTATAAATGGCAATGTCAGAAGAGCAATTCTTATGATTTGGGGCTATTTTCTGTATCTGTGAATTACCTAAACTTGAGAGATGAAGGAAGGGAGGAAGGGAATATTATTACGTTCTTAGAATTCTATCTGTAAATCACATTGAATCTGCTAAAAACTGATTAAAATTATAAAAGAAGAAAATTAGACAAGGGGGAGGGGGAGAGAGCAAAAGAGAGAGAGAGGAGAGAGAGAGAGAGAGAGACTATTTTGAATTGGTGTTAAACAGAGTAATCAGCTCTATAGACATAGTGCCAGTACTTGCCTTTTCTGTTAGACCAAATCCTGGTTTTTTAAACTAGGCTGGCCCATCTGTGAATCAAAAGCCCAACAGTCCACAAAAAGAGATCTACAGTCACAAGGCAGCCTAGGGAGAAGGAGTCTGAAAATGATGTTCTGGGGAACCTATGGTCTTTGGAAAACCTCTCTAAGAGTTACTTTGGGGGCTATCCACACTACTGCCGCCATAACAAATGTTATTCATATGCTTTATTGTTTTTATGGCCTATAAAAGATTTTCTTGGAAACAAGGATCCTCTGAAATCAAAGGTTATAAGGTAATTATGCCAAGCAAACTTGAATCTTTGTTAATCCTCACTGATTCTTGCTACCATTCCTGTATTTTTCAAGGGGTAACATTTTTGGAAAAAGCTACCAGAGAAGCAGAGAGAGAGAAGAGGGAGGGAGAAAGAATATGAGCTCCTATTCACTGATTCACTCCCCTAAATGCTGGCAAGGGCTGTAGCCCAGAGCTGGAAACAGAATGCAATCCCATTCTCTCACATGGGTGGCAGGAATTCCAAGTAACTGAGTCATCAGCACTGCCTCTGGGGGCGGGGGGCAAGGGGGGGGGTTCTGCACTTGCAGGAAGCTGGCGCGAAGACCCCTCAAACTCAGGAACTCACATGTGTGGGGGGGTGCGTCTTAACCACTGGGCTAAATGCCTGCTCCCAGGGGATAACTTCCTTTTAGTTATCAGAACATGTTCCTAGCTTCTCCTCCACATATACACAGGTTTAAAAAATTATCAGTGTCAGATTTTTAAATCGAATGAAATCACAAATGCACACACACACATATATAAAATCATCATGTATATATATATAAAATATATAGTAATTATATATATTATATAGATATACTGCCTCAGATGGATTTTCATAACTGGCTATAAATGAGGAAATTCATACGGAGGAAATACACACGTACATATATGAGGTGTGTATGATCCTAGAACAACTAGCTTCCTCATGTGTATACACATAATGGAACTTCAAAAAGTTCTTGGAAAATGGTACAAAAATTTTGAAATATGTGTAGTTTTTTCTATAATATGCATTTTTATGAACTTTTAAAAGACTATTATGTCCTACAGTGATTCATTTGAAAAGATTCTATTTTCAATAATTCATCAGAAATCTATATTGTAAATGTTTTACTTTTGAAATAATTTTAAAATTTATTAATTTCTGGTACTTCTTTTAATTTTTAGGATTCATTTATTTGTAGCATTTGGATTTCATATTCTGGCTAAAAATAAGCTTTCCTGTCCTATTAATGATGCCATTGAAATTTATAAGTTTTTTTTTTTTTTTTTGACAGGCAGAGTGGACAGTGAGAGAGAGAGACAAAGGTCTTCCTTTTTGCCGTTGGTTCACCCTCCAATGGCCGCCGTGGCTGGCGCGCTGCGGCCGGCGCACCGCGCTGATCCGATGGCAGGAGCCAGGTGCTTCTCCTGGTCTCCCATGGGGTGCAGGGCCCAAGGACTTGGGCCATCCTCCACTGCACTCCCTGGCCACAGCAGAGAGCTGGCCTGGAAGAGGGGCAACCGGGACAGAATCCAGTGCCCTGACCGGGACTAGAACCCGGTGTGCTGGCGCCACAAGGCGGAGGATTAGCCTAGTGAGCCGCGGTGCCGGCCCTTTTATAAGTATTTTTAATTTAAATGTGTGTAGTTAAAATTTTGATCTATTATTGTCTTTATCATTTAAGAAAGAGATCCAAGACTGTTCTCTATGGATGGAAATTCAGTTGTGTCGGAATAATTTATTGTAAAAGCCGACTTCCTCCTCTCTGCAGTAAAACATCACCTTCTTGTTCCTGCCATCCCAGTTTTAACGAGATTTCCTCCTGGAATCTGAGCCCCACTTGACTTGTATTCATTTATTCCTATTCAAATATCATAATGCTTGAGTCGTATCTACCTGCATTATGTTTAGTGTTGATAAACATGTCCCCCTCATCTATCTTTTTTTTTTTTTGGTAATATTCTTGTCAATTACAGCCGGTATTCTTTCCTATAAACTCTGAGATTATTTTATGCAATTATAGAAATAGATTTTCCAATTAATATTTCACTTAAGTATCTGCATATCAACTTTGAAGAACTGAGCTTTTTATGATATTCAGCATTGCCAACTAGGAACACACTTTCACTTTCCATTAATTCATATCTAATTTTACAGCCTCAGGAAGCTCTTATAGTGCCTTCAGATATGTCTCAGACATTATGACAACCTCATTCCTAAAATACTTTCTAGCTTTTGTCACTACTTTGTTTCTATTTCTAGGCTGTTATATATTTAACTGAAAAAAATATTTTTTTGGTCAACCAACCCATCAAATCAAAACTTCTTAATTCTAGGATTTATGTGTGCCTTAGTCTCTTGAGATTTATAGATATGTTAAAATATCATCAGAAAAGCATGCTTTTATTTCATTTATTCACTCGCTGATTGGGTTCATACCACCTGGCAAGCACTGTCCCAAATGACTGGATTCTGTCAGTAAATGAATTGCTCCAGACCCCTACTTTGGAGAAGCTTCTATCCTAGCAGTGTTAACTACAACCAGAAAGGGGGAGCAGCTGCAACAGAACAAAGCTGTTGAGACTAGGATATGCTTGGGGTGCTCTAGGAACAATGAGAGAATAAGAGCATCCAGGGTAGAGCAGAGCAAGGCTGGAATTGGAAGGAAGGTGGTCAGAGGTAGAATGAAGTATTGGGGTTTGTAGAGGGGGAGGGTCAAGTAGAACAGGGAAATGGGGCTGTGGGCCATTTAGGGGCACTGGAGGTTCTCAGGGTGTCAGTGATGGTTAAAGCTGTAACAGTGAAGATCGCCCAGCAGTGAGCCGGCGGAACAGGGCAGAGGCTGAAAAGCAGGTGCCCAGGCACTACAACTCTGAAATCTGCATACAAGGGGAAGCAGCAAAGGGCCCTGAGAAAGAGGTGACTTGTGTCATCGATGGGAGCCCAGGAAGCCAACCACAGGTGTGTCCCAAAGGGGAATGAGCAGCAGTCTCGGTGCCGGTGATGGCTGACCCGGGTCAGTGTCCCTGACAATAGACACTGAGGCTGGATTTCCAGAGGTTTGGTTTGAGAGTCACAACTAACAGGGAGTTAGGGAGGCAGAATGGGGCAGAGGACAAGGTTGAGCAGTGACGCAGGTGCACTGGAGATCTGAGGCATTGGGATGGCCACTCAGAGATGTCCAGCCTTGATACCTGCCCATGGATCAGTCAATGGATAGAGGCTTCCCCCAGGAAGAGGATATAATCTCAGGTTAAGTCCTTTGGAAAATTCCTGGTGGAGCCATATGCTGTGAGAAGCCACTACCCTTGGCAGCTGTGGGAGCCAGAATCTTGTCCCTGAAGGGGGACTCCAGAGGGTAACCACAGAATCCACATGTGGAGAAGATGGATTGACTGCAGCTGCCACAGCAGGGAAGCTGTCTGTCTCAGCACTTTGGGATGCATCGTGGAAGTAAAAGTCAGCTTGGAATTGGGGTAAAACTGAGTGGGTAGAAAGATTAAGAAGCAAGCAAATACATGACAGTTGCTAGAGTGGGTTTGGATGCAGAAAAGATCAAAGATTCTGATATGAGAGACAAGATATACATGGAAAAACCCAGTTCTTTGATTTCCTGTTAGAGCATTCTCCAAATCAGTGTCAACAAGTCCTATCATTTTCTTATTTGCTAATATTGCAAATTTCACATCCCAAGTCATAAATAAGATTGGTTTACAGTTTTTGTAACTATTACATATTTTTTAGGACTTTTGCAGGTAGTCTTATGGATATACTGGTTTAAGTGTTGTACTGTTAAACTTTTCATTTTTCCTTATCAGAAGTATTTATTAAAATTTTATTTGAGATATACAAACTTCATGCATTTCAAATATATAAATTTAGGAATATAGTGATTCTTCCCACATCACCCTACCCTCCCTCCTGCCCACACTTCCACAGTTCTTCCTCTTCTCTCTCCCCTTCATAATTTTTACAAAAATCTATTTTCAGCTTCCTTTATACTCATAGGTCACCTTACAGTAAGTAAATATTTCAACTAATAGTATGAGGAAAAAAAAAACCACCATTTCTCAACAGAACAGAAACTGTAAACACAGATACACCCTGTACCCTCTCACGCAATTAAGAGTTCCCAGTCTCAGCACACCAGGTTCCCACAGTCACAGGTGCAGAGGATACGCCCTACCCCGCTATAGTCTTGTCCACAGAGAGGCAGATAGGTTCCCAGAGCCAGGTGCCTGTGGGTCCTCCACCTGGGTGGTTTGAGCCCCAGAGACTGCGATTTGTTGGGAGGTTGGGGGCACTCACAGTCCTGTGTGTGTGTCCATCCTCCTGTCGACCATCTCAGCCAGACTCCAAGTCAATTGGGAATGCAGATTCTCCCCTCTGGTAAAATCCCTGGATCACACGCATACACAAGAGCTGTGGGTAGAGCCCCTTCTCATTTCACAGTGGTGCTTTCTTGCCACTGGCTTGAGCAGGGACCTGAGCCACTGCTGCAGCTGTTGACAAGGGGCATCTCATCTCAGCCAGGTGCTGGGTGCATGCACGACCTGGTGCAGTTTTGTTACCTATGTCCAAAGTGGCTTCCATCCTCTCTCAGTCGGTTGCCAGGCAACGTGAGGGGGCAACAGGGAGAAACATGCCCCCTTCTTCCCACTAGGCTATCAGGTACCCTGTCCCCCACAAGGCTCCAGTGCAGACTCAGAGCAGGCTTCCTGCAGCTACATAGCCAGTGGCATGGGCTGCTGCAGTCTGAACTCCCTCACTCTGCAAGGCTGGTGCTCTCTTAGGCTCTCAGCTGCTGGGATCCTGTGTCGTGTCCATGCTCATGTGTGTGTGCGCCCCCACATAGATCCACAGGTCCCTCTTCCTTCCATAGAATTTCCACTGCCATTTTCTCCTGCACTCTCCCCTGAGAATGCCCTCTCACCATTGTTTTTTTAACTATTTCCTCCTAGCCTAGAGCAGTAAGCTCCTTTCTTATTCTTCCCTTAGAATCGCAGCCCATCAGCAGTTTCTAAATAGCATTGGAAATACACATGCTTACATAGAGCTCAGTGTGAAAGCACCCGTGTTAGGAAATTGGTGCAGTTTTAGCCAGGTGGCCACATGGCCCAACCTCTGTGGTCAAGCTCCACCCCCATCCCAATGGGATTCGCTGCTCCTGCTTCCCTGTCTGCCCTCGGGCAAAGTTTTAAAAGGGCCTGTTCCTGCACAGGTGGCTTTCTTGGTTCTGCTCTCTTGGCTCCTCTCTGTCTCTCTCCTCTCTCTCTCCTCTCTCCTCTCTCCTCTCTCCTCTCTCCTCTCTGTCTCTCTCTTTTACAGTCTCCTTCTCTCTTTTTCCCTCTTTTTCCTTCACCATCTCACCCCTCTTGTCTGTTGGGTGTTCCCCAATAAACCCTTTCCCTTACTCCGGTGTTTGGTGTGTTTTGTGACTGTTAACAACCAGTCCTCACACCGTTGGTTAAGGGTAAACCTTAAACCATGTTTCAACCTTGATTTCCAGGCAATGGGCCTGCTCAGATTATCCATTTCTCTGAGCGATCTTGGTGATTTGTGTTTTCATTAGAAGATAGCCATTTTTTTTTCTAGATTAGCTTACATGTTTTTATTTGCTATAAGTTTTCACATATTATTTGTGTGTAATTCCTAAGATTTTTTTTTCATGTATGTGTATAAACTTCCCATTTCATTTTCTTTTTGAGATTTAAAACCAAGATTTATTAGTCAAAGACCTCCAGCCAGAGTGGCATTGGGGGGGCGGGCAGCTCCAAGAGATGCAAAACCCAAAGGGGCCATTGGTACAGGGGTTTTTAAGAACAATTTTGGGGGAGAAAAAAACTTCACATTCAGTTACAAGGCAGGGATAAAACCCATCAAAAGACCTGATGTGCAACCTTTTGTCCTATCTGACTTGCTCACGATCAAACAAAAAGCCATCAGAAGGGTGGGGCACCTACTTTGCTTTACAGTGAACTGTGAATCAGAAGGAATCAACACTCCCGTGCTATTCTCATGATAGGTTGGAGGCTTTCAAGGAGGGGGCTGGCAGGCACTTTTGAACTTACTGAAGATTTTACACCCTCAATTTCTACTGGGACCATGCTGACTGCCTATTAATCCATCTGACTCCTTACATCCCCCCCCCATAAGAATGGACCCTAACTTCTGCTAGGGGACCTGAGTGATGACCACTCTGGCTGCTTCATGCTGAAAAGGGGCATCATGGGGAAGGGCAGTCAAGACAGGGTTCCAGCAGGAGGTGGCTTCTTGTGTGGGATGCAGTGCCAGCTTGCAGAAACTGCTTCCATCCGAGGTTCATGTGCAAAGCCATTTAGAATATCACTGTTTCAAGTCTGGAAAAAATCTAACAAGGGTCTGAAACAAAGAACAGAGTCATTATTAGAGGACCTAAGAAAGGTGCTCTCTCTAAACCACAAGCAAGTTTTCTCATTGAGAGGTGAATAGAAGCAGGCAGAAAGGGCTTGATGACAATCAGGTGGGATAAGGCCTGGCCAGGCATTTATGAGGTCCAGACCTCTCTCTCCACATGCGGTACTGAAAGAGATCATAGGGGAGGTGTGAACCTTCTGTGGACTTCCGTTACCTAGCTGGCCTGGGAGGAGAGCTATCCTGAATAGAAGGCAGGTGGCATCTCAAAAAGGAAATTTACAGCTCTGCCTGCAATGTTGCTGATCCTACTTGGCCATCCCCTCAGCGTCAGTAGTTACTTTGGAAGCTGGAGTGATGGGCTTTTTTCAGCTTAGAGCCAACAAGGTCCGTGGCTCTGACCCAGGCGTCCTTCAACCCCTAGGGCAATTCCATTTCCAGTGACCCAGCTCTTGGTTAGCAGAGCTGCCAAGTCTCTCCAAAAGCTCACTTCTGTGTCCATCTGAAGCCTGGCTTTGCACATCAAAAAACCAGTGCCATTTGCAGCGACTGGCCTGTTGGGCCTCCTTGATGGCAGATCACTGTGTAGAGCAGCCTTAATTGGCCTCCACCTACACTTTCATTGCCTCTGCTGCTTAGCTTCCCCTTCCTCCTGGTTTCTGTCAAAGCAGAGCAGAGGAAACCGTTAAGAGGATGCAAGTCAAGGGGGTGCTCAGTCCCATCTCTAATCTCTGGTTGTCTAAACTAGAAATCTATAGTCACAGGCATGTCTGATAGTGGTTTTTCTGTGAGGTAGACAATGCCCATCAGAAAAGCTATGTCTTTGTTTTAACATCAAACACCACCTTATACTACTTATCTATACATTTTAAAGTTATTAGTAAAACTTTCTTTCCTTTCACTTGGTTTGAAAAGGGAGGTTTTGCCTGTTTACTGTGTCCATGGTAAAGTAAATATAGCTGTGCAATCAAATCTAAGCTCTAATTTTGGCCATGTCATTATTACAGAAAAATGTTAGCCACTCCCTTTATAAAGTCTAAAGATTAAACTGTACATCCTGGAAGTCCTTCAGAACAATCATCCACATTTTGAGTGGATTTTTGTGTAAGGTGTAAGGTAGGAGTTTTGCTTCATACTTCTGAATGTGGATATTCAGTGTTCCCAGAACCATTTGTTGAAGAGACTGTTCTTGATCTAGGGATTGATTTCAGCTCCTTTGTCTAGCATAAGGTGGTTGTAGATGCATGGGTTGTTTACTGGTGTTTCTATTCTGATCCATTGGTCTATCCATCTCTTTTGTAGCAGTATCTGGCTGTTTTGATTATCACTGCCTGGTAATATGTCTTGAAATCAAGTATTGTGATACCTCTGGATTTGTTTTCATTGTATAAGTTTGCTTTACCTATTTAGGGCTCCTGTGTTTCCATGTAAATTTCAACATCACTTTTTCTATATCTGAGAAGAATATCCTTGGTATTTTGATTGATTTTGCAATGAATCTGTAAATTGCTTTCAGTAGTATAGACATTTTGATGATATTAATTCTTCCAGTCCATGAACATGGAAGATTTTTCCATTTTTTTGTATCTTCTTCTTTCTTTAATGTTTTATAATTCTCATCATGGAGATCTCTGATATCCTTCATTAAATTTATTCACAAGTATTTGATTTTTTTGGTAGCTATTGTGAATGGGATTGATCTTAGAAGTTCTTTCTCAGCTGTGGCACTGTCTGTATACAAACAATCTTCATTATTGTGTGTTGATTTTATATTCTGCTACTCTACTTAACCTCTTCTATGAGATCCAATAGTCTCTTAGTTGATTTGTCTTCTAACTCAGATATTCTTTCTTCTGCTTTACTGAGTCTGTTGTTAAGGCTATCCATCACAGTTTTATTTGTTCTATTGAATTCTTCATTTCCAAGATTTCATTTTGATTTCTCTTTAAGATCTCAATTTCATGGAACAAATTTTCTTTCATGTCATGTATGGATTTCATTAGTTTGAGGATTTGCTTCTGATTACTTCTAAGTAATACTACAATCATTTATTTTCAAATTTCATTTCTGGAATTTCTTCCATCTCTTCATCTTCACATTGGAATATTGAAGTGTTCTTTTGAGGTCATCATGTTGACTTTCCTATTCTTGCTTCTTGAATTGCTGCATTTGTCATTCAGCATTTGTGGAGGTAGTTATTGGTTTCTTTTTTTTCCCTGTGATGGCTTTTATCTCTGGACAATTCCTCTGTGACTTAGTGGAGTGTCGCTCTTTCAGTGAATACCCAGTGGTTTGTGGTGGTTGTGACCAGGGAGCTCTGTTCAGTGCTCCAGGGTGAAGGAAGTGTCCAAATTGACACCCAGGTTTGGTACAGTAAATTCTCTTTCTCTCTCTCTCTTTTTATAAGAGGGGAGGTTTGTTTTGCTTGTTGGTGTAGTCTCATGCTCACCTCCTCTCCTCAAAGTAGACCAGTACCTGGGCACTAGTCCCATTGGGTACACACTGCCACAGAATCACACAAAGGATTTGTGCAGTCCTTAGTGTAGGCACAGATCCTACAGCAATGACCCTCACCAGGGAATCCGCAAGCATGTGGAGCCACCCACAGTGAGTACCCAAAGTCCCGCCATTCCCTGCAGCCCCCACCACACAGCCACAGTGTTTTCACAGTCCTGGCACAAAAGCCTCCCACAATCACAAGCACCTAGCCCCCTGTCAGGTCTCCCAGCTAGACTCAGGCATCTACACTTGGCTGGTTGCTGGATGCATGGACATGAGCTGGCACAGCTGTTATGTATGTGAAAAATGGTGCCTACCCTCAGCTTGTTACAAGAAGCTGGTGCAGGCTGATCAGGGAGAGAGAAATGTTCCCCCTTCTTTCTCCTCTGCATTACAGGTACACTATCCCCCACAGGGCTACAATCCAGCCTTGTGCCAGGCTCTTCACATAGCTTTATCTCCAGTGGCTTGGTCTGCTACAGTCTGTTGTTATCTAAAAAGCTGGGGCTGAGGCTCTTGGCTGCTGGGGCCCTGGGTTGTGCATGTCCACAGCCTCCATGCAGGTCCACAGTGTCTTTCTAATCTGCATGGAGTTTCTTCTGCCATTTTCTCCCTAACTCTTCCTTGAGACTGAACTCTTAACCATACTTTTTCTAAGTTGCAACCTGTGGTACATTATTCGCTTTATCTGCTTACAAAACTGTCCCAAAGTATTGAATACAATAGAGGTCAGGGAAAAAGAAGTTGTTTCAAACCTGAAAGGACATATTTAGACACAGAACCACCAGTGTTTTAGCTTCATGAGCAGTAAATCTAATTTTTAGTGTTTGGAGAATACAAAACTATGATGGAAAAAGACTTTAAATAGCCATGTTTACAATTATAAACTCATTAAAAAACAAGAGGAAGCATTTGTTTATTCCACAGAGTATTTTTTGAAAGCACCTGTAGGATTTTACAAAATATTTATCCCTTTTGGGCCTCTGGGCCTTTCTCATCAAGATAACCATCATTAGTCTTTTTTGTAACTTTGGACATTTTTATCAGTAGCATTTTACATTATCATAACTTAAAATTTTGTGCCACCTCACAACTTGACAGTACCTTAAGTATAAGCCAAGTAGCCTTATTGGTTGGTGTCTACAAGATGAGAGATACATCCTTTGGTATTTCCAGGGGCCCAACTAGAAATACCAAAGTCCAAAAATTTGGAACTTTTGATTTTTGTATGCCTGTCAAAGATGCCAAGAAGGCTTACAATATCTGGTTGAAATAGGATCCCTTAACATCATGACATAATATAGAGCAGATTTGGTTGTTGTTATAAGGTGATTACTCAAATGCTTTAGAATAAGTATATATTCAAACTATTTCTCTATTTTTTTTAAAGATTTATTTATTTGAAAGTCAGAGTTACTCAGAAGGAGAGGCAGAGAAAGAGAGAAGTCTTCCATCCACTGGTTCACTCCCCAGTTGGCTACAACGGCCTGAGCTATGCTGATCCAAAGTCAGGAGCCAGGAGCTTCCTCTGGGTCCGCCACACAGGTGCAGAGGCCCAAGCACTTGGGCCATCTTCTACTGCTTTCCCATGCCACAGCAGAGAGCTGGATTAGAAGTGGAGTAGCCAGGACTCGAACCAGGGCCCATATGGGATGCCAGCACTGCAGGCGGCAGCTTTACCAGCTACACCACAGTACTGGCCCCCGCAACTCTTGATTAAAAAAAAAAATCTCAGCTGTTTTTAAACAATCAGAACTTAGCAGAGTCATTAAGAAAACACAATGGATTACTTCAGCAGAACACACAATCTGTCTCTTTGGCCACCCCAAAATTTGGAAATAAACCTTAAATATAGTATCATCCCATAAACTGGAACAATTTTAATAGTCAGAACTAGGGAAGAGAAAATAGCTAACTGGAGCAGGCTAGAAAACTGACAGAGTCACCAATTAAACAAAAACTATTAAAAGGAGATGCTACAGCTTTTAAACAGATTTTTGCAAAAAAAAAAAAAAAAAAAGAAAACAAAACCACCACCAACAAAAAAACAATAAAACTCATGGCACAGGGCCAGATTTTAATTCTACTTTCAGGTTGTGCTGAAATATTTTCATGTGGACACTATGAAAATATATGTTAGCAAATCCAAATAGTTTTTTCAAAGAATATAAGGTGCTAAGAGTCCCAGAGTTTACATTTGGACACATTTATCTCGTTTTCCTTTACCCAATTTACAATTAGCAATCACACCTACGTGACTGAAGATGCTGATACTCTCTCATACCTCTATCTGAATTAAGGTCAAAGTTACATTTATATGGAATTCTCCTTTTTATAAAACTCTAGTTATATATCCGTGATATTAAACCAGAGATTGCAAAATCCACCTTATGGAGCCATAAACAGAAGGTTCACACAGCTGCCAGACGGGTCCCCAGGGTGACTGTGGGCCAGGGGCTGACAAGAATGCATTGGATATTGTTCACCACTGTGTTAGGTTTAATGGGAGAGGGTATCCATCAGAGCAGATGGGCACCCCTCCAGAGATGCCTAAGGAGAATCTGATGGGGGCAGAATAAAGGGCGATGACCCACTGGAAGGCTCCTGTCAGAGCCTGCAAAGAGGCAGGGTAGAGGGAGAAAAACTGGAGGCCCTGCAAAGAGAAAATAACCTTATACTCCAGGCCTAAAGCCAATACTGGAAGTGTCTAATCGAGGGGCTGTCAGTCAAACCAGCCTCAGGGATGAGGAGTCAGGTCAGGAGGTGTCTCATACCCGAGAGTTCGTCATCTGGATCAATCCATATATATTCAACAACTGAAGTTGTTGGGCCTAGATTCTTGCCTAGAACCCCCTGGGCAAAATTGCAACAATGGAGCAATGGTCACGTGATTAAAAATACTCTCCCCAGGGGATCAAAAGCCTCAGTAGTGGACACTATGACAGAGGAACCCTGGTGGCTCACTAAAGAGGCCCAAGGACCCTGTGACACTCTGGAAGATAATTCAAAGCATATTGGAGCATATGCAGGAAGCTTGAGGCAAGAGGCCAGTTAGGAGACAGAGTTCTGAGAGGAGGGAGTCAGAGTAGAGGGAGGAACTTTTCACAACTCACTTAGGCTAACTTCTCCATCCTCTAGCTTGTAAGCAGGCCATATGGTGGTGTAGAAAAAGATGAGGCATTTTTCTTTAAGCTCGGGGCTCAAATCTCAAAGTGGATGGTTTGCCTCCTGGAGGGAATGAGAGGATAAAAACGGCAGCCTACTCCAGTTCTTATCTCTCCTGGGTTGGAGGAATCTCTCTGAACTCTCTGGAGTGTCCAGACCTGCACTGAAGCCCACAGGGAAGGGAGGAAGGTGAGGGTGGGACTAGCACATATTACTCACCCTTGCTCAGCCTTCCACGCCGGTAGTCTAGGATATATATTTGTCAGGATAGCACATCAGGGAGTGATCAGTTTCCTTATTGGTAGTGTACTAGACCGGGCCTCTGCCTGGTCAAATATATACTGTAGCTTGTTCTTATACATAAAGAAAAATAGTTGTTCTACGCCTCTGCTTGAGTCTTGTCTAATAGGCCTGATTTCAACAATGAGTGTTCATGGTGAGAGCCTTTGCAAACAAAGGTGTTTCAAGCTAGAGTTTGGTGAGAGAGTTACAGTCCTGGCTACCACCTAGGTTGGTGACTAGGCAGGTAAAGTAGGAAGGACCAGATAGAAATGACCCAAAAGAAGTGACTTATGAAGCAATTAGGGGATACCAGAGACATGCTGAGACTTGTCTACACAAGTTCAGGTCACGTTGGGAGCTGCATCTAGTGAGAGTCTAAATCAAAAAAGCTACCTGTCTGCAAAAGGGATGATTCAATTTAACCCAGAGCTAACAAATGAAATATCTAGGAAATAATCACTAATGGGACCAGAAAATTGAATTTGTAGGAACCGAGGAGACCTGGCGAGGTACAGAAAGCATTCAGAAGAGCACAGAGAAATGGAGGTCTTGTAGGGACCTGGGGTGAAGCTGAGGCATGGAGCCTGGAGCCCATGGCCTCCCTCCAAGCAGCACCTGGTCTAACCAACAATTAATCTCCAAGGAAGGAAGAACAAAATGCAGTTTTTGGCTGACACCTCAGTGGGCCATTGGGCCAATCCCTGTGACAGGAAGCTGAGTTGGACCAGCCAACATTCCCAGAGCTGAGACGAGAAGCACGAAGGGTGGAGCCTCTGGCTCTAGCTCCTGAGGACTTCAAAGGGCCAGGGGACTTGTTCCCTGCAGGAAAGTGCACTCCCCAGCCCAGCACCATTTCAGCTGTCGGGATCTGGTGCCTGTCCAATACCTGCTGGAAGCACCGGAGTATAGCCCCAGCCAGAATCCACCAGTTGTCTTGAGCCCTTCTCCCAGTCCTACGCTAAGGGCGTATCCACTCCAGGGAAGAGCAGGGTTAGAACAATCTCAGCTCCAGGGGATTGGCCTTAATCAACAAGCTTGCCCCTGAGTGTTAAGACAGGCAGCAATGCTTATTACTTTTAACTGGCTGACCGGGACCCAGTGTTTTTAAAGAAAATTTGAGTTGCTATGAAGGAGAGTGAAAAAAAAAAAAAAGTGGGAGCAGTCTGCACGCTCACCAGTCTGGCAGGATGACCTGACACTGGCTGGAGTCAAACTCGAGTGGGATTTGTGTCACGTTGGAGTTGCTAGCCGAGTCACGGCCCCAAAATATTATGGTGAAACTGCAGCAGAGAAAATATTACTTGGTTCTTTTGTCTCACGTGGAAGAAGAATTTCCAAGTGGACAAACAGAGATTTAAAAGTAAGATTTAATAGAGTCAAAGACCTCTAGCAAGAGCAACATGAAGAGGGGCTCCAAGAGAGGAAAACCTCATTCATTTTAAACTATGAGTATTTTACTGTTTGTTTTTGTCTTTAATCAGTCTCATCAGCCATTTATGAATTTTTGACCTTTTTCAAAGAACCAGATTTTTCTATATTTGTTCAAACATGTTTACCTTTTGTCTTACGTAAATTTTGTTTTTATCTGAGTGATTATATCTTTACTCAGATTTTTTGAGTTGTTTTTCATTCTCATTACCCAACAAGAGACCAGATTTTCTTTATACTTTGTCTCCCTTCTTACAGCACAATGTCAGTGGAGGCCCAACATTTTTCTCTGAATACTAATTGTATTGCACCTCTTGTTTTTTGATGTAGAGTTTTCTTTTTCATTGTTTTTCTCATAGTCTCTAATTTCAGTTGTGCCTGCCACTTTGTGTTTTTTAATCTTAATGGTACTTTTTTTTCCATTCTTTTTATTTATTTATTTAAAAGTCAGAGTTGGAGGGAGGAAGGTGTGTGGGGGGGAGACAGAGAGAGAGAGAGAGAACTTCTATCTGCTGATTTATTCCCCACATGGCTGTAATAGCCCAGGGAGGGCCAGGCAGAAACCAGGAGCCAGGATCTCCATCCAGGTCTCCCATCGAGGGGCCCAAGTAATTTGACCACCTTCTATTGCTTTCCCAGGTGCATTAGCAGGGAGCTGTGTCAAAAGTGCAGTAGCCAGGACTAGAACCTAGTGCTCACATGGGATGTCAGGGTTGCATGTCATGGCTTAACTTGCTGCACCTCAGTGCTGGCCCCAGCACTCTATTATTAATTGTTTTTTAAATATTTAATTTATTTATTTGAAAGTAAGAGTTATACAGAGAGAGAAAGAGAGGCAGAGAGAGAGAGAGATCTTCCATCTGCAAGTTCCCTCCCCAACTGGCTACAACAGCTGCAGCTGTGCCAATCCGAAGCCAGGAGCCAGGAGCCTCTTCTGATCCTCACAAGCAGGTACAGGGGCCCAAGGACTTGGGCCATCTTCTACTGCTTTCCCAGGCCACAGCAGAGAGCTGGATCAGAAGAGGAGCAGCCGGGACTCGAACCAACACCCATATGGGATACTAGCACTGCAGGCAGAAGCTTTACCAGCTATGATAGCTTTGGGATCCGCAAGGAGAGAAGGCCTATACTTCCGGGAATAGAGAGTCCCTACCCGTACTTCCAGGGAAGAAAAGTCCTTGTCAAGGTCCCCACGGGTGCCTAAAGGTCAACCAATGAGGATCAGACCTGCCTCAACCTTTAACCCCCACACCCTGTATCTATAAACGGAGCCCTCCCAACCTCTGACCTGCAACTTCCCTGGCCCCTGCTCTGTTGGGACCGGCGAACCTCTCTTGGGAGCGGAATCCCAATAAAAGCCTGTGAATTAATTGATTCATCTGCCTGGGAAGTTTTGTTACGTGCTGGACACCTTCCAAGCTACACCACAGTATTGGCCCCAATTATTGTTTTTAGTCATTATGATGTTTACCAGTCTGTCAAACTCCACCTTGAATTTATTAAGCTTTTTTACAATCATAAATTTTTATAAATGTGTTAGATATACAAAAACATGTATATACATATATAAGGAAGAGTATCCAAATAAGGAAGAGTTATGCATACAGACATAATATATAAATGTGTGCAATTAATCAGTTGTGTAATTCTTTTTATGGAGTACTAACATTGCTACTATACTTTTCTTATGGTATGTCTAGTATCTTTTATATTATTATTTTGAACTTTTAAATTACTTTGTCTTCATTTTTTTCAGTCATGAATACAGAAATGACAATTAACACTCTTATGTATGATGTCAGTGACCACCCAAAGCTCTTGACATGAGCTGCCTAGGCTGTGGAAGCCATTTGTATCCACAAACTCCATCAGTGTTTAGACAAGACCATAAGCAAAGTGGAAGTTCTCTCCTCCCTTCAGAGAAAAGGACCTCCTTCTTTGATGGCCACTTTTTTCCACTGGAGTCTCACCACTGAGGTCCTTCATAATGTCTAGTTCAAGGGAAAAATCTTCATTCATGTCATGTATGGAATTTTTTTAATTCATGGATTTGCTTCTCATTGATTCTGAGTCATTATTAATATTTTGAAGACTGTTTCAAGTATTTCATCAGTCTCTTCATGTCACATTCTAATAGTGAATTGTTGTGTTCCTTTGATGGGGGATCATGTTGTCTTCCTTTTCTGTTTCTTGAATTTCTGTATTTATTTTTAGGCCTTTGTTGAGATACTTGTTGGTTTTTTTCCTCTGATGGCTTTTATCTTTGAACCATGCCTGTGTGGCTTAGTGGAGTGTCTGCTCTTTCAGTGAATACCCAGGGGTGTGTGCTGGGTGTGGCCAGGGAGCTCTACTCAGTGCTCCAAGGTGGGGCAAGTGTCCAGGCTAACACCCTAGTTGGGCATAGTAGATTTCCTCTTGTTAACAGAAGGGGTGTATTGTCACCTCTGTTGCCATAATCACACCCTCACCTACTCCTTTCCAGGGTGATCAGTGCCCACAGGTTAGCTCTCCTGGGGTGCAATACTCATCCGCACTGGCACATGAACCACACAAAGGATCTGTGCTGTCCTCACTGTGAGCACTAATCCCACAGCAGTGACCCCCACAGGCCATCAGGGAGCTTTGAGCAAGTGGAGTTGCATATAGTGATTACCCGGAGACCCAGCTGCACCCTGGGCCCTCTCTCGCAGGCACAGGGTCCCCACAGTCTCAGTATAAAAGGCGTTCACATTAATGGGGTACAGAAGATATACTCCTCCCCACTATCATGTCCTGAGTGGCTGACGTTCCCAGAATCAGCTGCCTATGGGTGCTCCACTGGGTGGTTTGAGACCCAGAGCCTATGGTGTGTTGGGAGGCCAGAGGTATCTCACAGTCCTACATGGGTGCCCAGCTCCTGTCAATCCTCCCAGCCAGACTCAAAGTCAGTGGGGAATGCACATTTTTCCTTCTGCTATCATATCTGGATCACATGCATACACAGGAGCCTCTGGCTGAATGGCTGGCTGCTGGGAGCTGCTGCTACCAGTACTGCTGAGAACGTGTCTTGTTTCCACCAGTTGCTGTGGGCATGCACAAGGGCTTCTGTGGCTGCCATTATGCCCAAAGTGGCACCTGACCTATGTCAGTTGGTTGCCCCATGCTGTTTTGGGGGTTATGGGGTAAGAGAAACGTTACCCTCCCCCGCTTTTTGTCCTGGGTCAGCAGGTACCCTCTGCCCCTTAAGGCTCCAGGCTGGACTCATGCCACACTCTCCCTCCAGCTATATCAGCAGTAAATGGGTTGCTGCAGTCTGGTCTCACCTCAGTCTCCAAAGCTGGTGCTTTCTCCAGCTCTCGACTGCTGGAGTCATGTGTTGTGTCCATGTTCATGCTACGTGTCCATACCGTGCACACAGATCCAGACCTGACTCTTCTTCCATAGAATTTCCACTGTGGTTTTCTTCCTAACTTTCCCCCGAGAATGTACTTCCTACACTTACTTTTTTTTTTTTATCTTTTATTTAATGAATATAAATTTCCAAAGTACGACTCATGGGTTACAATGGCTTTCCCCCCCATACCGTCCCTCCCACCCACAACCCTCCCCTTTCCCACTCCCTCTCCCCTTCCATTCACATCAAGATTCATTTTCGATTATCTTAATATACAGAAGATCAGCTTAGTATACCTTAAGTAAGGATTTCAACAGTTTGTTCCCACACAGAAACATAAAGTGAAAAATAATAGATGATTTTTTTTAAATGATGATGAAATCAGATCAGACCTATTGTCATGTTTAATCCCAGTGAGAGTCAAGTTGGGAATTGATAATTTCTTTTTTTTTTTTTTTACAGAAGATCAGTTTAGTGTACATTAAGTAAAGATTTCAATCGTTTGCACCCCCATAGAAACACGAAGTGAAATATACTGTTTGAGTACTCGTTATAGCATTAAGCCTCAGTGTACAGCACATTAAGGACAGAGATCCTACATGAGGAGTAAGTGCACAGTGACTCCTGTTGTTGACTTTACAAATTGACACTCCTGTTTATGGCATCAATAATCTCCCTATGCACCAGTCATGAGTTTCCAAGGCTATGGAAGCCCCTTGAGTTCTCCGACTCTTATCTTGTTTAGACAAGGTCATAGTCAAAGTGGAGGTTCTCTCCTCCCTTCAGAGAAAGGCACCTCCCTCTTTGAAGACCTGTTCTTTCCACTGGGATCTCACTCACAGAGATTTTTTGCCAGAGTGTCTTGGCTTTCCATGCCTGAAATACTCTCATGGGCTTTTCAGCCAGATCCGAGTGCCTTTAGGGCTGATTCTGAGGCCAGATACACTTACTTTTTTAATTACTCATCCAAAGCCTAGTATAGTACACTAACCCCTATTCTGCCACCTTGGAATTCTGGGTTAAGAATTCAGAAACACTTTGCATCTCCTTTCTGGTATGTCTCACATTTGGGGGGCTTTTTTTTTTTTTTTTTTGCAGTAGTTAATGTTCCACCAACTTTAAATGCTTATCTTGGAGCATGCACTTGTATTTCAGTTCTTCGGCATGAATGCCATGTATTCGAAGACGCTGAACAAGTATGCGTCCCATCTCTACTTCTGTCTTTACTTACTTCTCACTCACTTTTTCCTCCTACCTTCCCCTCTTAAGCTGTCTCCTTAGATGAACTCATTTGCTTGGAGTCCTTGCTTCACTATTTGTTCCAATGAGTCGTGTGTTCTCTAGTTTCTTGCATGTCTGTGTACATCTTTCCCTAGTTTGTTACAGAATTCTTGGAAAAAATCCATTCCCTTAGCATTCTTACAATGCTATTCCATTTTCTTCTTTTATTCTGTTCTTCTTTATAGATTATTGTTCCTCCTCTGGAAGGCTGAAATGCTTTCTCTTTATCCTGAGATTCAAAATGAAGAACACTGTCGGACTTTGGCTTGATGTTTGTACCATTTCTAATGTCAATGTTGCCTAAGACTGAAGGAGGCCTTTGGGCCTCTGACTTGAGCCTTTCTTTATTTTTTTATTTTTAAAATTTTATTATATATATATATTTTTTAAAGATTTATTTATTTATTTGAAAGTCAGAGTTACAGAGAGAGGAGAGGCAAAGAGAGATCTTCCATCCGATGGTTCACTCCCCAATTGGCCGCAATGGCCGGAGCTGTGCCGATCCAAAGCCAGGAGCTTCTTCCAGGTCTCCCTCATGTATGCAGGGGCCCAAGGACTTGGGCAATCTTCCACTGCTTTCCTAGGCCATAGCAGAGAGCTGGATGGGAAGTGGAGCAGCCGGGTCTCAAACCGGCGCCCATATGGGATGCCGGCACTTCAGGCCAGGCTGTTAACCCGCTGCACCACAGCATCGGCCCCTTGAGCCTTTCTTTAACTTAGTACTGTTTAAGTATTAACTCTTTGGCTATTGTCCTTTCCCCATCTATTGCTGCTGTGTTCACTTATAAACACTAGTATGTGCCGGTGAACTCGTCCTCCTTGACACTCCTCTTTATCTCTGACCTCATAGTGATCTTTGTCTTCTCCAGTTTAAGATTTTGCTTCTACTTGGTCTTCAAGTCCTAACAATGACGACCTTCTTCAACTAGTGGAGGTTATGCTTTAAAAGTTTTTTCACAGACAGTTGATCATTATTCATGGGTTCTGTGTGTACAAATTTGCCTACTTACCAAGATTTGTTTGCACTTCAGGATCAATAGTTGTTCTTTCATTCCATTCATGATCGTGTGCAGGATGAAGAAAAGTCTGAGTCACTCAGTGTAGATGTTCCCAGATGAGGTCAAACAAAGTGATGCTCTGCCTTTTTGTTTCAGTTTCAAACTGCAACTCAATGTTCCTTGCATGACCTGTTTGGTGCACTTTTGCACGTTTGTGCTTTTTGAGGGTGTTTCACTGTTTAAGATGACCCCCAAGCATAGAGCTCCATGTGAGCTAGGGTTCCTAAACACAAGCAGGCTGAGGTGTGCCTTGTGGAGAAAATATTTGTGTTAGATACGTTTCAGTCTTCAGTCAGGCTTGAGTTATATGGCTGTGAGTTAGATGTTAATGAATCAGGAATAAATAAAGTATATTTATTTTATAATTTTTTTGGCAGATACACACACATGAGAGAGAGAGGGAGGGAAGGAAGGAGGGGGAAAAAGAGGAGAAGGAGAGGGTGAGAGGGGGCAAGCTTCCATCTACTTGTTTACTCCCCTCCACTCCAAATGCTCATGATGGCTGGGATTGGACAAGGGCAATGCCAGGAGCTGGGAACTCAATCAGGTCTCTCACATGGATGGATGGAACAAATTACTTGATAATCATCAATAAGGTGTCTTTAACAGAAGCAAATAGGGGTATAGAGCAAAGTTATGTATTGATCAGATGACAAAAATCTTATGTGGTCAGGAACTCCTAGCAACATAACCTTTGGTATCTCCTATGAGCCATGGTTCAGTGTTTGCTATTCATTGTGACTTTATAAATCAACTACCACTGATAATAAGAATTGGCAGTAATTGGTCCTCTGAAGTATTTTCTCATGCTATAATGTCATCTTAGGTGTTGTTATTTTGTTTGCTTGCTTGTTGAAGGTGCCTATCTTTTCCAGCATGTTTTGCTCCTTAGCATTCTTCCATGATAATCTGCTTGTGTTTCTTTGCTCTTGCTGTTGGATTCCTCATAACTACAGTGCGATTTTCCATTGTCCATTCAATGCAAATCAACTTCAGCTACCAGTAGCTTGGCTTTGATGCTCAGTGGTGAGAAAGGGAGCTTGACTTCTGCCCAAAAGACTCATAATCTACCAGGTTCCACTAAAAAGAGGACTCAGCCTACTTCTACAGTTTCTACAAAGTTGCTCTGAGACCAGAGAGATTGATCAGTCTTTTCAAGAATGAACTGCCTAGCCCTGAGGAATTGTTTGGGGCCCAAGGATTCCACAAATCATGTTCTTTATACTTCTGTTGTATTCTCCTTCTCAACACAGGATTCTCTCCATTGGTTTACAGCCCCTCATCTGAACTGCGGTATCAGAGATGCTGCAGCATTTGTCTTGAGATTGCTGTGTGTCCAAAGACCTGCTTTCCCTGGGGGATTCCTGTGTCTGCAAGCACTCTGTTTAAAGAGGTAGTTGGCAGGTAGGAGTTGAGAAGAAAATGAGGAAACATCATAAAGATGCCTTCTTTCTAGACTTGTATTCTGAAGTGCATTCTGCATCAGTGAATGCCGCTGTATTTGATGAACACCGTCATTCTCCACAAATAAATTATCTGGAACTGTTGAACTTGAACTAAATGCCAGCACATCCTCTCCTCTCCAGATGTTGTCACAGGAGACATCCCTCTCCCGATGGCTGTTGTTTCTAACACTGCTGCTGATAATGTTATGGGCAGACTGTTTTATCTCTTTTTTATTTATTGTCAAGTTGCTTGCATCCCATGGAAGCAGCTGAACTCTGTAATTATGAGCATTGGAGGGGAGGAATTTCCATAAATGCCATATGTTTTGCCAACATTGCTTCAGATGAGGCTCACCCATGAGATTTTGATATTGCACTGTGATAACACTTCCATTATTGTACAGTCCATTATTTTCAGAATGAGGAAAATGAAGGCACATTTTCTGGCCCACTAACTCTAGTTAGCTTACCAAAAATCAATAGACTCCCAATTGTAACATATACCTTCCATTTAGGGAAATCCATTTTTAGCAGCCCCCACTAACAGTTTTTATAAGCATTTGGGTACAACAGTTCAAATTGATATCAGAGTGAGCATTTTTTGTCACTTCTTTCTTAATATATTTTTATTCACAAAAGATTTCTAAAAAAATACTGTTTCACTTAAAGATGGTTCTTACAATTTTTTATCAATTTTTCTCCAATTAACAGTTTTTAACCATTATTTCAGTAATATCTTTTAACACTTTTACACTGAATTTGAATGTGTCATAATATTTGAGCATTTGGACATTTCAGAAGCACTATTTCACATGGGCTAAATCTGGTTTTTGTTAAATATTCATGGTATCCAATTGGAGTGCATTGTGTTTGTTAAGTATCTGAATCTGTGACAGCAGCATCGAATATAAAGACAAAGCGTTTATGTTTGGATTCCTTTTCTTCTGGGAGTTTGTTCTGTAGCTGTGTTACTCTGTTGTTTCACCTGTGTGAATGTTGATCTTCCCACCTTGCAATGGAAATGGGGGTTTGGGCTCATGGAATTCTCTCATCTAGTCTTGAATAAGAAAGAGGCTGATTTCTATAATTAATATTGGTTGAATATCACCATGAGGAAAGTTCTTGTACATCCAATGAGTGACATGAACACAACCTTCAAAGGGACATTTTCTACATAAGAGAAGTAAACACTTTGAATCATTTAAAGAAATCTAGTTTCCAGGCTAAGTGTTAACTCACATCACCATATCTGCTCATTCAATTATATCTAGCTTATCTCTGCTTCACAAAGATTTCTCAATTCATTTTTCTATTTCCCATAACTGTGTTTACTCTAGATTATAGAACTTATCTGTAACATCATCCTAGAATTCAGCCTTTTTGCTAGATTTCCCATGGCCTCAAATCACATTAAGATTCCTTTGTTTTATAATCAACAGAAAAACAGCACCTGAGAATCCAAAGACCAAGGAAAATATTGGAAACAAAGGACTAATGAAAGACACATGTGTGCACACACACACATGCAGATGTGCCTGTCCCCAAAAGGCTCCTGAACTTCATCTCCAGGATGGTGGTATTAGACATGGTTTACCTGTAAGAGGTAGGGTCTGGTTGAAAGCTGTTAGGTCATTGAGGGCACTGCCTTTTAGAAGAGATTAATGGTGGCTGGCGCCGCGGCTCACTAAGCTAATCCTCCGCCTTGCGGCGCCAGCACACCGGGTTCTAGTCCCGATTGGGGTACTGGATTCTATCCCAGTTGCCCCTCTTCCAGGCCAGCTCTCTGCTGTGGCCAGGGAGTGCAGTGGAGGATGGCCCAAGTGCTTGGGCCTTGCACCCGCATGGGAGACCAGGATAAGTACCTGGCTCCTGCCATCGGATCAGCACGGTGTGCCAGCCACAGCGTGCAGGCCGCGGCGGCCATTGGAGGGTGAACCAATGGCAAAGGAAGACCTTTCTCTGTCTCTCTCTCACACAGTCCACTCTGCCTGTCAAAAATAAATAAATAAATAAATAAATAAATAAATAAAGAGATTAATGGTGGTTTCAAGGAGTGAAATGGTTCTCATGAGACTGAGTTGTTATATAAAGAGCAAGACCAGTACCTCCTTGCTCTCTGGATTCCACCACACGATTGCTCCATCTCACACAGTTTCCTTGCATGAAGACAGCCACCCCGAGGCCCTCACAAGGGCCTGGACCCATGGGGTCATCTGATTCTGGACATTCAGCCTTCAGAATGGGGAGCTCACAACTTTCCTTTTCTTTTTACATTACAGCCTCAGGAATTTTGTTTTAGCACTGAAAAACAGACGTGTGTGTGTGTGTATGTGTGTGTGGTGTCTCTTTCCAACATATAAAACTGGTGAATGCAATAGCGGGGTGGGGAACTAAAATGACAATAAGACAGCGGTAGTAGTTGGAGGTTGATGGCATGCCCAAAGCAGTCCTTGAAGGGACTACATAGAGGTGTGGGCAGAGTTAAGAAATCTACGAGAATGTAACAGTGGCATAGGAAAATTTTTCCATGCAGGGTCCTCATGGATGTGGAAGGAAGCAGGTTTTTGGAATGAGGCAGTGAAGGAGGAGCTTCCAGACAAGCATTGTGGCCACAGGAAGAGAAACAAAGCCACTGGTAAAACTGTAGGCCAACCTGGTAGAAGGCAGAGTAGGGCTCTCTTGCCTATTGTCTGATGCTCTTTAGGGTTCACCACTGGGCCAAATCCAGAAAGACTCCAGGTGATGGGGAGGGTAAAGAGCCTGGGTGAAGCTGCCACCTGGAATATCTGCAGCAAAGGGAGCAGGGAGGTGCAGTACAAGAAATATCAGCACAGAAGGAGATGAGAAGAGTTGAGTGATGGCTTATGAAGGTGGGAAAACATCCACTATCGCCCAGCTAATAATGTGTGGAAGAATACCAATGTATGGTGTTGGAGGGACTTTTACATATTGCTAGTGGGACAATGAATCAACTGAAATTTTCTGGGAAGCAATTTAGTGATACGTAGAAGGCATCTTAAAATTTGCATTTCCTTAAACCTAAGTATATCCTGAAGAAGTTGATCCTAAGGAAATGTGAAACATAGCCTAAGAAAAAATTGGAGACATTCACACAAATGACTATATTGGAAAGTTTATTAAATGCACTGTAAGAACAAAATTTGGAAGATATCTAAATGTATAGTAATGAGGATTGACTAAATAAATGACTATATATGTATAGGTATATAGATATGCATGAATATATTTTAATATTGCAAACATAAAGATGTAAATCAATATTTATCATCATTTAAAGACTCACAGTATATTGTTAAGTGTGATAAGCTGATTGATCTGTTGGACACAGAATTCCTAGTTTTAGACAAATATGACTCAGAGGTCAAAGCAAATGTCAGTTACATATAATTAGGATGAGAAAGAACCAGGGATCTTCAGGCTGGAGCAACTGGGTAGGATCATGTGCTTTCCGCTATTCCTGTGGGATACTGTCTCCCTGTGTGATTCATGTTTAGAGTCTAAGCTATTCCTAAGCCTGCCAAAGAAGAACAAAGTATTTTTTGGTGAAGGCAGAGTTTGTAGGAGTCTTCAGGACCTCTGATTTTTACCTATGTCAACCTATGACCAAGTTGTAGAAACTTTGAGGTCGTTCACCTCGAAATCACTTCATAAGTAAGGGGAAAAGAAAGAGAAGGGGACTAGATGAAGGGAACAGAAAGGAGGGGGATGAGAGTGAGGCTGGTGGGGAGGAGAGGAGAATCAGTTAACGGCGAGAGTTCCTTAAGTACCTGTCATGTTTCAGCTCTCATTAAGGGCACTGATGGCTGAAGAAGCCACATGCTGACTGTGGGGCTCATATTCCGAGAGCTAAGAAAACCCATGAAATTGTATTGCATCCTAGTTTTCTAGGGCATCTGTAACCAAGTATCACAATCTATGTGGCTTTCCAGCTCATTGTCTCACTGTTTTAGACATTAGAAGTCTGAAATCAAGGAATAGGCAGGATTGGATTTCATGTGTCTTCCTTCGCTCCTGCTATTTTATTGGCAATCTTTGAATTCCATGGCTTGTGGAGACATTGCTCGAATTTCTGTCTTCATGTTCACAGCCATTGTCATGGTGTGCATGTCTGTGTCCAAATTCCTCCTTATTATGACGACACAAGCCATATTATATTAGGACATCCCATAATGATGTTATGTTATCCCATAATGACCTCATTTTCACTTGGCAACCATTGCAAAAACTATCTCCAAATGAGGTCACATTGTGAAGATCTGAGAATTATGACTTTAGTGTATACATTTTGGGGGTGACATAATTCAAGTCCTAACAATCACAACTTAAGACTATTGGAGCTGGCGCTGCGGCTCACTAGGCTAATCCTCCGCCTTGCAGCGCCGGCACACCGGGTTCTAGTCCCAGTCGGGGCGCCGGATTCTGTCCCAGTTGCCCCTCTTCCAGGCCAGCTCTCTGCTGTGGCCAGGGAGTGCAGTGGAGGATGGCCCAAGTGCTTGGGCCCTGCACCCATGGGAGACCAGGATAAGTACCTGGCTCCTGTCATCAGATCAGCGTGGTGCGCCGGCCGCAGCGCACCGGCCGCGGCGGCCATTGGAGGGTGAACCAACGGCAAAAGGAAGACCTTTCTCTCTGTCTCTCTCACTGTCCACTCTGCCTGTAAAAAAAAAAAAAATTGGACAAAACTACTGAAGTGGTGGCTCAGAGGGGCCTCTCTGAAGAGACACCACTGAAACAAGCCCAGAATCAGAAGATCAAGTCAGCTTTGGGAAGAGGCAGAAGAGCATTTTAGGCAGAATGAAAAGCAAATGTGAATGGGACATGTGTCAAGACAGACACTGAAACACTAGGAAACTTTGAGAACAGCTGGGGGCTTGACCAGAGAGGACCAGCGAAGATGGCAGTGATGGGCTTCAGGGGTGGGCAGAGCCAGATCATCCTGACATTCCAAGGCCACTGAGAGGGTTGCAGGTGCTCCTCCAAGTGCAGTGGGGCTTCAGGGGCCAGGGCTCCAGCCTCAGTCATCTTCAGCTCTCACCTCTGTGCCTAGATGCTGCCTTGCTCCTGGTCCTCCAGCTGCACAGTCCCCATGTATCATACTTTAGTGCCATCCCCTGGTCATGTTGCTCTACCTCCTCACTCAAGTTCCATCTCTGTGAAGACAAAGGAGGAATCTCCCCATCCAGTTCTCAATACCTTTTTAAAAAGATTTATTTATTTATTTATTTATTTTCCAAGTTTTATTTAATAAATATAAATTTCCAAAGTACAGCTTTTGGTTTATAGCAGCTTTTCCCCCCATAACTTCCCTCCCACCCACAACCATCCCATCTCCCACTCCCTCTCCCATCCCATTCTTCATCAAGATTCATTTTCAATTATCTTTATATACAGAAGATCAATTTAGTATATACTAAGTAAAGATTTCAACAGTTTTTACCCGCACAGATACACAAAGTATAAAGTCCTGTTTGAGTAGTAGTTTTATTGTTAATTTGCATAGTACAACACATTAAAGACAGAGGTCCTATTTATTTCAAAGGCAGAGTTACAGAGAGGCAGAGGCAGAGAGAGAGATAGAAGTCTTCCATCCCTTGGTTCACTCCTCAGATGGCCACAATGGCTGGAGCTGCGCTGATCTTAAAGCTAGGGGCCTGGAGATTTTTCTGGGTCTCCCACATGGGTGCAGGGGCCCAAGGACTTGGGCCATCTCCTACTTCTTCCCCAGGCCATAGCAGAGAGCTGGGTTGGAAGAGGAGCTGTGGTACTCGAACTGGCGCCCCTAAGGGATGCTGGCACTGCAGGCAGCAGCTTTACTGGCTAAAACAAAGTGCCGGCCCTGTGCCTTCCCATTTTGTTGGCTTATGGGAAATATTTACCGAACCTTCACTAATTAATTAATTACATTAACTCTGGCACTACTAATTGTTTTCCCTTTTAGGCCTCCCTTTTCTAACCTATTAAATATAAAGTTTTTGTAGTGACCAAGGGCTTACATTATGGATTCTGAGAGTCAGATTAGCATCCTGGCTCTGCCGTTTATTTGGCTTGTGGTAGTGTGACGTTACTCACTTTCTCTGTGGAATCAGGAGGGTGGGAATGCAAACAGTACCTGATTTACAAGTTTACTGGGAGATTTTATGGGTTGATGCACATTAATCACTTATATAAAATGCTGATGATCACTATCATATTAGTGTTTATTATTATAAGTTGATGACCAGATTCAGCCAAACTAGGTTGTATTTATAAATGACTATATAGAGTGATTTTATGAGATGTAAATCATAATCAAGTACCATATTAGACACAAAGCATCCCTAAATACACAATACCCAACATACCTACTGCCCATAGAAACTATGCCCTCCAAGTAGGAGATCTGTGCATCTAAAATTCCCCAGTGGCTTCTATTCACACATAAGTAGGCCCTGTGGAAATGTATGCCTTTGGCCGACCCTGTTAACAACTGTGGGTTGTTGCTTAATATTTACCTTTTTTGAAAAAACTAGATACTGGCTGTAGGGATATAAAATTTACAGAGTGAAAGTTTAAAAACAAGACCCACAAAAGTGAAAAACAAAGCTTTGTTCCCCGAGCCCACATGTGCATTAATCACGTATTGAGGACCCTGTGCAGGATGAACGTGACGTTCACCTACCATCAATGAGGAGCTGCCAGTCTTCCGTTGTCCCTGCTTATGTTATTATCTAACTCTACACCTGCACCCACTCCCTGCCCATTCAACAAACAACTTGAGAAGGGTTAATGCTTATCTCCTCCAACCTCACAACACTCCAGCGAGGAGAGTACTGCCAGGATTTGTTTTGAAGGTGAGATGGCAAAAACCAACTGGAGAACAACCTCCATTTTTCATGTCTAATATTAAACTACTTAGGAAATATAGAACTAGACACTGCCTAATTTTGATAAATCTCATTCAGAAAGCTTTCATATTTGTTTCTGACTTGCATCCAAAATTCACATAGCAAAACAGCTAGAATGGGATTCTCATGGGGCTCTATCTATTTGGTGGGGCTCTATCTTCAGGATCCCATTATCAACATTTAGGTGACTCGACAGGCTTGAATAATAGGAGGCGATGTCCAGGGGATGGAAAGGATATTGGAGAGAGTATTTCCTGTTCTCACTTTGCCCAAATCCTAATGATTACAAATATCATTTCTGAGCCCTGGACACAGATCCAGCTGGGAATAATAAGTGAGTTTCTGAGATTGTAAATGAAATCTGGGGGGTGTAGGTTTGAAACAAGGCCCCCAAAGAAGGGAACAGCAGATTCCAATTTGTGTGGGAAACCAACTGAGGCATCTGGCACATCTGTGGGATTACATTTCCATTTTTCATTTTCGTGCCTTGAAATAGCACTCCCAGCCCTGAAATCCTGTGCAGCTCAGACTCTGTCTGCAATGGGACATGGAGCCTCCCTCCACCTTCTCCCCTGACTGAGCTGATCCTCTATGGCCAACACTGCTTGTTTTTGGCATAATTTTTTATTATTTTATCTTGTTTAAGGTATACAATTTCATATATTTAATATATACAGAATTGGGAACATAATGATTTCCCCCCTATATCCCTCCCATTCTTTTTCCCGTCCTACTTCCTCCTCTCTCTTCCTTTTCCATTCTTATTTATTTTTATCTTCATATTTATTTTTTATTTTACTTGAAAGAGTACACAGAGAGAGATCTTTCATCCGATGGTTCACTCTCCAGATGGCCACAATGGGCAGAGCTGCGCTGATCCAAAGGAGCCAGGAGCTTCCTCCAGGTCTCCCACATGGGTGCAGGGGCCCAAGGACTTGGGCCATCCTGTACTGCTTTCCCAGGCCATAGCAGAGCCGGATTGGAAGAGGAGCAGCCAGGACTAGAACCGGCACCCATATGGGATGCTGGTCCTTCAGGACAGGGCTTTAACCTGCTGCACCACAGCATCGGCCCCTCCATTCTTATTTTTAAGAGATATAAACTTATCTGTTAACTTTTATGCTCATAAAATTAACCCTACTCTGAGTAGAGAGTTCACCAATTAGTATGAAGAAAAAAGAAACAAAACCAAACAGACAAACTAGAAAAAAATATTGTTCCTTGACAGTCAAGGCAAAGGCTATTCAAAATCAATACATCTCAAAGTGTCAGTTTCACTTCTTTAGATTACATTTTAGGTACTCTGTAGCACAGATCAGAGAGACCATATGATATTTGTCTTTTGTTACTGGATTATTTGACTAAGTATAATGGTTTCCAGTTGCATCCAATTTCTTGCAAATGAAAAAATTTCATTTTTTAACCACTGTGTAGTATTCTATAGTGTATGTATACCATGATTTCTTTATCCAGTTCTCAGTTGATGGATATCTGGGTTGAGTCCATATCTTAGCTATTATAAATTGAGCTGAGATGAATATGGGGGTACAGATCACTCTTTCCTATGCTGATTTTATTTCCTTTGGGTAAATTCCCAGGATTTGGATGCCTGGATCATACAGTAGCTCTATATTCTGCTTTCTGAGATATCTCCATATTGTCCACAGTAGCTGTACCAGTTACATTCCCCCCAACAGTGGATTAAGGTGCCCTTCTCCCCACATCCTCATCAGCATTTGTTGTTTGTTGGTTTCTGTATGAAGGCCATTCCAATAGGGGTGAGGTGAAACCTCATTTTGGTTTTGATTTGCATTTCTCTGATGGCCAGCAATCCTGAGCATTTTTTGTCATGTATCTGATGGCCATTTGAATGTCCTCTCCTGAAAATGTCTGTTCAGGTCCTTTGCTCATATCTTGACTAGGCTATCTGCTTTGTGGTTGTTTAGTGTCTTGAACTCTTTATAGATTCTGGAAGTTAATCCTTTGATAGTTAAAGTTTGTGAACATCTGCTCCCATTCTGTCAGTTGCCTCTTCATTTTACTGAATGTTTCTTTTGCAGTGCAGAAGCTTCTCAGTTTGATGTAATTCCACTTTTTAGTTTTGGCTTTGATTGGCTGTGCTCTTGGGGTCTTTTCCAAGAAGTTGTTCCCTATACAAATGTCTTTTAGGGTTTCCCCAATGTTTTCTAGTAATTTGATGGTATCATGTACAGATTTAGGTCTCTAGTCCATTTTGAGTGGATTTTTGTGTAAGGTGTAAGGTAGAGGTCTTGTTTCCTGCTTATGCATGTGGAGATCCAGTTTTCCCATCAACATTTGTTGAAGAGACTGTCTTGGCTCTAGGGGTTGATTTTTGCTCCTTTGTTAAAGATAAGTTGGTTGTAGATGTGTGGATTAATATCTGGGGATTCTATTCTGTTTCATTGGTCTACACACCTGGTTTTGTGCCAGTACCAGACTGTTTTGATGATAACTACCCTATAGTATGACTTGAGTTCTGGTATTGTGATGCCTCTAGCTTTGTTTTTGTTGTTTAAGATTGCTTTAGTTATTTGGGATCTCTTGTATTTCCATATGAATTTTAACACCATTTATTCTACAGCTGAGAAGAATGATGTTGGTGTTTTCATTGAGATTGTATCAAATCCATAAATTGCTTTCAGTAGTATGGACATTTTGAAGATGTTGATTCTTGTACTTTATGAATATGGAATATTTTTCCATTTTTTATGTCTTCTATTTCTTAATGTGTTGTAGTTTTCATTGTAGAGATCTTTGACACCCTTGGTTAAGTTTATTCCAAGGTATTTAAATATTTTTGTAGATATCATGGATGGGATAAATCTTGGAAGGTCTTTCTCAGCTATATCGTTGTCTGTGTATACAAAGACTATTGATTTTTGTGTGTTGATTCATATCCTGCTACTTTAACAAGCTCTTTTCTGGGTACTAATAGTCTCTTGGTAGAGCCTTTTGGGTTCCCTATAAATAGAATCACGTTATCAGCAAATAGGTGGAGTTTGACTTCTTCTTTCCCTATTTGCATCCCTTTGATTTCTTTTTCTTGCCAGATGGCTGTGGCTAAAATTTCTAGGACTATATTAAATAGCAGTGGTGAGAGTGGGCATCCTTATCTTAACGGGAATGCCTCCAATTTTTTTCTCATTCAGATCTTAATGGTAATGCCTCCAATTTTTCCTCATTCAGTAGGATGCTAGCTGTGGGTTTATTATAAATTGCTTTGACTGTGTTGAGGAATGTTCCTTCTGCCCCAAGTTTTCTTATGTTTTTCATCATAAAATGGTGTTAAATTTTGTCAAAAGCTTTCTCTGTGGCTATTGCAATAATGATGTGGCTTTGGTTCTTATGTGGTTTATCACATTTATTGATTTTCGGATGTTGAACCATCCCTGCATACTAGGGATAAATACCACTTGGTCTGGGTGAATCATCTTTCTGATGTGTTGTTGGATTTTATTGGCTAGTATTTTGTTGAGGATTTTTCATCTATGTTCATCAGCGATATTGGTCTATAGTTTCCTTTTTTCTGTCATGTCTTTTTATGGCTTAGGTATTAAGGTGATGCAGACTTCATAGAAGGAGTCTGGGAGGATTCTCTCCTTTTTAATTGTTTTGAATGCCTTGAGGAGAATTGGGATTAGTCTTTCTTTAAATGTCTGGTAGAATTCAGTAATAAAACTTTTGGAATCTGGTTGTTGTTGTTGTGGTGTTTGTTTGTTTGTTTGTTTGTTTTTTATGGGAGGGTCTCTATTTCTGATTCAGTCTCTGTCTTGGTTATTGGTTTATTTAGGTGTTCCATGTTGTCATGATTCAATATTGGTAGGTTGTATGTGTCCAAGAATCTATCCATTTCTTTTAGGTTTCCTGACTTGTTAGCATACAGTTCTCTTTAGTAATTCTTGATGATTCTTTTTATTTCTGTGTTATCTGTTGTTACATTTCCATTTTCATCCCTGATTTTGTTGATTTGGTTTTTTCTCTCTCTTTTTTTTGGTCCATTGGGCCAATGGTATGTCTATTTTGTTTATTTTTTTCAAAAAATCAGTTCTTCATTTCATTGATGTTTTGTATTTTTTTTTTTTTTGGTTTCAATTTTCTTTACTTCTTCCCTTATTTTTATTATTTCTTTCCTACTACTAATCTGGGGTTTGGTTTGTTGTTGTTTTTCTAGGTCTTTGAGATTCATTGACAGCTCATTTATTTGGTAACTTTCCAGTTTATTGATGTAGGCACTAATTGCTATGTTTTCTTAACACTGCTTTTGCTGTATCCCATAAGTTTTGATATGAGGTATTTTCATCTTCATTTGTTTCCAGAAATCTTTTGATTTCTATTTACCCAATGTTCATTTAGGAGCATATTATTCAGTCTCCATGTATCTGCATATGCTCTTGAGATTCTTGAGTTGTTTGAGTGTCAATCCATTGTTATCAGAGAAGGTGCATGAAAAGCTTTTGATTTTTTCTAATTGGCTGAGACTTGTTTTATGGCCTAGTATATGGTCTATCTTAGAGAAAGTTCCATGAACTACTGATAAGAATGTGTATTCTGCCACTGTGGGGTGCAAAGTTCTATAGATATCATTTAGGTCCAATTGGTCCATAATGTCGATTAGCTCTGTTGTTTCTTTGTTGACTTTTTGTCTGGTTAATCTATCCAGTGATGAAAATGAGGCATTGAAGTTCCTTCCCTGTTACTATTGTATTAGAATCTGTGTCTCCATTTAGATATGTTAATAGTTCTTTTAGGTAGCCAGGCTCCCTTTTGTTGTGTGCATATACATGTATTATTATCAAGTCTTCCTGTTGTATTGATCCCTTAATCATTATATAGTGTCCTTCTTTGTCTCTTTTTATGGTTTTTGTATTAAAGTCTATTTTGTCTGCTATTAGGATGTCTACACCTGCCCCCTTTTCCCCCATTAACATGGAGTATCTTTTTCCATCCTTTCACTTTCGGTCTATGTGTATCTTTGTTAGTGAAGTGTGTTTCTTGTATGCAGCACATTAATGGATCTCATTTTTTAATACATTTGGCCAGTCTGTATCTTTTAACTGGAGAGCTGAGGACATTTACATTTAGGGTAACTATTGATAAGTACCTACTGGGCCCTGCCATTTTTCCACTAGTGTTCCTATCTTTTGCTTTAGATTTCTATTTTGCTTTTACTGGGAGGTTTCTGTTTTCACATTCTTTCATGATGATGGCTTTCTTTCTGTGCTTCTGTGTGTAGGACATCCTCAAGCATCTTTTGTAAGGCTCAGTAAGTGGTAATAAATTCTTTCAATATCTGTTTGTTATGGAAGGTCTTTATTTCAGCTTCATTTATATATGAGAGCTTTGCAAGGTACAGTATTCTCAGTTGACAGTTTTTTTCTCTTAATAGTTGGACTATATCTTGCTATTATCTAATAGCCTGTAGTGTTTCCCATGAGAAGTCAGTTATGAGTCTAACTAGAGATCCTGTGAAAGATATCTGGCATTTTTTTTTGCATATTTTACAATCTTTTCATTATGCTTTACTGTGGAAAGTTTGCTTACTCTTTGTCATGGTGAAGATCTTTTCTGGCCATATCTATTAGGAGTTCTATGTACTTTCTGTACTTGGACATTCCTTTACTTCTCCAAGTTAGGGAAGTTTTCTGTAATTATTTCACTATATAGGCCTTCCAGTCTCTTCTGTCTTTTCATACCTCAGGCACTCCTAAGACTTGTATGTTCATTCCTTTGATAGTATCCCATGTATCTCTTACACTGTTTTTAAGTTTTCTAACTTCTTCTTGTTTTTGGTCTGACTATAAAATTTGCAGAGATTTGTCTTCTAGCTCAAATATTCTTTCTTCTGCTTTGCAAACTCTGTTGTTAAGACTTTACACTGCATTTTTAATTTGATCTGTTGAAATCTCTGTATCTAGTATTTCATTTTGCTTTCTCAATTTTGATCTCATTTTGATCTTAATTTCATGGGAAATTTTTCATTCCTTTCATATATATATTTCTTTAATGAGTGAATTTGCTTGATTGCTTTTTAGTAAACTGATTACTTTTTGAATTCCATTTCCTGCATTTCCTTAATCTCTTCATCATCACATTCTAATATCAAATGTTATAGTGTTCCTTTGGGGGTCTTATAGTATCTTCCTTATTCTTGTTTCTTGAATTTTTAGCTTTATTTTTGAGCATTTACAAATTTTTTTTTTTTGTCTGATGGCTTGATCTGTACCTCTGTGGCTTAGTGGAACATCTAAACTTTCAGTGAATACCAAGAGGTAAGTGCTAGGGCTGGCCAAGGAGCTCCATCCAGTGTTACACAATGCGGCTAGTATCCAGGGTAACACCCAAGTTGTGCATGGTAGCTCTTCTTTGGTTAGCTTGATGGAGCGGAATGGTCATCTCTATGGGTACAACCAATACAACCAATCCTTCTCTTCCCAGCTGTGGAATGCCCAGGTGTTAGTACCCAGGGTGCTCAGCACTCTTCTTCACTGCTTTATGAACTGCACATATGATCTGTGGAGTCTTTCCTGTGAGCATGGTTCCCTCTGTTATGAGCTGCTCTAGGCAACCATGGAGCTTGGAGAGTGATGTGTCAGTATTTAGACAAGGCCATAAGCAAAGTGGAAGTTCTCTCCTTTCTTCAGAGAAAAGTACATCCTTCTTTTATGGCCCATTCTTTCCACTGGGATCTCACACACAGAGATCCTACATGTAGATCGTTTTTTGGCACAGTGTCTTGGCTTTCCACGCCTAAAATGATCTCATGAGCTTCTCAGCCAGATGTGAATGCCTTAAGGGCTGATTCTGAGGTCAGAGTGCTGTTTATGGCATTTGTCATTCTGTGAGTCTGCTGTGTGGACTGCTTCCCATGTTGGAACATTCTCTCCTTTTTAATGTTATTGTTATTACCACACACTTGGTCTTATTTATGTAACCCCTTTGGTACTTAATCTTATCTATATAATCAATTATACACTTAATATGATCAATTTAACTATAAGATGGCATTATTACCACCCAGCTTAACAGCTTAATGGGATTTGGAGTCCCATGGCAAGTTTTTAACTTTACCCTTAGTGATAAGTTCATGGGAATGTGTGCCAAACTATACAGCTCCTCCCTCTTTTATTCCCACTCTTATTTTTTTTTTACTGGGATTTGTTTTAATTTGGATTTATTCACCTATGAATAATTCTGTGTTTAGTAAAGTATTCAACCAATGGTATTAAAAATAATATAAAAAATAAACTGTTCCTTGAGAGTCAAGACAAGGTCTATTCAAGTCATTGCATTTCATAGTGTCAATTTCACTTCTCCAGATTTCCTTTTAAGTGGTCTGTTAGTTGTCACAGATTATGGAGAACACGTGTTATTTGTCCCTTTGGAACTGGCTTATTTCACTAATTATGGTGTTTTCCAGATTCATCCATTTTGCTGCAAATGACTGGATTCCACTTTTTTTACTACTGTGTAGTCTTCCATAGAGTACATATATTCCATAATTTCCTTATCCAGTCTTCTGTTGATGGGCACTTAGGTTTTTTTTCCATGTCTTAACTATTGTAAATTGAGCTACAGTAAACATGCAGGTGCACATATCTCTTTTATTTGCTGATGTCATTTCTCTTGGGTAAATTCTGAAGAGTGGGATGCATGGATCATATGCTAGGATTATATTCATATTTCTGAGGTATCTCCAAACTGTCTTCCATAGTGGTTTTACCAGTATGCATTCCCACCAACAGTGGATTAGGGTACCTTTATCCCCACATCTGCTCCAGCATTTGTTGTTGTTGATTTCTGTATGAAAAGCCATTCTAATGGCAGTGAAGTAAAACCTCATTGTGGTTTTGACTTGCATTTCCCTGATGGCTAGTGATCCTTAACATATTTTCTTGCATCTGGTGGCTATTTTGATTTCTTCTTTTGAAAAATGTCTTTAAGTCCTAGCCCATCTCTTAACTGGGTTGCTTCCTTTGGCATTGTGGAGTTTCCTGATCACTTTGCAGATTCTGGTTATAAATCTTTATCAGTTGTACAGATTGAAAATAATTTCTCCCATTCTGTTAGTTGACTCTTCACTTTCCTGACTGTTTTTCCACACAGACACTTTTCAATTTGAAGTAATACAATTTGTTAATTTTGGCTTTGACTGTACCTCTAGGGTCTTTTCCAAGAACCCTTTGCCTGTGCTAATGTCTTGCAGGGTTTCCCCAATGTTCTCTAATAATTTGATGGTATTGGGTGGTAGATTTAGATCTTTAATCCACATTGAGTGGAATGTTGTGTAAGGTGTAAGGTTGGGGGTCTTGCTTCATATTTCTGCATGTAGAAATTCAGTTTTCCCAGAACCATTTGTTGAAGAGACTGTCCTTGCTCCAGGGATTGCTTTTAGCTCCTTGGTCAAATATAAGTTGGTTGTAGATGTTTTTTCTAAATCTGCAAAGAATGTCTTCGGTATTTTGATTGGTATCACTTTAAATCTGTAAATTACTTTCAGAAGAATGGACATTTTGATTATATTCTTCCAAGCCATGAACATGGAAGATTTTCCCCTTTTTTGTATCTTCTCCTATTTCTTTCTTTAATGTTTTGTAATTCTCATGATAGAGATCATTGACATCCTTGGTTAAATTTATTCCATGGAATTTGATTTTTTTGTAGCTGTTGTGAGTGGGATTGATCTTCGAAATTCTTTCTCTGCTGTGGCACTGTCTGTGTATATAAAGACTATGATTTTTGTGTATTGACTTTATCTCCTGGAACTTTACCAAACTCTTCTATGAGTTCCAATATTCTCTTAATGGAGTCTTTTGGATCCTCTCTATATAGAATCCTGTCATCTCTAAATAGGGATAATTTGACTTCCTCCTTCCTAATTTGTATCCCTCTGATTTCTTTTTCTTGCTAATATCTCTGGCTAAAACTTTCAGGACTATATTGAATAGCAATGGTGAGAGTGGGTATCCCTGTCTGGTACCTGATCTCAGTGGAAGTGATTCCAACTTTTCCCCTTTCAAAATGATGCTGGCTTGTCTTGATTGTGTTGAGGAATGTTCTTTTTATACCCAATTTGCTCAGAGTTTTCATCATGAAAGGATATTGTATTTTATCAAATGTTTTCTCTGCATCCATTGGGATAATCATATGATTTTTGTTCTGAAAAGTTTGTTAATGTGTTATATCCCATTGATTGATTTGTGAATTATGAACCATCTCTGCATACCAGGGATAAATCCTACTTGGTCTGGGTGGATGATCTTTCTGATGTGTTGTTGGATTCAATTGGCGAAAATTTTGTTGAGGGTTTTTGCATCTATGTTAATCAAGGAAATTGGTTTGTAATTCTCTTTCTTTGTTGCAACTTTTTCAGGTTTAGGAATTAAGGTGATGCTGGCTTCATAGAAAGAATTTGGGAGGATTCCCTCCCTTTCAGTTATTTTCAATAACTTGAGAAGAACTGGAATTTGTTCTTCTTTAAATTTCTGGTAGAATTAATAAGTGAATCTATCCAGTCCTGGGCTTTTCTTTTTTGGGAGGGCCTTTACTACTAATTCAGTTTCCATCTTGGTTATGGGTCTGTTTAGGTTTTCTATATTCAGGCGTAAATTAGGTAGGTTGTATGTGTCCAGAAATCTATACATTTCTTCTGGGATTTCCAGTTTGTTGGCATACAACTCTTTGTAGTAATTTCTGATGACTATTTTTATCTGTGTGGTGTCTGTTGTTACATTTCCTTTCTCGTGCCTAATTTTAGTGATTTCATCTTCTCTTTCCTTTCTTTTTTAGTTGGGCCAATGGTGTGTCAATTTTGTTCATCTTTTCAAAAAACAAGCTCTTATTTTACTGATTTTTTGTATTGTTTTTTTTTTCAATTTTGTTAATTTCTTCTGTAATTTTAACTATTTTCTCCTACTAGTTTTTGGTTTGGTTTGCTGTTGTTTTTCAAGATCCTTGATATGCTCATTTATTTTTTGCTTTTCCAATTTCTTGATGCAGGCACCTGTTGCTGTAAACTTTCCTTTTAATACTGCTTTTGCTGTATCCTGTAGGTTTTGAAGTGTTGTTTTGTTGTCTTCATTTTTTTCCAGAATTTTTTTGATTTCTCTTTCAATTTCTTCAATGATCTACGGTTCAGTCTCCAAGTGTCTGGATATGTTCTAGAGATTCCTGCGTTGCTGATTTTCAGCTTCATTCCACTGTGATCCAAGAAGATGCATGGTATGATTTTGATTTTTTTGAATTTGCTGAAACTTGCTTTATGGCCTAGTATTTGATAGATCCTATAGAAAGTTCCATGTACTGGTGAGAAAAATGTGTATTCTGCAACTGTTGGATGAAAAGTTCTGTAGATATCTGTTAAGTCCATTTGGTCTTTTGTGTCAATTAAATCTGCTGTTTCCTTATTGATTTTTCTCTCTGGTTGATCTGTCTATTGCAGAAAGTGGAGTATTGAAGTCCCCCATTATGATTGTATTGGGGTCTAAGTCTCCCTTTAAATCCTTTAATATTTCTTTTAAATAGCCAGGTGCCCTGCAATTAGGTGCATATATGTTTATAACAGTTACATCTTCCTGTTGAATTGATCCCTTAATCATTACATAGTGCCCTTCTTTTTCTCTTTTAACAGTTTTTGTGTTAAATTCTATATTGTCTGATATTAAAATGGCTACACAGCTCTTTTTTGGTTTCTGTTGGCATGGAATATCTTTTCCATCCTTTCACTTTCAATCTGCATGCATCTTTGTTGGTGAGATGTGTTTCTTGTAAGCAGCAAATAGATAGATTTTGTTTTTTAATCCATTAGCCAGTATGTGTCTTTTACCTGGGGAGTTGAGGCCCTTTACATTCAAGGTGACTATTGATAAGTAATGACTTTGTCCTTCCATTTTTCCAAAAAAATTCCTATTTTTTGCTTTGAATTTCCTTCAAACTTTTACTGAGAGATTTTCTTCATTTACCTTCTTTTGTATTGCTAAACATGTTTCTGTGTTTCTGTGTGCAACACATCCTTAAGCATTTTTTGTCGGGTTGGACCTGTGGTGGCAGATTCTTTCAATTTCTGTTTGTTATGGAAGGCCTTTACTTCACCTTCATTCATAAATGAGAGCTTTTCAGGGTATAATTTTCTGGGATGACAGTTCTTTTCTCTTAAGACTTGGACTATTTCTCACCATTCTCTCTTTAGGATTTCTGGTGAGAACTCTGCTGTGAGGCTGATTGGAGATCCTCTGAAAGTAATCTGGCATTTCTCTCATGCACATTTTAGAATCTTCTCTTTATATTTTACTGTGGTGAGTTTGATTACAATGTGTTGTGGTGAGGATCTTTCCTGGTCATTTCTATTAGGAGTTCTGTGTGCTTCCCATGCTTGGATGTCCTTTTCATTCTCCAAATTAGGTAAGTTTTCTGCTATTATTTCACTAAAAAGGCCTTCTAATCCTTTCTCTCTTTCCATGCCTTCAGGAACTCCTGGAACCCATATGTTGGGTCATTTTATAATATCCTTTAGATTCCCAACAGTGTTTTTTAGTTTTCTAATTTCCTCTTCTTGTCTTTGGTTTGCCTGTATAATTTCCCATGCTTTGCATTCTGAATCTGATATTCTTTCTTCTGTTTCACTGATTCGGTTGTTAAGGCTCTCTACTGCATTTTGTATTTGTTCTATTGAACTCTTCATTTCATTTTGATTTCCCTGTAAGTTCTCAATTTCATGGGAGAAATTTTCTCTAATGCCCTTTACGAGTTTCAGTAGTTCATGCATTTGCTTCTGATTACTTCTATGTAATTTTATGATCAACTTTTTTAATCCCATTTCTGGCATTTCTTCCATCTCATCATCTTCAGAATCTAGTATTGAAGTGTAATGTTCTTTTGAGGGTGTCATGTTGTCCTCCTTATTCTTGTTTCTTGAATTGGTGAGTTTGTTGTTTGTCATTTGTGGAGATACTCATTGGTTTCTTCTTCTTTTTTTGCTGTGGCAGCTTTTATCTTCATACTATGGCTCTGTAGATAAGTGGAATGTCTACTTTCAGTGAATATCTAGAGGCTTGTAGTGGGTGTGGCCAGGGAGCTCTGTTTAGTTTATGGCTCAATGGAATGAATGGCCTGATTGGTTGAAGATCTATTGAGTGGGCTCAACACCAGGGCCACTTCACAGAACTTTGTAAAGGTCAGGAGGATGCTTCCATAGGAGAATTGGACTTAATACCAGGAACTAATCTATCATGAAGAAATCTCAGTTACAATATACTTTGTGGCTGAACCAGACACTTTGCCTAACCCAATTCTTCTGGCATTGTGGGTTATCTGCAATACTAGATTCCTGGCCTCCTAATATTTAGTTAAAGTTGGCCAGTGTAGGGGGCATTGGCAGGCGTTGGAGGGTGTGGGGAGAGAGAGTGAGTGTTCTCCTGTTACATCTCTGTTTCCACTTAGATCCAAAAGTGGCTGTGTTCCTGTGTGATTACCCTCCTATTGGGTGCATCCATGACTCTCATGATCTTCTGACCTGGGGTGGTAAAAGATTCCTGTGGTTGCTAGTCCCTGTGTTTTTCATTCAACATTTATCTGTTCTCTGAACTTGTCCCCTTATTTAACTTTATTCATTTAAATCCCTTAAGAGTGATGTTCTGCAGGGACACTGACCAAGATAGACATAATGTGACCATAGGTATGAGGTTTCCATGATGGAGTTGACAATGAGATGAGACCTCATTTTCCATTCTGCATACTTCCTGTGTCAGCTATTGTAGGCTCAGTGGTGGTGGCACACTGTGATTACCAAGGTCAGGTCAAGGAAGCCCTTTTGAAGCAATGGGAGAATGTCTTTCCTTAGCATGTGAAGATGAGTTCAGAAATGCAGCACAGCATGGCTTCAATGGATGGAGATTTTCCAGTTCCACACTGTGTGGCAGTTTGCAACAGAATTGACCTGAGTTGATCCTGGGACCAAGCATACCTTAGGGACTTGGATTTGTCAACAAGTAAGGGATAGTCACAGAAAACAAAATTAAAAGCTATGTAGAAGAAATGAAATGTCAGATACTCAGCTCAAATAGTCAAACAGGTTTTTCTTGGAAAGGCCTACATTAAAGCCCTCAGATGAGGCAGAACAATGGAATTTTGTCAACTCATGGGATCCTTTTTTCCAAGAAGTATTCATTCATTCATATGTCTTAACCTCTTGTTTCTTAACTTGGGGAACTTTCAAATTTCCTATTTATTCCATTAAATAATCCATATCATTTAATGACTTTGAATTTCTTTCCATGTCTTCCTTTCATATTTTTTTGCTGTTTTTTTCTTTTTTTATTTCGTAAATATAAATTTCCAAAGTACAGTTTATGGATTACAATGGCTTCTCCCCCCAAAAAAATTTCCCTCCCACTGCACCCCTCCCATCTCCCACTCCCTCTTCAATTCTATTCACATCAATATTAATTTTCAATTATCTTTATGTACAGAAGATCAATTTAGTATATATTAAGTAAAGATTTCATCAGTTTGCACCCACACAGAAACACAAAGTGTAAAATACTGTTTCAGTACTAGTTATAGCATTACTTCACATTGAACAACACATTAAGGACAGATCCCACATGAGAAGTAAGTACACAGTGACTCCTGTTGTTGACTTAACAATTTGACACTCTTGTTTATGGCGTCAGAAATCTCCCTAGGCTCTAGTCATGAGTTTCCAAGGCTATGGAAGCCTTTTGAGTTCGCCGACTTTGATCTTATTCCGACAGGGTCATAGTCAAAGTGGAAGTTCTCTCCTCCCTTCAGAGAAAGGTACCTCCTTCTTTGATTGTCCCATTGTTTCCATTGGGATCTCACTCACAGAGGTCTTTCATTTAGGTCTTCTTCTTTTTTGTTTTTTTTCCAGAGTGTCTTGGCTTTCCATGCCTAAAATACTCTCAGGAGCTCTTCAGCCAGATCCGAATGCCTTAAGGGCTGATTCTGAGGCCAGAGTGTTATTTAGGACATCTGCCATACTGTGAGTCTGCTGTGTATCCCACTTCCCATGTTGGATCGTTCTCTCCCTTTTTGATTCTATCAGTTAGTATTAGCAGACACTAGTCTTGTTTGTGTGATCCCTTTGACTCTTAGACCTATCAGTGTGATCAATTGTGAACTGAAATTGATCACTTGGACTAGTGAGATGGTATGGTACATGCCACCTTGATGGGATTGTATTGGAATCCCCTAGCACATTTCTAACTCCACCACTTGGGGCAAGTCCAATTGAGCATGTCGCAAATTGTACATCTCTTCCCTCTCTTATTCCCACTCTTATATTTAACAGGGATCACTTTTCAGTTGAAATTTAAACACCTAAGAATAATTGTGTGTTAATTACAGAGTTCAACCAATAGTACTAGAACAAAAAAATACTAAAATGGATAAAGTATTACATTGTACATCAACCGTCAGGACAAGAGCTGATCAAGTCACTGTTTCTCATAGTGTCCATTTCACTTCAACAGGTTTCCCCTTTGGTGCTCAGTTAGTTGTTGCCAATCAGGGAGAACATATTATATTTGTCCCTTTGGGACTGGCTTAATTCACTCAGTATAATGTTTTTCAGATTCCTCCATCTTGTTGCAAATGACTGGGTTTCGTTGTTTTTGAGTGCTGTATAGTATTCTATAGAGTACATGTCCCATAATTTCTTTATCCAGTCTACTGTTGATGGGCATTTGGGTTGCTTTCCTGATGGGGCATTATCTGCCTCAACATAAACCACTATCAGATCATGCCTGTAACTATAGACTTCTAGTTTAGGCCATCGAAGATTAGAGATGGGACTTGAGCACCCCCTTGACTTGCATCCTCTGGTCTGCTTTAACAAAATCCAGGAGGAAAAGAAAGCTAGGCATCAGAAGCAATAGGTGGCAGGCCTATTAATGGCTGTTCTGTACCTTGATCTGCCCTGAAGGAGACCCAACAGTCCAGTCCACTGCAGTGGCTTTCATTGTGGTTAGCCTGGGCTTCAGCAGAAGTCAGCTTGTGATGAGCCCTGGCAGCTCTGCCAGCCAAGAGTTAGGTCACTGGAAATGGACCTGCCCTGGAGTCAAAGCATGACCAGGTCAGAGAGACAGATCTTATTGGCTCTAAGCTGAAAAGCCCTTCACTCAGCCAAGCTTCCAAAGTGACCACTGCAACTGAGGAAATGGCCAAATAGGGTCAGTAACACTGCAGGCAGAGCTGTATGTTTCCTGTTGGAGTTGCCACCTGCCTTTACCTGGCCAGCTCTCCTCCCAGGCCAGCTGGGTAATGGAAGTCAACAGGGCGCCTTCCCCAAGGAGGTTCACACCTCCCCTAGGTTGTAGGCTATAAGAAGAGACAGATGAGTCTGAGCCTCATAATTTACAAAGCCTCAAAGCCCACCTGACTATTATCAAGCTCCTTCAGTAAGGTTCTATTTGCCTCTCAATCAGAAAACTTATTTGTAGCTTAGACAGCACCTTTCTTAGGTTCTCTAACAACTCTGTCCTCTGTTTCTAGCCCACTTGGCCCTCGTTCCTTTGTAATCATAACCTCTACTCTACCACCAATGGCTCTACTCCCAACCTGTGTGTACTGATGGTCCTCTTCCCCACTTAATGCTGTATAATTGTTCAAAATTTCTCTACAGACAAACCCCGCTACCTGTAAAAGTTAAGTGGCTTTTTTCCCAGTCTTGGCTGGAATCAGCTTTAAGCCACATCCATCAAACTGTCCCCACAAGGGTCCAGAGACCTCCCCATTTCCTCTCTATGAAATCCTCTCATTACCTGGTTAATGCTACTCTTAGGATCATTGGTTACTATTCTCACCCTGTCTTTTATACTACAGTATCTAAATGTTTAGAGCAGGTTATAATGGAACAAACGAAGGCCTTCAGCAACCAAGTGGTCAACCAAATGCTGCTACGGGAATATACTCCCCCACCCAGGGGACAGTGGCCTGAGACATCGTCCCTTTCATAAATTTTTATCTCCAATTCAGTTGAAGCTCTGCCAAGAAGTAAGAAAACATAAGGTTGCACACTTCCTGCAGTCTAGAAGAGAACAAATTTTATATGTATTTAATATCATCTATGTAGTTAGGTACTTTATGCACAGCATCCCAAATATTATTTCCAACAGTGTGAAGCGAATCACAACATTTCTGATTTAAAGATGAGAAGACTGAGTACAGTAGAATGAATTGGTGCATCAACTTAGATAGCTAGTGAAGGTGGACACACTCATGATATTCTATGAAAACACATGCTTTCTAATGAGCCAGGGCTGCCCAGTTCTTACACAAGGCCAACCAAGAATTGAAAGAACCAAGTATGGAGAGACTAACTATCAGGGGCTGAGTGGGAGAAATTTATCCATCCAGAAGGATAAAGAAAACTTACTGGAAAACATACACACTAAGTCAACTGAAGAGGCTATTTCACCATTTTGGGTAGATCATGTGTTCTGTGTCAGACTCTTAGTGGCTGCTCAATTTGTTAGATAAATGGAGTCTTACAACCATGACAGTGGGGAGTTAATATGCTTAGTGGTCCACAGCAGATTTAGTGAGGGACCTTCGTGCGTCACTACTGACGCTTGTTAGTAAGATCACAAACCATATGTTCAAGTATCTTCTGGTCCTCTGAAGAAAGCTTGTCCATGAAATAAAGGTATGATTACGGTCATCACTGTCTCATCAAGTGACATAAATTGCAGACTGCTTTCCCATGTGCAGCTCATGCCAACTCTTTGGGGACCCATCTATGTTTTATTGCCTATAAATTTTAAATATTACATTGGCTGGCAACATCAAGCTAACATTTGGAAACCTCAGTGAGTTAAAAAAAAACAATAGCTGCAATACCCTGCCAATTCTAATTTATTTAATTTTTAGGGCCATTAAGTGACACATAGGTATCAGCATGAAGTCATTATATTTACAGTCTTTAGACCTATATGGCAGCTGTTCTTGACCATTGTGAATCAACTCTTCAAAAAGATTAAGAAACAACCTTATGTTGAAGGGGATAGATTAATGCTGGACACTGGACACATGACCTCTATGTTATCTTCCTGCCTAATCTATTCCTCTATCATGTATTTATTGATGACATACTTTAGATTATGTTTTCAACTGGTCACTGATGATGCTAACAAGTGTGAGAAAATCAGACATGCAGCTCTAGTTAGGTAAAAAGTAGTACAAATAACTTCATGAGTTATTTTTACATTGTTGGTTGTGTTGAAGAGAGACAGAGATGCAGTAGTTCCATGTTTGGGTTTTGGGTGAGATACACCTGAATCTTAGATGAACATACTCTCTGGTATTCCATTCTTTAGACATAAAAATGGTAATACATTTATCTCTTGGGTCTAAGAGAAGGACTAAATGAGACCATTCAGGCCAAACACCTATCACAATGTTTGAATCACAGTAAGGAATTCCAAATGATGTCATAATTGATTTAAATGAGTAATGCAATGTACCTAACAACTTAATTAATAAAGGGAAGACTTATTATATGAGCTCAGGTCTAATTGTTTCTTAATACAGTTTGCAAATCACTATTTGGGACACCTGAACTTGTCATCTCAGTGGACATCAGGGCACAGCACAGTGTTAGGGACAGAGGCTCTCTAGGGTCTCTGGATGCTTGGTTCTCTAAGAACATTATGCTTTTCTGTAAAGCTTCAGTGGGCTGCAGTCTTCCACTCATTCCATGCAAGCTACACAAGTGGCAGTAATCACAGCACAGCTATGTGTTTTCATGTCTTACTTACTAATATGATTGTAGATTCCTTGATAGAAAGCATTTGGATTGTACATAAGGTGGCCTCCTCTCATCACAGTACTTAACAAGGACTGACCACTTATTATACACATTCCATTTTCTCAATCCCAAAATTTAAAAAATCCGAAATCTGTTAATTTAAATACTCAATTGACAGAAATTCCAACCTTGGCATTAACTAATGGGGGGGGGGGTTAGATGGGACTCAATCAAAGTTACTGAACTATGTATAGTTTTCATTGATCCCAGGTAGAACGTTCACGTGTTTTGTGCAGACATATTAATAAATATGGTTAAGAAGTTTATCTGGGACTTGCCAGTAGTATGATTTGACTGTGGATACATTGAGTTCACTAACATTGGGCATTTATTGTGAAACTGATGGGCTTCAGAGCTTTTAAAAATATTTGTGTAAGCTAGGAGTCTCGTTTCATACTTCTGCATGCGTAGATCTGGTTTTCCCCACACCATTTGCTGAAGAGACTGTCCTTGCTCCAGGGATTGAATTTAGCCCCTTTGTCAATGATAAGTTGGTTGTAGATGTGCGGCTTGATTTCTGGAGCTTATATTCTACTCCATTAGTCTACCCATCTATTTTTTTCCAGTACCAGGCTGCTTAGATTATAACTCCCCTATAGTTTGCCTTGAAATCTGATATTGTGATGCCTCCAGCTTTGTTTTTGTAATCTAAGATTGCTTTAGCTATTCAGGTCTCTTGTGTTCCCATATGAATTTTAGCACACCTTTTCTATTTCTTAAAGCTTTTATTTAATGAATGCAAATTTCATAGGTACAACTTTAGAAATATAGGGCTTCTTCCACCCATACCTCCACTCCCACCCCCACTCCCATCTCATATCTTACTCACACTCCCATCCCATTCTTCATTAAGATCCATTTTTAATTAACTTTATATACAGAAGACCAACTCTATAGTAAGTAAAGATTTCAAGAGTTTACACCCACAAACACACACAATGTGTAAAGTACTGTTTGAGTACAAGTTTTGCAGTTAACTCTCATAGTACAACTCATTAAGAACAGAGGCCCTACATGGGGAGTAGATCCACAGTGACTTCTGTTGTTAAAAATTGAGACTCTTATTTATGACATCAGTTATCACCTGAGGCTCTTTCCATGAGCTGCCAAGGCTATTGAAGACTTTTGTGACCACAAACTCCATCAGTATTTAGACAAGGCCATAAGCAAAGTGGAAGTTCTCTCCCTTCAGAGTTATAATCTAAATACTGATTGCCCCTTCTTCCCAATGGGGTCCCACTCACAGAGATATCCTTCATGTAGGAATTTTTTGGCACAGTGTCTTGGCTTTCCATGCCTGAACTGCTCGCATGGGCTTTTCAGCCACATCCAAATGCCTTAAGGGCTGATTCTGAGGTCAGAGTGTTACTTAAAGAGATTGTGATTCTATGAATCTGCTGTGTAGATTGCTTCCCATGTTGGACATTCCCTCCTTTTTAATTCTATTATTATTACCAGGTACTTGATGCGATTTTATGATCTTTTTAATATTTAAACCTATCTATATGTTCACTTTAACACTTAATAGCATCACTTTAACAATTAAGATGTCATTTTTACCAGTAATTTTAATAGTATTTGGAGACCCAGGACAAGTTTTTAAACTGTACCCTTAGAAGTAAGTCCATAGGAATGTATGCAAAACAATACAGCTTTATTCTTACAAACTTCCTCTTCCCTCTCTTATTCCCCATCTTATATTTTACTGAGATCTACTTTCAATTGACTTTATATACATTAATTCTATGTTAAATAAAGAGTTCAACATGTAGTATGAAGAGAAAAAAATAAAAAAACTGTTCCTCGACTGTCAAGACCAGGGCTCTTCAAGTCATTGCATCTCAAAGTGTCAAATCACTTCTACAGCTTTCATTTTATGTGTACTATTAGTTCTCACAGATCAAAGAGAACATATAGTATTTGTCCTTTTGGACTGGCTTATTTCACTAAGTATGAAGTTTTCCTGATTGCTCCATTTTATTGCAAAAGATCAGATCTTTTTTTACTACTGTGTAGTATCCCATGGTGTACATATACCATGATTTCTTTATCCAGTCTTTGGTTGATGGGCATTTAGGTTGATTCCATGTCTTAGCTATTGTGAATTGAGCAGCAATAAACATTGAGGTGCAGATAGCTCTCTTGTTTACTGATTTAATTCTCAGGGTAAATTCTCAGGAGTGGGATGGCTGGGTCATATGGTAGGTCTATATTTAGATTTTTGTAGTATCTCTGTAGTGCCTTCCACACTGGCATTACCAGTTTACATTCCCACCAAAAGTGGATTAGGGTACCTTTTTTCTCACATACTCTCCAGAATTTGTTGTTTCTTGATTTCTGTATGAGAAGCATTTTAACTGGGGTGAGGTGAAACTTCATTGTGGTTTTAATTTGCATTTCCCTGACAGCTAGTGATCCTGAACATTTTTTCATTTGTTTTTTGGCCAATAGTATTTCTTCTTTTGAAAAATGCCTGTTTAATTCCTTGGCCCATCTCTTAACTGGGTTATTTGCTTTGTTGTCATGGAGTTCCTTGATGTCTTTGTAGATGGTGGCCATGGGTTTTTTATAAATTGCCTTGATTGTGTTGAGAAATGTTCCTTCCACATCCAATTTGCTTAGAGCTTTCATCATGAAAGGGTGTTGCTCTTTATAAAATGCTTTCTCTCCTTCTATTGAGATAATCATATAGGTTGGTTCTTCAGTTTGTTAATGTAATGTATCACATTAATTTTATGAATGTTGAACCATCTCTGCATACCAGGGATAAATCCCACTTGGTCCAGGTGAATGATATTTCTGATGTGTTGTTGGATTCAATTGGCTAGAATTTTGTCGAGGATTTCGTGTCTACACAGGGAATTTGTTCTGTTGTTCTCTTTCTCTGTTGCATCTTTTCCTGGTTAGGTATTAATGTGATGCTGGATTCATAGAAAGAATTTGGGGAAATTCCTTCCCTTTCAATTGTTTTGAATAACTTGGGAAGAATGGTAGGTAGTTCTTCTTTAAATGTCTGATAAAATTCAGCAGTGAAACTATCCGGTCCTGGGCTTTTCTTTGTTGGGAAGATCTTTATTACTGATTCAATTTCTGTCTTGGTTATGGGTCTGTTTAGGTTTTCTATGTCTTCATGGCTGAAGTTAGGTAGGTTGTGTGCATCCAGGAATTAATCCATTTCTTCTAGGTTTCCCAGATTTTTGGCATACAACTCTCTGTAGCAGTTTCTGGTGATTCTTTTTATTTCTATTGTGTCTGTTACCTTTCCTTTTTCATCTCTAATTTTGTTGTTTTGGGTCTTCTCCTTTTTTTCATCAGTGGGCAAATGGTGTGTATTTTTTTTCAAAAAAAACAGCTCTAAATTTTGCTGATTTTTTGTATTTTATTTGTTTCAATTTTGTTGATTTCTTCTCTAATTATTTCTTTTCTTCTATTTTTGGGTTTGGTTTGCTGTTGTTTTTCTATATCCTTGAGGTGCATAGTTTATTTGGTGCCTTTCTTGTTTCTAGATGAGTCACCAATTACTATAAACTTTCCTCTTAACATTGCTTTTGCTGTGGCTCACAAATTTTGGTAGGTTGTATTGCTGTCTTCATTTCCAGAAAGTTTTTGATTTCTTCTATAACCCACTCTTCATTCAAAGACATGTTCATTCTCCACGTGTTTGTATATGATGTAGATTCTTGAGTTGTTGATTTCCAGCTTCTTTGTATTGTGGTCTGAGAAGATGCATGGTATGATTTCAATTTTTTTTAATTTGCTGAGATTCACTGTATGGCCTGGCATATGGTCAATCCTAGAGGAAGTTCCATGCACTACTGAGAAGTCCCTGGTTGTATGGTGGAAGGTTCTGTAGATGTCTGCTATGTCTATTTGGTCTATGATGTCGATTAACTCTGTTGTTTCCTTGTTAATATTATGTCTGGTTTAGCTGTCCATTGATAAAAGTGAGATATCAAAAGTGAGATATCAAAGTTATTTGAGTCTATGTCTCCCTTTTAGTCCTTTAACAATTATTTTAAATAGCCAAGTGCCCTGTAATTGGGTGCATGTACATATAATAGTCTCATCTTCCTGTTGAATTAATCATTTAATCATTATATAGTGTCCTCCTTTGTCTCTTTTAATAGTTTTTGTGTTAAAGTATATTTTGTCTGATATTAGGATGGCCACACCAGCTCTTTTTTGGTTTCTGTTAGCATGGATTATTTTTTTCAATCCTTTAACTTTGAGTCTGTGTGCGTTTTTCTTGGTAAGGTGTGTTTCTTTTAGGCAGCAAATAGATGGGTTTCGTTTTTCAATCCATTCAGCCTTTTAACTGGGGAGCTGAGATCATTTCTATTCATTTCTATTCAGTGTGACTATTGTTAAGCACTGTCTTTGCCATGCCATGTTTCCTTAAATAGTCTTGTTTATGTATTTTGGATTCATTTGTACTTTTGCTGTGTCATTTTCTGCATTCTTCTTTTGTAGTGATGTTCCTGTTTCTGGTTTTCTGTGTGTAGCACATCCTTGAGCATCTTTTGTAGGGCTGGGCAAGTAGTTACAAATTCTTTCAATTTCTGCTTGTTGTGGAAGATCCTTATTTCTCCTTCATTCATAAATGAGAGTTTTGCAGGGTACAGTATTCTGGGTTGACAGTTTTTCTCTTAGGACTTGGAATATGTCTCGCAGTTATCTTCTTGCCTGTAAGGTTTAAGATGAGAAGTCGAGAGTGAGTCTTGTTGGGTTTCCTCTGAATGTGATTTATCCTATCTCTCACACGTATTTCAAGATCTGTTCCTTGTGTTTCACTGTGGTGAGCTGTGCTACAATGTATCATGGTGAAGTTCTTTTCTGGTCATGTCTATTGGGAGTTCTGTGTACTTCATGTCTATTCGGAATTCTGTGTACTTCTTTTACTTGGATGCCTCTTTCTCCAGATTGGTGAAGTTCTCTGTTATTATTTCATTAATAAAGCTGTCTAATCCTTTCTCTCTTTCCACACTTTCCAGAATTCCTAGGATCCATAAGTTGGGCTGTTTGATAGAATCTGGTAAATTTTCTTTTTTTTTTTTTTTTTTTTTTTTTTTTTTTTTGACAGGCAGAGTGGACAGTGAGAGAGAGAGACAGAGAGAGAAAGGTCTTCCTTTTGCCGTTGGTTCACCCTCCAATGGCCGCCGCTGCAGCCGGCGCACCGCGCTGATCCTGGCAGGAGCCAGGAGCCAGGTGCTTTTCCTGGTCTCCCATGGGGTGCAGGGCCCAAGCACCTGGGCCATCCTCCACTGCACTCCCTGGCCACAGCAGAGGGCTGGCCTGGAAGAGGGGCAACCGGGACAGAATCCGGCGCCCCAACCGGGACTAGAACCCGGTGTGCCGGCGCCGCAAGGTGGAGGATTAGCCTATTGAGCCACGGCGCCGGCTCAGAATCTGGTAAATTTTCTAATTTCTTCTTCTTGTATTTGGTCTGACTGTATAATTTGCAGAAATTTGTCTTCTAGTTCTGATATTCTTATGTCTGTCTAATCTATTCTATTGCTAAGACTTTCCACTGCATTCTTTATTTGATCTATTGAATTCTTCAATTCTAGTATTTCATTCTGGCTTCACTTTAATATCTCAATTTCTTGGGAGTGCTTTTCATTTCGATCATTCATTTGTTTCTGATTGCTTCTAAATAACTATTAATTTTCTGAATTCATTTTCTGGCATATCCTCAATCTCTTCTTTTTAAGCCTCCATTATTGAAGACTTGCATTGTTCCTCTGGAGAGTTCATAGAGTCTTCCTTATTCTTAGGATTTTTCCTTTGTTTTCAGCATTTCTTGTTGATTTTGTCTTTAAATTTGTGACTTTGTGCCTGTGCGATTTCCCTCTGCTATGAGCTGCTAGGAGTCTGTGTGTTGCAAGTGGAAGCATGAAGCCCCACCTCCTGGACCTCTATTTACTTCTAGATCGTGATGGAGGTTGGTACCAGAGCTTTGGTGCACTAAACCCCACCTACTGGGGCCAGGCTCACTTCTCACTGGTGTGTGAAACAAGCTTGGGTTGTCGATGTTTAGGATTACTCCTTTTTGTACAGTTTGTGTGGTGGGGAGGGAATCACTCTGAAATGCTGCAATCCTCATTCCAGGTGGGGGGTCTTGTGAGGTGGCCCCCATAATTGATGATCATGTGTGCATGAGGCAAATGTTACAGCCACCAGTTGATGCTCAAAAACATAAATAATCAATTTGGCTTCTCCCTGCCGGCTGTAGGTCCAGTTGTGGGGAACAGGGAGACATAGGTGGACTGGGGTGTGTCTGACCTCTCTTTCGGATCCCCTATAATTTCTCCTTCTTGGAGCTTCAAATGCAACTCGCCAAGCTTCCCTGCCCACCACTATCTGTAGCTCCATGGACTTGTGACATCTCACCTGGTTCGCTGGAGGGGGAGGGAGGTGCCAGTCTCCTCATTGTGCCTCTCTGCTTTGCATTGGTTGTGCCTCTGCCACTTCTCCTTCCTCTTTACTCCCTCAGAGTGAACCTGGGCAGTCTCTGGTGGACTCCCGGGCTTCTCTGCAGGAACTTCCCGTCACTGGCCTGTATCCCCTCTGCTTACTATCTGTCTATTCTGCCCCGTTCAACTCAGAACGTCCTGTTGCTGTACTGCCCCTCCCCCAACACAGATTTTCTAGATCTGAGAGAATGTCCTTGGTATTTTGATTGGGATCTCATTGAATCTATAAATTGTTTTAGGTAGTATGGACATATTGATGATATTAATTCTTCCAATCCATGAACATGGAAGATTTGTCCATTTTTTGGTGTATTCTTTTTCTTTCTTTAATGCTTTGTAATTTTCATCATAGTGATCTTTGACATCCTTGGTTCAATTTATTCCAAGGTACTTATTTTTTTTTTTTGTAGCTATTGTGAATGGGATTGATCTTAGAAGTTCTTTATCTGCCATGAAATTGTGTATACTAAGGCTGTTGATTTTTGTATATTGACTTTATTTATCTGGTACTTTACCAAACTCTTCTATGAGTCTCTTAGTGGAATCTTTTGGATCCCCTATATATAGAATCATGACTTATGCAAATAGGGATAGTTTGACTTCCTCCTTCCCATATTGTATCTTTTAATTTATTTTTTCTTGCCCAATGGCTCAGGCTAAAATTTGCAGGACTATATTTAATAGCAGTGGTGAGAGTGGGAATCCTTGTCTGGTTCCAGATATTACGGGGGATGCTTTCAGCTTTTCCCTATTCAAGAAGATGCTGGCTGTGGGTTTGTCATAAATCAACTTGATTTTGCTGAGGGATATTCCTTCTATACCCAATTTGCTTAAGGTTTTCATCATGAATGTATATTGTATTTTATTAAATGCTTTCTCTGCATCTGTTGGGATAATCAGGTGGTTTTGTTCTTCAGTTTGGAATGTGATATATCACATTGATTGATTTCTAAATGTTGAAACATCCCTGTATATCAGGGATAAATCCCACTTGGTCTGGGTGAATGATCTTTCTTATTTGTGGTTGGATTCAATTAAAAAGTATTTTGTAGAAGATGTTTGCATTTGTGTTCATCAAGGATATTGGTCTATATTTTTCTAAGTTGTATTTTTTTGTGGTTTAAGAATTAAGTTAATGCTGGCTATGTAGAAGGAGTTTGGGAGGATTCCCTCCCTTTAAATTGTTTTGAATACTTTATGAAGAACCAGAATTAGTTCTCATTAAAATGTTTGGTCAAATTGAGCATTGAAGCCATCTGGTCCTAGGTTTTTCTTTGTTGGGAGGGTCTTTATTAGTGTTTTAATGTCCATATTGGTTATTTTTAAAAAAATTTATTTTATTTATTTGAAAGACAGAGTGACAGAGAGAGGTAGAGAGACAGAGAGAGAGACATTTTCCATGCGCTGGTTCACTCCCCAGATGGCCACAATGGGCGGAGCTGCGCTGATCCAAAGCCAGGATCCAGGAGCTTCCTCCAGGTCTCCCACGTGGGTTCAGGGGCACGAGGACTTGGGCCATCCTGTACTGTTTTCCCAGGCCATAGTGGAGAGCTGGATTGGAAGAGGAGCAGCCAATCCTATCGAACCTGTGCCCATATGGGATGCCAGTGCTTCAGGCCAAGGCTTTAACCCGCTGTGCACAGCGCCTGCCACCATATTGATTGTTGATCTGCTTAGGTTTCCTATGTCTTCACAACTCAATTTTGGTAGATAGACCATATCTTTTCAGGAATATATCCATTTCTTCTAGGTTTCCCAATTTATTGGCATACAACTCTTTGTAGTAACTACTGATCATTCTTTTTATTTCTGTGGTATCTATTATTACATTTCCCTTTTCATCTCTGATTTTATTGATTTGTATCTTCTCCCAGTTTCTTTGGTTAGTTGAGCCAATGGTGTATCAAGTTTATTTAAAAAAAAACAGCTCATTTCACTGATCTTTTGCATATTTTGTTTCAATTTTATTTATTCTCTAACTTTAATTATTTCTTTATTCCTATTTATTTGGCTTGTTATTGATTTTCTAGGCCCTTGAGATGCATTGATAGCTCATTTATTTGGTGCCTTTCCAATTTCTTTCTGTTTTTTATCTGCCTTTATTTGTTCTCATCCAAATCAATAAGCATCATTTTGGTAACATGGTTGGCTTCTTTCAAAAATTATTTTATTTTGTTTAAGGACTACACCTTCATGCATTTAATATATACAGATTTGAGAACATGAGGATGCTTCCCCCCACAGCCACCCTTCCACCTATACTCTCATCCTTCTTTCTCCTCCTTCTTTTCCCATTCTTAGTTTTTACAGAGATCAATATTTCAGCTAACTTTTATACTCATAAAATTAACCCTACACTGATTAGTATGAAGATAAAAGAAATAAACACCAAACAGACTAAAAATTGTTCCTGGACAGTCTAAGCAAAGGTTGTTCAAAGTCAATGCATCTCAAAGTGTCAGTTTCACTCCTATAGATTACATTTTAGGTACTCTGTTACCACAGATTAAAGAGAAAATATGGCATTTGTTTTTTTTGTTCTGACTTATTTCACTAAGTATAATGGTTTCCAGTTGCAATTTCTTGCAAATGAGATGATTTCATTCTTTTAACCACTGTGTAGATTTCCATAGAGTGTGTGTGGTGTGTGTGTGTATATATATACACACACACACACCATAATTTCTTGATCCAGTTCTCAGTTGATGGATATCTGGGTTGATTCCATATCTTAGCTATTGTAAATTGAGCTGAGATGAACATGGGGTACACGTCACTCTTTCATATGCTGATTTAATTTACTTTGGATAAATTCCCAAGACTTGGATGGCTGGGTCATATGGTAGGTTTATATTCAGCTTTCTGAGATATCTCCATATTGTCTTCCATAGTGGCTGTACCAGTTTACATTTCCACCAACAGTGGATTAAGGTACCTTTCTCCACACATCCTCACCAGTATATGTTGTTAAATTCTGTGTGAGGGCCATTCTAATTGGGGTGAGGTGAAACCTCATTGTGGTTTTGATTTGCATTTCCCTCATTACTAGTGATCCTGAGCACTTTTCCATGTGTCTATTGGCCACTTGAATTTCCTGTCTTGAAAAATATCTGTTCAAGTTCTTTTGCCCAGTTCTTGGCTAGGTTTATGTTTTGTGATTTTTAGTTTCTTGAGCTCTTTATAGATTTGGGAATTTAATCCTTTATCAATTGCATAGTTTACAGTTTTTTCTCCCATTCTGTCAGATGCCTCTTCACTTCGTGGAGTGGGTTTCTTTTCAGTGCAGAAGCTTCACATTTTGATGTAATCCCATTTTTTTATTTTTATTTTTATTTATTTATTTTTTGACAGGCAGAATGGACAGTGAGAGAGACAGAGAGAAAGGTCTTCCTTTTTCCGTTGGTTCACACCCAATGGCACTGCAGCCGGCGCACTGCACTGATCCAAAACCAGGAGCCAGGTGCTTCCCCTGATCTCCCATGGGGTGCAGGGCCCAAGGACTTGGGCCATCCTCCACTGTACTCCTGGGCCACAGCAGAGAGCTGGACTGAAAGAGGGGCAACCGGGACAGAATCTAGCGCTTCGACCGGGAGTAGAACATAGTGTGCCAGTGCCATAGGCGGAGGATTAGCCTAGTGAGCCCTGGCGCCGGCCTGATGAAATCCCATTTGTTAGTTTTAGCTTTGTTTGCTTGTGCTTCTAGGGTCTTTTCCAAAAAGTCATTCCCTGTGTCAATGTCTTATAGGACTTCCACAGTGTTCTGTAGTAATTTAATGTTATCACATTGTAGACTTAGATCTCTGATCCATTTTGAGTGGAATTTTGTGTAAATTCTAAGGGGTCTTGAGTCATGTTTCTGCATGGGGCGTCCAGTATTCCCAGTACCATTGTTGAAGAGACTGTTTTGGCTACAAGGGGTGATTTTTGCTTCTTTGTCAAAGAAAAGTTGGTTGTAGATATGTGGATTAATTTCTGGGGGTTTTATTCTGTTCCATTTGTCTACATGTGTGTCTTTCTGCTGGTATTAGGCTGTTTTGATTATAACTGCCCTGTAATATGTTTGAGGTCTGGTATTGTGATGCCTCCAGCTTTGTTTTATTGTTTAAGATTGTTTTAGCTATTTGGGATCTCTTTTGTTTCTCTATAAATTTTAGCATCATTTTTTCAATATCTGAAAAGAATGTTGTTGGTATTTTGATTGGGATTGCATTTCATCTATAAATAGCTTTTAGTAGTATGGACATTTTAAAGATGTTGATTCTTCTAATCCATAAACATTGAAGATTTTGCACTTTTTCTGTCTTCTAATTATTTAATGCTTTGTAACTTTCATTGCAGAGATCTTTGATGTCTTTGGTTAAGTTTATTCTAAGGTATTTAAATTTTTTGTAGCTATTGTAAATGGGATGGATCTTACAAGGTCATTCTCAGCTATGACATTGTCTGTGTATACAAAGACCTGATTTTTGTGTGTTGATTTTATATCCTACTACTTTACCAAACTCTTTTATGAGTTCCAATAATCTCTGTGGAGTCTCTTGGGTTCCCTATATAATCATATCATCCACAAATAGAGATGGTTTGACTTCTTCCTTCCCTATTTTTATCCCTTTGATTTATTTTTCTTGCCTGATGGCTCTGGCCGAAATTTCCAGGAGTATATTTAATAGCAGTGTTGAGAGTGACATTCTTGTCTGGTTCCAGACCTTAGTGAGAATACCTCAATTTTTTCCCATATAATAGGACACTGTCTGTGGGGTTTTTTAAATAAATTGCTTTGATTATGTTAAGGAATGTTACCAAGTTGGCTTAAGTTATTCATCATAAAATTATGTTCAATTTTTTCAAAAGCTTTCTCTGAATCTATTGAGATAAAGATGCAGTTTTTGGTCCTCAGTTTGTTAATGTGGTGTATCACATTGATTGATTTGCAAACACTGAACCATCCCTGCATACCAGGGATAAATCCTACTTGGTCCGGGTGAATGATCATTCTGACATGTTGTTGGATTTGATTGGCTAGTATTTTGTTGAGGATTTTTGCATCTATGTTCATTAGGGTTATTGATCTATAATTCCCTCTCTCTGTCATGCCTTTTTCTGGCTTAAGTATTAAGGTTATGCAGACTTCATAGAAGCAGTTTGGGAAGGTTCCTTCCTTTTCAATTGTGTTGAATAGTTTGAGAAGGATTGGGATTAGTTCATCATTAAGTGTCTGGTAGAATCCAGTGATGAATCCATGGGGGCCTAAGCTTTTCTTTGATGTTAGGGTCTCTATATCTGATTCAGTCTCTATCTTGCTTATTGGACCTGTTATTGTCTTCATGATTGAATTTGGTAGGTTGTATGTGTCCAGAAATCTATCCATTTTTTTCTAGTTTTCCTGATTTGTTGGCATACAGTTCTTTGTAGTAATCACTGATGATTCTTTTTATTTCTGTGTTATCTGTTGTTAAATTTCCTTTTTTATTTCTGATTTTGTTGATTTGAGTGGGCTCCCTTTTTTTTCAGTTGAGCAAATGGTTTGTCTATTTTGTTTATTCCAAAAAACAGCTCTCAATTTCATTGATCTTTTTTATTTATTTTTTGTTTCAATTTTATTTCTTCCTTAATTTTAATTGTTTCTTTCCTTCTACTAATTTGGGATTTGTGTTGTTGTTGTTTTTCTAGGTCTTTGAGACGAACTGATAGCTCATTTATTTGGTGACTTTCCATTTTTTTGATATAGGCACTAATTGCTATGTTTCCTCTTTACACTGCTTTTGCTATATCTCATAAGTTTTGATATGAAGTATTATCTTTGTTTCCAGAAATTTTTTAATCTCCTTATATTTCTTTTATGACCCACTGTTCATGTAGGAGCATGTTGTTCAGTCTCCATGTATATGCATATCTTCTTGAGATCCTTGAGTTGTTGGTTTCAAGCTTCAATCCATTATGATCAAAATCAGGTATGATTTTGATTTTTTTTTTGATTTTCTGAGTCTTGCTTTATGGCCTAGTATATGGTGTATCTTAGAGAAAGTTCCATGTACTGCTGAGAAGAATGTATATTTTACCACTATGGGGTGAATAGTTCTATAGATCTGTTAATAGTTCTTTTAGATATTCAGGTGCCCTTTTTGGGTGCATATAAATTTGTTGTCCCATCTTTCTGGTGTTTTGATCCCTTAATCATTATATTGTATTCTTTTCAGTCTCTTTAACAGTTTTTTTAAAGTCTATTTTTTCTGATATTAGGATGGCTACATCTGCCCTTTTTCCCCCTTTAGCATGCAATATCTTTTTCCATCCTTTCACTTTCAATCTATATGCATCTTTGTTGGTGAGGTGTGTTTCTTGTAGGCAGCAAATAGATGGATCATGTTTTTTTTAACACATTTGGCCAGTAAACACTTGGTCCTGTAATTTTTCCATGAATTTTCCTATCATTTGCTTTGGATTTCTTTTCTGCTTTTCCTTGGGTGTTTTCTGTCTTCACATTAGTTCATGATATTGGCTTTCTTTCTGTGTTTCTGTATGAAGCGTATCCTTAAGCATCTTTTGTAAGGCTAGACAATTGGTGACAAATTATTTCAATTTCTGTTATGAAAGGTCTCTATTTCACCTTCATTCTTAAATGAGAGTTTTGCAGGGTACAGCATCTGGGTTGACAGTTTTTTTCTCTTAAGATTTGTACAATATTTTGCCATTGTCTTCAGGGCTGTACGGCTTCTGATGAGGAGTCCACTGTGTCTAATTGTGGATCATCAGACAGTTACCTGGTGTTTCTCTCATGCACATTTTAGAATCTTTTATTTATGCTTTACTGTGAAAATCTTGATTACTATATGTAATGAAGATCTTTTCTGGTCATATCTTTTAGGAGTTCTGTGCACTTCCTGTACTTGGACATTCCTTTCTTTCTCCAAGTTAGGGACATTTTCTGTAATTATTTCACTAAGTAGGCCTTCTAGTCCCTTCTCTCTTTCCATGCTTTAAAGCAGTCTTAAGACTAAAATGCTGGGTCTTTTCATAGTATCCTGTAGATCTCCAGCACTGTTTTTTTAGTTTTCTAATTTTCTTATTCTTGTTTTTGGTCTGATTGTAATTGCCAGAGATTTGCCTTTAGCCAGATATTCTTTCTTCTACCTAAACAACTCGGTTGCTAAGACTTTCCACTCTATTTTTTATTTGATCTATTGAATCACTTATTTCTAGTATTTCATTTTAAGTTCTCAATTTCATGGGAAAAATTTTCATTCATATCACATATAGTTTTGTTTAGTTTGTGAATTTGCTTCTGAGTAATCTGATGATTAATTTTTTGAATTTTTTCCAGCATTTCCTCTATCTCTTCATCTTCACATTCTAATATTGAAATGTTAGTGTTCCTTTGGGGGACTCATAGTGTCTTCCTTATTCTTGTTTTTAAATTTTTGCCTTTATTTTTAGGCACTTGTAGAATTTTTTTGTCTGATGGCTTTTATCTTTGATCTGTGTCTCTCTGGCTTAGTGGGATGTTTACATTTTCAGTAAATACCAAGAGATATGTGCTCAGTGTGGCCACGGTGCCCTAGTCTGTATTCCAGGACAGGGTGAGGATCCAGGGTAAGACCCCAGTTGGGCATCGTCTCTCTCCTCTGGTTAACTGGATGGGCAGCTATGGTCACCTCTGCTGGTGCGACCAGCCCTTCTCTTCCCAGCTGAGGAACGCCCAGGTTTAAGTCCCCAGTGTGCTCAGAAATTATCAGTACCACTTTATGAACTACACATATGATCTGTGGAATCTTTCCTATGAGCACGATTCCTGCTATTAGCTGCTCTAGGCTATCAAGGAACTTATAGAGTGAGGAGAAGCACTCAGTAGTTGCCCAGGCCAAGCCACATTCTGCTTCCTCTTATGCATTCACTGTTTTCTCAGTCTTAGCTCCCAGGGTCACTGAGTGCCAATGGGGCTGTTCTGCCCCACTAGCCAGTCCTCTCTGCAAGGAAATTAAGGTGTTCCAAGCTGCTGTCTGTATGTGGTCCTCCTAAGAAGATTCAATCAGTGGGGAATGCGGGTTTTTCTCTCTGGTTAGATTTGTGTCTTGCCTGCTGCAGCCCTGTTCACTTCTCATTGTGCTGGGTGTGTAGGAGAGTCCCACACACTTGGCACTTCCCTTCAGTAGTGTTGGCTCCGCCTCCCCTCCCACTGCCAGGCAACTGGTGCAGTGCAACTGGTATGGTGGAGGCCCTCCTCCTCTGTTTCTAATTACTGTGGTTGCCCTTGCCGATTTGGTGGAAGGTAACCCCAGAAATTGCTGGGTGTATGCACAGGAGCTGTGGTGGCTGTTATCTGCCTGTGTCCAAAAATGGTCCCAGGCCTCCCACCACTGGCTGCAGGTGTCTGCTGTAGCATGGAGAGGGGGAGTGACGTGTTGCCTTTCCCCACCCACTCCATCTCTGTGTGATCATTCACCTGCTGTCTTGAGGGAGCCGTGTGGAACTCTAAAAGGCACAGTTCACCAAGCTCTCCCTCCCACGGTATCAGCTAGCACCATGTGCCCATGGGGTCAGCTCCCACCTGGTTTGCTGGGGCGGGTGTCTTTCTCCCCAGATCCAACCTGTTGGGTCTTTTGTTGTGTGTCTGCTCTTTCAGCATGAGTCCAGACCACTTCTACTGCTTTTGCAGGATCTAGTTCAGTTCTCTCACAGCCTTACCTTGAGAGTATACTTTCTTCCCTTTTAAAAATATTAATGTCGCCCCACATAAATCAGACCATCCTGTCTCTATTCTGCCATCTTGGAACGCCCTTCTCCAATTCCTTGATGTAGGTAACAATTGCTATAAACTTTCCTCTTAACACTTTTTCTTATATCCCATACGTTTTTATAGGTTGCTATCTTCATTTGTTTCCAGAATTTTTTTTTATTTTGAGAGAAAGGTATATGGAGACACAAACACATGCCAGAGAGTGAGAGAGAAGGTTAGCAATTGCTTCCATTCACTGGTTCACTCCCTAAATCCCCAGATCCCCAGGTCCCTGCAACAGCTAGGGCTGGCCTGGATCAGGCCAAAGTCCAAAACTGGGAACTCAATCCAGATCTCACTTCCAAGGTATGGAAACAACTAATTGAGCCATCACTGCTGCCTGTGGGGGCCTGCAATAGCAGGAAGTTGGAGTGAGCAACTGGAGTGCACTGGAACCCAGGCACTCTCATAAGTCATGCAGTCATCTTGGCAGCCTCCTAACCAGTAACCAAACTCCCATCCCAGGCCTCAGGGTTTTAGTGCCTGATTTTCTATTCAGTTTTGTAACATTTTACTTGAAGGAGCTTCCTAAATTGCTTGAGTTCAACCCTTGTGTATCATACTACTAACTTTAGAAAAGTTGGAAAAGTTTTGATCTTGGAGGTTATAGATTTTTGGCAACTTAGCAAAGAAGAGGCAGGCAAAAAGAGGGAAAGGAGACCATGCGTGAAGGAAAGAGATGTGGCTTGGGTGCCTCTGTGCCTTTCCATAGACAATGAACAGTGGACTGTTTCTCAAGTCTAAGTACCCAGGCAAGCACTGAGTTTCTCTGAAGGCTTCTGTTCAACAGCCAAACCTCCAGAACATATAAAAGGAGGACTAGACAATAAAAGGCATCAGTTATTAGTGCTTGGAATTGTATTTGAGTTGATAACTGCTCATCAGAATAGTTCTTTTCTCTTTAGTCTAATAAAGGAGTGAAAGAATGCATCTCTTGGTAGCCCAGAGTGTGGAGTATGGGAGACGATTAGAGCCCGAATCTGCTAATAATAATGATATTAATTGCATCACGCCTTTGACCCACAAGTCACAAGGGGTGAGATATCATTTCATTTTCAATACATTCCTTCAATGTAGACACCTAATCTATGTTATAGATAAAGAAATTGAGGCTCACAGGGTGACATAGCCAGCCTAAGGGTCCACAGCAAGTACCCCAAGCCTTCTAATTCCATAAAAAGCATCATCCCATGTCCTTGTGTCTTCGGGCCAACTAAGAAAACACAATAGCCAGACTTCAGAGCAAAAGGTACTTGCAGTGAGATATCTTGGGTTTTTGTTTGCATGCAGCAGGACCACTGGGGACCAGAACACAGCACCTGTGTAGATGAGGAAATGTACGAACTAGACTTCTTGCAGTTAGGCCAAGCTCCGTGCTACATGGGTGGGAAAGTTTGGCCCATGTGCCAAGTCTGGCCTGCTGCCTGCCTTTATAAAGAAAGATAGCTGTAGTTGTCCAATTACTATTGTCTATTGCTACTTTTGCAATAAAGGAGCATAATGGCGTTGGCTGCAAAAGATTCTATGGCCTGCAGATCTCAAGGTATTTACAATCATGTCCTGTGTAAGAGAGTTTGCTGACCCCTGGGATAGAGCAATGAATAGCACAGGTGACAAAGGAGTAGGCAGCAATAATAAAGAGGCTGACAACAGAAACAGGAGCAGACATAGAAGTGCAGCAGCGGTAGAAAAGGCACTTGGCAGGATTTGTCTCTGTAGGAGGAAGGGCCATAGTTCCCTCCTAATGGGAAAAACTGACATCTACATTGCATATTGAAGGATTAATAGTCATCTTCAAAGCAGTGAGAGGAGATCCCCAGCTCATGGAATAGCTCAAGGCAGGCGGCTTCAGGACTGTTGGGAACAGCATACTCAGTAAGAAGGGTGGGACTGAGGCAAGACTGAAATCCCATGGTCAGGGACAGTGGGGCCGGCAGGAGATGTCTGCGTTAGCACAGTCAGTCCTAAAAACAAACCTGCCAGCCAAGTCAGTGGCATTAATTGTATTCTGCCTGTTATGCACCACTGCCATCATCATCTATCTCTCGTATTTGTTTCACCTTCCAAACTGGAATTCCTTACCTATTAAATTACAACTCTTCATTCTCACATCCCCTCAGCTCCTGAAAACTACCCTCCTACTTGCCATGAGCTTAGTTACTCTGGGCAAGTCACATAAGTGAAAGCCCACACAATTTTTTCTTAAGGTTCATCCATATTAGCAACTGTGTCAGATGTTCTTTTTTGAAGGCTGAATAATATTCCACTGCATGCATATGTCACATTTTGCTTATTCACATATCTGTGACGTACACACGGGTTGCTTCCAACATTTTGAATTGTGAATAATGCTTACATGAAATAAACACTAGTCTGATGCCCTGTTTCAAGTCTTTTGAGTATACACCAAGAAGTGAAGTTGCTGGATCACATGGTGATGATGTATTTAGGTTTTAAAATAACTCCCATAATTTTCCTTTTTATAAGCAGGCCCACGTGGTCCCATTTTCCACATAACTTAATGCATATTATTTTCTACTGTGGTAATAATCACACTAACAGCTATGACTTAATACCATATTGTGATTGTTATTTGTATGTTTCTCATGATTAGTGATTTTGGTGGTAATTTAAGTACCTGTTGGTAATTTGTATATTTGGGGAAATGCTTCCTCAAGTCTTTGGATTTTTAATTGGGTTCTTTATTGATTAGCTGTAGATATTTCTTATATATTGTACATATTGATCCCTTTTATTTTTCCCAGAAACATTTTATTCATGCATTTCATAAATACAAATTAGGAAAATAGTGATTCTTCCCACCCTACCCACAGTTCCACCCTTCCTCCTCCTCCCTCTGCTATTCCCATTCTTATTTTTCACTAAGATCTATTTTCAATTAACTTTATACACAGAAGATCAACCCTATACTAAGTAGAGAGTTCAACAAATAGTATGAAAAAAAAACTGTTCTTCAAGAGTCAAGACAAGGGCTGCTCGAACTCATCATGGCTCAGAGTGCACATTTCCTTTCTACAGATTACCTTTTAAGTATTAGTTACCAAACATTAGGGAGAACATATGGTATTTGTCCTTTTGGGACTGGCTTATTTCACTCAGTATAATGTTTTCAGTACATCCGTTTTGTTGCAAATGACAGGATTTCTGGTTTTTTTTTTTGTTTACTGCTGTGTAGTATTCCATGGTGTACATATCCCATAATTTCTTTAGCCAGGCTTCAGTTGGTGGACATTTGGGTTGTTTCCATATCTTAGCTATTGTGAATTGAGCTGCCATAAACATGGGGTGTAGAGCCGGCGCCGCGGCTCACTAGGCTATTCCTCCGCCTAGCGGCGCCGGCACACCGGGTTCTAGTCCCGGTCGGGGCGCCGGATTCTGTCCCGGTTGCCCCTCTTCCAGGCCAGCCCTCTGCTGTGGCCAGGGAGTGCAGTGGAGGATGGCCCAGGTGCTTGGGCCCTGCACCCCATGGGAGACCAGGAAAAGCACCTGGCTCCTGGCTCCTGCCATCGGATCAGCGCGGTGCGCCGGCCGCAGCGCGCCGGCCGCGGCGGCCATTGGAGGGTGAACCAACGGCAAAGGAGGACCTTTCTCTCTGTCTCTCTCTCTCACTGTCCACTCTGCCTGTCAAAAAATAAAAAAAAAATAAAAAAATAAAAAAAAAATAAAAAAATAAACATGGGGTGTAGATAGCTCTTTCATATGCTGATTTCATTTCCCTTGAGTAAATTCTCAGGAGTGGGATTTCTGGGCCATATGGTAGGTCTATATTCAGCTTTCTGAGGTATCTCCATACTGTCTTCCACAGTGGCTATAGCAGTTTACATTCCCACCAACAGTGAATTAGGGTACCTTTTCCCCCACATCTTCACCAGCATTTATTGTTTGTTCATTTCTGTACTAAAGCCATTCTAACCGGGGTGAGATGAAACCTTCTTGTGGTTTTGATTGGCATTTGCATGATGGCTAGTGATCCTGAGAATTTTTTCATGTGTTTGTTGGGCATTTGGATTTCCTCTTTTGAAAATGCCTGTTTAAGTTCTTTGCCCATTTCTTAACTGGATTGTTTGTTTTGTTGTTTGTTTCTTGAGCTCATTATGGATTCTGGATATTAATCCTTTATCAGTTGCATTGTTTGCAAATAATTTCCCCATTCTGCTAGTTGCCTCTTCCCTTGCTGGTTTTTTTGTTTGTTTGTTTGTTTGTTTTTTGCAGTGCAGAATCTTCCCAATTATATATAATCCCATTTGTCAATTTTGGCCTTGAATTCCTATGCCTCTGGGATCTTTTCCAAGAACTCATTGCCTATACCAATATCCTGCAGTGTTTCTCCAATGTTCTCTAATAATTTGATGGTATCAGGTCATAGATTTAGGTCTTTAATTGATTTTGAGTGGATTTTGGTGTAAGGTATAAGATAAGGAGTCTTGTTTAATACTTCTGCATGGGGAGATCCAGTTTTTCCCATAATCATTTGTTGAAAATATTTGGTGCATATGTTTATTATAGTCACATTTTAGTCACATTTCTTGGTGAATTAATACCTTAATCATTACATAATGCCCTCTTTGTCTCTATTAACAGCTTCATTTTGTTAAAGTCTTTTTTGTCTGATATTAAGATGGCTACATCAGCTCATTTTTGGTTTTGTGGATTTGCAATTCTTCAATCTTTTTGTCTCTACATTCTAGTATTGAAGTGTTGTTGTGTTCCTTTGGGGGTATCATGTTCTCTTCCTTATTCTTACTTCTTGAATTTATTTTTAGGTTTTTGTGGAGATACTTGTTGGTTTTTTCCCTTCATGGCTTTTCTCTTTGGACTATGTCTCTGTGACTTAGCGCAGTATTTCTCTTTGAGTGAATACTCAGAAGTGTGCTCTGGGTGTTGCCAGGGAGCTCTTGTTCAGTGCTTCAGTGTGAGGAGAGTGTCCAAGGTGACACCCAAATTGGGCATGGTAAATCTCTTTTTAACAGAGGAGAGGGTTTTATCAGCTTTGTTGGCATAGTCACAGGCTCAATTCCTCTCCTCCAAAAGACCAATACCCATGTGCTAGCCCCACTGCATGCAATATTTATCCTCACTGCCTTTAGAACCACACAAGGGATCTGTGCGGTCCTTAGTGTGAGCACAGATCCTGCAGCAGTGTCCCTCACCAGGCAATCAGGGAGCCCCAAGCATGTGAAGCTGCCCATGGTGACTACCCAAGATCCAGTCACACCCTGTGCTCTCCATGCAGCCACAGTGTTTTCAGTGTCTCAGGACACAAGGCTCCCACAGTCACAAGTGCCCAGCTCCCTGTCAGTTCTCCCAGCCAAACTCGGGTGTCTACTCTCATCTGGTTGCTGGGTGTGCAGACACAAGTTGGCACAGCTATCATGTATGTCCAAAATGATTCCAGCCCTCCCTCAGCCAGTTACAGAATGCTAGTGCCAGGTGGTCGGGGAGAGAGAAATGTTCTCCCCCGCCTTTTCCCTCTAGGTTGGCTGTTACACTGTCCCCCACAGGTCTCCAAGCTGGACTCACACCAGGCTATGCCTGGGCTTGGGCTGCTGCAGCCTGGTCTCACCTCACACTTCAAAGCTGGTACTGAGTATCTCAGCTGCTGGCGTCCTGTGTTCATGGTGCACATCCACACCCTCTGTGTAGATCCACAGTGTCCCTCTAACTTGCATGGAGTCAGTTTTCTCCCTAACTCTTCCTTGAAATTGCACTCTCTCCCCTTTTTTAAATAGTCTTCCCCTACACAAGGACAGTAAGCTCCCTCCCTCTTCCACTATCCTGGCATCCCACTCCCTTTTAAAATACAATTTTCAAATATCTTTCCCATCCCAGTTTTGCCTTTTCACACTGTTGATGGTTTCCTTTGATGCACAAAATTTTTTAAATTTTAATATAGTCAAATTTATTATTTCTTTTGTCACCTGGTTTTGGTGTCATATTAAAGAAATATTTGCAAATGCAATGATTCATTGCACCTATGTTCTTTCTATGAATTTCATGGTTTTAACTCATGTTAATTTTAAGTTAGTTTTGTTTGTAATAGAAGGCAAGCACCTGACTTCATTCTGTTCATGTGGATATCCATTTCCCTCAATGCCTTGTTGAAAAGACTGTCCTTTCCCATCAAATGATCTTGGCAACCTTGTCAAACATTTTTAAATGACATTGGCAAGCGTTTATTTCTGGAGTCTCTGTTCAAGTCCGTAGGTATATGTGTGTATCTTCATGTTCATATCATGTTGTTTTGATTCCCATAACTGAGTAGTAAGTTTTGTGATCAGGAAATGTGAGACCTCCAATTGTGTTCTTTTTCAAGTCTATTTTTGCTATTTGAGGTCTCCTGAGATTCTATCCGAATTTTAGGATGGATTTTTCCACTTCTACAATAAAATTTTTTTAGGCTTTTTGATACAGATTTCATTGAATCTGTACATTGCTTTGGATAGTATTGATAGCTTAGCAATACCAACTCTTCCAATCCATGCATTCCATTTGTCATTGACTAATTTCTTTTGGCAACATTTTGTACTTCTCAGATCTTTTGTTAGGTTTATTCCTAGGTATTTATTCTTTTTGATGCTATTTAAATTGAAATTAAATTATTTTCATTTTATACACTACGTATTTTTATTTTATAGAAAACAACTGATTTTTTTCAATTATCTTTATTTTATTATTTTATTTTTTTAACTTTTATTTAATGAATATAAATTTCCAAAGTACAGCTTATGGATTACAATGGCTTCCCCCCCATTACGTCCCTCCAACCCGCAACCCTCCCCTTATCCACTCATTCTCCCCTTCCATTCACATCAAGATTCATTTTCTATTCTCTTTATATACAGAACATCAGTTTAGCATACATTAAGTAAAGATTTCAACAGTTTGCTCCCACACAGAAACATAAAGTGAAAAATACTGTTTGAGTACTAGTTATAGCATTAAATCTCAATGCACAGCACACTAAGGACAAAGATCCTACATGAGGAGTAAGTGCACAGTGACTCCTGTTGTTGACTTAACAAATTGACACTCTTGTTTATGGCATCAGTAATCACCCTAGGCTCTTGTCATGAGTTTCCAAGGCTATGGAAGCCCCCTGAGTTCACTGACTCTGATCATATTTAGACAAGGCCATGGTCAAAGTGGAAGTTCTCTCCTCCCTTCAGAGAAAGGTACCTCCTTCTTTGATGACCCATTCTTTCCACTGGGATCTCACTCGTGGAGATCTTTCATTTAGGTTTTTTTTTCCCCCAGAGCGTCTTGGCTTTCCATGCCTGAAATACTCTCATGGGCATTTCAGCCGGATCCGCATGCCTTAAGGGCTGATTATGAGGCCAGAGTGCTGTTTAGGACATCTGCCATTCTATGAGTCTGCTGTGTATCTCACTTCCCATGTTGGATCATTCTCTCCCTTTTTGATTCTATCAGTTAGTATTTGCAGACACTATTCTTGTTTATGTGATCCCTTTGGTTCTTAGTCCTATCATTATGATCAATTGTGAACAGAAATTGATCACTGGGACTAGTGAGATGGCATTGGTACATGCCACCTCGATGGGATTGAATTCGAATCCCCTGGTATGTTTCTAACTCTACCGTTTGAGGTAAGTCAGCTTGAGCATGTCCCGAATTGCACATCTCTTCCCTCTCTTATTCCCACTCTTATATTTAACAGCAATCACTTTTCAGTTAAGTTTCAGCACTTAAGAAGAATTGTGTATTGATTACAGTATTCAACCAAAAGTATTAAGTAGAACAAACAAAAAAAATACTAAGAGGGATAACATATTAAGCTGCTCATCAACAGTCAGGGTGAGGGCTGATCAAGTCACCGTTTCTCATAGTGTTCATTTCACTTTAACAGGTTTCCTTTTTGGTGTTCAATTAGTTGTCACCTATCAAGGAGAACAAGTGGTATTTGTCCCTTTGGGATTGGCTTATTTCACTCAACATAATGTTTTCCAAATTCCTAACAGGGATCACTATTCAGTTAAAATTTAAATGCCTAAGAATAATTGTGTGTTAATTACAGAGTTCAACCAATAGTACTAGAACAAAAACAAAATACTATAATGGATAAAGTATTACATTGTACATCAACCATTAGGACAAGAGCTGATCAAGTCACTGTTTCTCATAGTGTCCATTTCACTTCAACAAATTTCCCCTTTGGTGCTCAGTTAGTTGTTGCCAATCAGGGAGAACATATGATATTTGTCCCTTTGGGACTGGCTTAATTCACTCAGCATGATGTTTTCCAAATTCCTCCATCTTGTTGCAAATGACTGGGTTTCGTTGTTTTTGACTGCTGTATAGTATTCTATAGAGTACATGTCCCATAATTTCTTTATCCAGTCTACTGTTGATGGGCATTTGGGTTGGTTTCAGGTCTTAGCTATTGTAAATTGAGCTGCAATAAACATTAATGTGCAGACTGCTTTTTTCTTTGCCAATTTAATTTCCTATGGGTAAATTCCAAGGAGTGGGATGGCTGGGTTGAATGGTAGGGTTATATTCAGGTTTCTGAGGAATCTCCAGACTGACTTCCATAGTGGCTTCACCAGTTTGCATTCCCACCAATAGTGGGTTAGTGTCCCTTTTTCCCTACATCCTCTCCAGCATCTATTGTTGGTAATTTCTGAATGTGAGCCATTCTAACTGGGGTGAGGTGGAACCTCATTGTGGTTTTGATTTGCATTTCCCTGATTACTAGTGATCTTGAACATTTTTTCATGTGTCTGTTGGCCATTTGGATTTCCTCTTTTGAAAAATGTCTATTGAGGTCCTTGGCCCATCTCTTAAGTGAGTTGTTTGTTTTGATCTTGTGGAGTTTCTTGATTTCTTTGTAGATTCTGGTTATCAACCTTTATCAGTTGCATAGTTTGCAAATATATTTTCCCATTCTGTCGGTTGTCTCTTCACTTTCCTGACTGCTTTTTTGAAGTACAGAAACTTCTCAATCTGATGCAATCCCAAATGTTAATTTTGGCTTTGACTGCCTGTGCTTCTGGGGTGTTTTCCAAGAAGTCATTGCCGGTACCTATATCTTGCAGGGTTTTTCCAATGCTCTCTAATAATTTGATGGTGTCAGGTCATAGATTTAAGTCTTTAACCCATGTTGAGTGGATTTTTGTGTAAGGTGAAAGGTAGGGGTCTTGCTTCATGATTCTGCACGTGGAAATCCAATTTTCCCAGCACCATTTATTGAATAGACTGTCCTTACTCCAGGGATTGGCTTTGGACCCTTGATCAAATATGAGTTGGCTGTAGATGTTTGGGTTGATTTCTGGTGTTTCAATTCTGTTCCATTGGTTTATCCATCTGTTTCTGTACCAGTACCATGCTGTTTTGATTACAACTGCCCTGTAGTATGTCCTGAAATCTGGTATTGTGATGCCTCCAGCTTCGTTTTTGTTGTACAAGATTGCTTTAGCTATTTGAGGTCTCCTGTGTCTCCATATAAATTTCAGCATCATTTTTTCTAGATCTGAGAAGAAGGTCTTCGGTATCTTGATTGCTATTGCATTGAATCTATAAATTGCTTTTGGGAGAACGGTCATTTTGATGATATTGATTCTTCCAATCCATGAGCATGGAAGATTTTTCCATTTCTTGGTATCCTCTTCTATTTCTTTCTTTAAGGTTTTGTAATTTTCATCGTAGAGATCTTTAACGTCCTTGGTTAAGTTTATTCCAAGGTATTTGATTGTTTTTGTAGCTATTGTGAATGGGATTGATCTTAGAAGTTCTTCCTCAGCCATGGCATTGTCTGTGTATACAAAGGCTGTTGATTTTTATGCATTGATTTTATACCCTGCTACTTTGCCAAAATCTTCTATGGGTTCCAATAGTCTCTTAGTAGAGTTCTTTGGGTCCCCTAAATAAAGAATCATATCATCTGCAAAGAGGGATAGTTTGAGTTCTTCCTTCCCAACTTTTATCCCTTTAATTTCTTTTTCTTGCCTAATAGCTCTGGCTAGAACCTCCAGAACTATATTGAATAGCAGTGGTGAGAGTGGGCATCCGATTATGTTTATATACAGAAGATCAATTTAGTATATATTAAGTAAAGATTTCATCAGTTTGCACCCACACAGAAAGTGTAAAATACTGTTTGAGTACTAGTTATAGCATTAATTCACATTGAACAACACATTAAGGACAGAGATCCTACATGAGGAGTAAGTGCACAGTGACTCCTGTTGTTGATTTAACAATGACACTCTTGTTTATGGTGTCAGTAATCTTCCTAGGCTCTTGTAATGAGTTGCCAAGGCTATGGGAGCCTTTTGAGTTCGTGGACATTGATCTTATTCTGACAGGGTCATAATCAAAGTGGAAGTTCTCTCCTCCCTTCAGAGAAAGGTACCTCCTTCTTTGATGGCCTATTCTTTCCATTGGGATCTCACTCACAGAGATCTTTCATTTAGGTCCTCTTTTTGTTTTTGCCAGAGTGTCTTGGCTTTCCATGCCTAAAATACTCTCATGGGTTCTTCAGCCATATCTGAATGCCTTAAGGGCTGATTCTGAGGCCAGAGTGCTGTTTAGGACATCTGCCATTCTATGAGTCTACTGTGTATCCTGCTTCCCATGTTGGATCATTCTCTCCCTTTTTGATTCTATCAGTTAGTATTTGCAGACACTAGTCTTGTTTGTGTGATCCCTTTGACTCTTAGACCTATCATTATGATCAATTGTGAACAGAAATTGATCACTGGGACTAGTGAGATGGCATTGGTACATGCCACCTTGATGGGATTGAATTGGAATCCCCTGGTATGTTTCTAACTCCACCATTTGGGGCAAGTCAGCTTGAGCATGTCCCAAATTGCACATCTCTTCCCTCTCTTATTCCCACTCTTATATTTAACAGGGATCACTTTTCAGTTAAATTTAAACACCTAAGAATAATTTTGTGTTAATTACAGAGTTCAACCAATAGTATTAAGAACAAAAAAATACTAAAAGTATTAAAGTATTAAGTTGTACATCAACAGGACAAGGACTAATCAAGTCACCGTTTCTCATAGTGTCCATTTCACTTCAACAGGTTTCCCTTTTAGTGCTCAGTTAGTTGATTTTTATGTGTTGATTTGGCATCCTGCAATTTTGCTGGATTTCTTAGTTCTAACATTTTGTGTAGGTGTCTGAAATATTTCTAAAATAACACCATGACTTCTATGAACAGAGATAATCTTACTTCTTCCCCCTTTGGAGGCCTGTTATTTCTTTTTCTTGAATAATTGCTCTACCTAGGACTTCAGTACCATGCTGGACTGAAGTGGCAAGAAACAGCATGCTTGTCTTTTTCCTGATCTTACAGTCAGAGCTTCAGTATGTCACCATTAAATATGATGTCACCTGTGAAGTTTTCATATATAGTTTTTATTATACTGAAGTAGTTTCTAGCCCTAGTTTTTTGAGTACTTTTCTTTAAAAATGGTGCTGAATTTTGTGAAATGCTTTTTCTTCATCAATGGAAATGATCATATTTTCTCTGATTTGTGGTAACTATTATATAAAGTACCAAAAAATAATATATATGAATGAAAATGACATCTTGAGATGTTATTGTTGTTTATAGCCCTTGTCTATACTCCTGGTTTTTCTACTTACACTTGTTGAATTCTTTATTTTAGTGGAGTATTAAGCTTGTGATTATAAAGTACCTTGAAAGTATGTCATTACAAAAATCAAAAGAAAATTAAGAAAGGACGGGGGAGGGAGGGATAGTAGATAGTATTATTAATATTGCTGTATCCTTAAAATTGCATATATAGAAATACATAAAATTTGGGTCATTCTAAATAAATTATGTACTTTTTCTTTTTGTGTGTTAATGTGGTATATTACATTGATTGATTTTTATGTGCTGAACTAATTCATTTTTTCTTAGGAGTAGTCTTTTACCAAAATTAAATATAATTCTTGGCAACCCACTATAGCCTTTGAAATTTCAAGTCGGTCTAATTGCTAAAGTGCTTGTGCAAAATCCTGTTATAGTGGTTTATGTTACAAAGGAGTGGTGCTGAAATCAAATGCAATACAAACTATGTGTATATATTTATAAATATATATATTTCAGGAAGTATGAACTATAGTATAATTATAAGACAATAGTGTAATATAAATTTATTTATAGTATATATACAATCAATGTATTATATATATGTAAATATACTATATTATATATTGTATATGTAATGAGATATTAGAGGTCTCATTGATATCCTTTTTGCAGGATCTTTAGCACATGCCAAGCCAAGTCCCTGATGCTCTGGAGACAGATCAGCGTTAGGAAAAGAAGGTGAATGCAGTGTTGTTGCAGGCTGTGAGTGTCTAGCTGGAGGGATCCTCATCCTGGAATCTGAAAACTGTGGATGTGATATCCACCCCGCATAACACACCTTGGAATCTGGATGCCTGTGTTGCCCCAATCCAATATGCCTCCAGCTTCAGTGACCTGAATACACAGAGGGTTCCCTTATTTTCCATAATTCCTGTCAAATACTGGCCTGGAGATTATTGAAGCCTTAAGATCTGATTCCTGGACACATACAACATACCCAAATTGAGCCAGAAATTGAAACACCCAACAAGGATTAGCCCAGGACCAGATGGCTGCTGAATTCTACCAGAAATTTAAAGAACTAACTCCCATTCTTCTTAAGCTATTCAAAACAATTTAAAGGGAAGGAATTCTACTAAACTCCTTATATGTAGCCAGCATCAACTTAATTCATAAAATTGAAAATGATGCAACAGAGAAAGGCAATAATAATGTTTTTGAAGAACATAGATGCAAAAACCCTCAACAAAATACTAGCCAACCGAATCCAACAATACATCATGAAGATCATTAACACGGACCAAGTAGGATTTATTGCTGATATGCAGGGATGGTTCAATATTTGCAAATTAATCAATATGATACACTAACAAATTGAAGAACAAAAACCATATGATTATCTCAATAGACGCTGAAAAAGCATTTAATAAAATACAACACCCTTTCATGACATAAACTCTAAGCAAGTTGGGTATTGAAGGAACATTCCTCAACACAATCAAGGCAACTTATGACATACCCACAGCCAGCATCAAATTGGAACTCATAGACTAGTTTGGTAAAGTGGGAGGATATAAAATCAACACACAAAAATCAACAGCCTTTGTATACATAGACAATGCCATGACTAGAAAGAACTTCTAAGATCAATCCCATTCACAATAGCTACAAAAAAATCAAATACCTTGGAATAAATTTAACCAAGGATGTCAAAGATCTCTAAAATGAGAATTACAAAACATTAAGGAAAGAAATAGAAGAAGATACAAAAAATGGAAAATATCTTCCATGTTCATGGATTGAAAGGATCAATATCATCAAAATCTCCATATTACCAAAAGCAATGTATAGACTGAATGTGATACCAATCAAAATACCAAGGTCATTCTTCTCAAATGTAGACAAATGATGTTGAAATTCATATGGAAACACAGGAGCCCCTGAATAGCTAATGCAATCTTAAACAACAACAACAACAACAAAAAGCTGGAGGCATCACAATACTAGATATCAAGATATACTACAGGGCAGTTATAATCAAAACAATTTGATACTGGTACAAAAACAGGTGGACAGACCAATGGAACAGAATAGAAACACCAGAAATCAACCCAAAGATCTACAACCAGCTTACATTTGATCAAAGAGCTAAAACCAATCCCTGGAGCAAGGGCATTCTATTCAACAAATGGTGCTGGAAATTGGATTTCCACACATGCAGAATTATGAAGCAAGACCCCTATCTTATATCTTACACATAAATCCACTCAAAATGGATTAAAGATTTAAATATATGGTCTGATACCATCAAATTATTAGAGAACAAGGGTGGGGGATGGCATTGTGGCATAGCAAGTAAAGCCACCGCCTACAGTGCCAGCTGGTCCACTTGTGAACCAGCTCTCTAATGTGGCCTAGGAAAGCATAGAAGATTGCCCAAGTCCTTGTGCCCCTGCACCCGTGTGGGAGAAGAACCTCCTGGCTCCTGGCTCCAGATTGGCACAGTTCTGTCCATTGTGGCCAATTGGGGGGTGAACCAGAGATGGAAGACATCTCCCTCTCTCTGACTTTCAAATGAATAAATAAATAAATCTTTAAAAAAACAATGGGGAAACATCCTGCAAGACTTTGGCATAGGCAATCAAAGCCAAAATTGACAAATGGGATTACATCAAATTGAGAAGCTTCTGTACTACAAAATGAACACTCAGAAAGTTAAAAAGCAACCAACAGAATGGGAGAAAATATTTGCAAACTATGCAACTGATAAAGGATTAATAACCAGAATATATAAAGTGATCAAGAAATTCAACAACAACAAAACAACTCAGTGAAGAAATGGGCAAAGAACTTACACAGACATTTTTCAAAAGAAGAAATCCAAATGGCCAAAAAATAGATGAACAAATGCTAGGATCAGTAGTGATCAGGGAAATGCAAATAAAAACCACAATGAGATTTCAACTCACCCCCATTAGAACGGCTTTCATACAGAAATCAACAAACAACCGATACTGGCTAGCGTATAGGGGAAAAGGTACCCTAATCCACTGTTGGTGGGAATGTAAACTGGTAAAGCCAGTATGGCAGACAGTATGGAAATTCCTCAGAAATCTGAATATAAACCTAAAATATGACCCAGCCATCCCATTACTGGGAATTTACCCAAGGAAAATGAAATCAGGATATGAAAATGTTATCTATACCCCTGTGTTTATTGCAACTCAAATCACAATAGCTGAGACGTGGATTCTACCCAAATCCCAGTCAATTGAAGACTAGATAAAGAAATTATGGGATATGTACACCATGGAATACTATCCAGTTTTTATAAAAAATGAAATCTGGTCATGTCCAACAAAATGGGTGAAACTAGAAAACATCATACTTAGTGAATTAAACCAGTCTCAAAGGAATAAATACCATATGTTCTCCCTGACCTGTGATAACTAATAGATCAACTTAAATACAATCTGTAGAATCGAAATTGACACTTTGAGAAGCAATGGCCATGAACAGCTGTTTTCTCAACTGTTGAACAGTTTTGTTGTTGTTGTTGCACTCTTTACTAAACATACAGTTAATCATATATGTATAAAGTTAATTGAAAATAGATCTTAGTAAAAAATAAGAGTGGGAATAAGAGGAGGAGGAGGAAGGGCGGGGGAAGGGCGGGCATGATGGTAAGAATCACCATGTTCCTAAAGTTGTATGTATGAAATGTATGAATCGTTTAACTGTAAAGCTGTATAGTTTGGCATACATTCTTAAAGACTTAGTTCTTAGGGTACAGTTTAAAAATATGCCATGAAACACCAAATCTCCATAACTAAGGGGTGGTGAGGGGAAGCATTTTAAGTGTTAAAGTGATCATATAGATAAGATTAAGGGTTAAAGCCATCATACAAATAGGATTAAGTGTTTGGTAATAATAGATAGCATTAAAGAGGGGTGAACCCTCCAACAAGGGAAGCAGTCCACACAGTAGACTTGTAGAAGACAATTGCTTAAAGTAGCACTCTGACCTCAGAATCAGCTCTCAAGGCATTCTGTTCTGGCTGAAAAGCTCACAAGAGCATTTCAGGCATGGAACACACAGACACTGGGGAAAAAGTTTCCTTCATTAAGGACCTCTGTGGCTGAGAACACAAGTGGAAAGAAGTCTTCAAACAAGAATGTACCTTTCTCTAAAGGGGGGAGAGAACTTCCACTTTGCTTATGGCCTTGTCTAAATACTGAAGGAATTTATGGACTCAAAAGACTTCCATAGCCTAGGCAGCTCATGTTAAGAGCCTTGGGTGGTCACTGAAGTCATACATAAGAGTCCTAATTGTTAAATTTAACAAAGCAGTCACTGTTCACTAACTTCCCCTGCAAGACCTCTGTCCTCAAATAGTTGTATTATGTGAGCTAATAGTAAAACTTGTTCTCAAAGACTTACCTTGTTTTAGTATATTAAGACTTACCTTGTTTTAGTGTATTTAGTGTGATATGTCTCATAAGTTTTAGATAAGCAAGCCTAAGAGCCCAATGCCATTGCTTGTTTCCTTAGGTGCTTCTTCAATTAATGATAAAACTTGTTCTCAATGACAAAAAAGCATATTATTGCAAAAATTAAAAGAATAATAAGAAAGGAAGTAGGAAGAAGAGTAGGAGAGAGGAAAGGATGATGGGGTGGTAAGAGCCATTGTGTTCTTAAAACTGTATGAGATACAAGAAATTTGTTCCATTTATATAAATTTTAAAAATTAATAAAGATATCTTCTAAGAGCTCAGGCATAATACTTACTTTAGGGAATTTTTGTCTGCTAGGTGCATTTCCTTTTTTAAATGCACTGGTGCTGTGTCATTGACAGGGCTTACTTACTAGCCTGGACTGTTGGCTGCTTCTCAGGCGTTTTGCTATCAAGGACCATAATCTGGCATCTTAAGGATAAAGAAATGTTTCCGTTTCTTCTCATAGATCTGTAGCATGTTTTCTGTGTTCATCCATCTCTGTTGGCTTGAGAAATTTCTTTGCTATCTCCAAACTGTCTCTTCCCGTTAGAATTAATTTCCTGTGAGAGTCCCTTCATTTTCTCCAGGGAGTTCCTGCATTCATCAAAGTTTCTGCTGAAACATTTAAACCCCCACTTTCAATCTTCCATTTTGTAATTTTCAAAGATATGTTCTGCCTTTGGACAATTTTGTCATAATACTTAATATCATTCTTAAACCCTTTTAAAGTTTTATCTTCCTTAGATAACTCAATATTTTGTTACTTCCTTGTTTGAGTTTTTGTTAGGAAACATTTATAAGAAGTTGTTGTTGAATTGTTATATTAAATACCAAGTTTTATGCTAATCTCTATTACTTATTATTAACTTGACTTTCAGCAATAAGAAAATTCCCTTGTGCTTTCCATACTGTCAGATCCCAGGAAAGCCTCAGAGACTGGAGTCTAGGTCTCTCTCCATGATGCCAATGTCTTCCCACGTCATTCACAAGACAGGCCTGAGGCTAAGCTTTGTGCCATCAGCAGGCTCTTCATGTACCTGCAGCTTGCCCACAATGGGGGTGAATAGCATCCCAATTAGTATAGAAATGAGGATTTCCGGTGCATGAGATATTTTCAGTACTGGAAGCAGAAAACTCCATGGCAACTTAGGAGAAGTCGGTTACCCTCTGTAGAATCCAAACCAGCACCTGTCAACCAGGACCCATCAGCAGGGAAGAGGCTCAAGGTGGGAGTATGGATAACCACCATATTCATAACATGCCTAGAATCTGGTAGTATGTTTCCAAGCTCTTTGGGAGATTGGCAGGGAAGCCCATGAACTGAGGGGATTGGCACACAGTTTTTTTTTTTTTTTTTTTTTTTTTTTTTTGACAGGCAGAGTGGACAGTGAGAGAGAGAGAGACAGAGAGAAAGGTCTTCCTTTGCCATTGGTTCACCCTCCAATGGCCGCTGCGGCCGGCGCGCTGCAGCCAGTGCACCACGCTGATCCGATGGCAGGAGCCAGGTACTTATCCTGGTCTCCCATGGGGTGCAGGGCCCAAGTACTTGGGCCATCCTCCTCTGCACTCCCTGGCCACAGCAGAGAGCTGGCCTGGAAGAGGGGCAACCGGGACAGAATCCGGCACCCTGACTGGGACTAGAATCTGGAGTGCCAGTGCTGCAGGCGGAGGGTTAGCCTAGTGAGCCACGGCACTGGCCGGCACACAGTTTTTACACTACACTGTGTGTCTTGAAGGGTCATGGGCTCTTGCCCTGCTTCCCCTAGAGTAATTAGAAAAACACCATCTTTAATTCCTTCCTTCCTGTCAGTGGGAGAGCCAGGTCCTCGATAAATGTGGAAATAGATATGAGAGGCCTAGAAGGTGCCTCCTCTTCACAGCCTGGCTTTCTTGTTGCCCCTCTGCTTGCTGAGGATAAAGACACAGGATTTCCTCTAAAGATTAAGTTCCTGCACAAGCCCTTAATCAAAGACTTCATGGCTGAGAAACTTAAGACCTTATAGAAAGCAGTGTTAGAGTAATCAAGGTTGAACATGCACAGCAGTACAAAATAGAAGTGAAGCTCACTAAAGAAGGCAATATATGCATTTTGCTTAATACTTACATAAAATTGAACACTTGGCAACACGTTTCCACTTACCATCCTTGCTCAATCATTTCAATGAGAGGCTTGTGAATAATTTCATGTATTTTCAAAAATATGCATACAAAATTCCATTTTACAGCATTTTCTTGATTATCACATGAGGAGACTGGTGATCTGGGTTTGCAATCACTGGTGACAAAATTTCTGTTTATGAACAAAAATTAAGCAGATATATTACAACAGGTCTGTATCTGAGCACCCCCAAATCACCTAGAACTTATGGACATCCTCAAATACTCCCCAAATACTGAGTCTTCATCACATATCTCTGAGATAGCAGCACCTAGGGGGTGTGTGTGTTTTGAATGGACAAATATGTACATACAGGGCCCCTCAAATGTTTGTAGAAACTAGAATTTAAAGGTAAGTTTGGTCTAGCAGTTAAGTTGCCAGCTGTATACCCACATCCCATAGTGGAATATCGAGGATGGAGTCCTAGCTTCCCTCTGAATTCTAGCTTCCTGCTGACACACCCTAGGAGGAAGCACACGACTGATAGTTCAAGTAGTTGGGTCCCTACCACCCCCATGGGAGACCTGGAATGAGTTCCTGGCTTCCAGCTTTGGCTTGCTCCAGCCTCCACCATTGTGGACATTTGTAGAGTGAACCAGTAGATGGGAACTCCTTCTGTCTCATATATTATATGTGGATATATATATATGTATCCACATATATACACACATTTATGTGTTTCTCTTGGTGTGAAAAATTTTAATGCCAAGAAACTTTTTCATAAGACAAAGGGCTCCATAAAATTTTTTGAAGACCCCTTGTATGCATTGATTTCAAAAGTTTTTGCACCAAAATATATTTTAAATTCCATTTTCCCCAAACTTTTTGAAGTTCCCTTGTGTGTATGTGTGTGTGTGTGTAAGAATATCATCAAGGGGCCAGTGTTCAGCCCACTTGTTAAGACTCGGGTTAATTTACCTCCATTGTACACAGGAGTGGTGAGGTTTGAGTCCTGGTTTTGGCTTCTTACTCTAGCTGATAATAAATGGTGAATGGGAGCTCTCTGTCTGCCTCTCAAATAAATGAGTAGAATAATAATGCAAAAGAACTTTTAAAAAGGGTTTCACCAGCCCCTGAGTCAGTGTGCTTCCAGTTCCCACTCACACCCATTCCTTTGTCCGTGGTCATTCTGGGAGCCATGGCTCTCCTCTTTCTTCATTTCCTCAAGTAGCTTTCCAAAAGAATTGTGGTTTGTAGCACACTTTCCCTGGCACTTGGGGGCCATTGGATTGCATTTGCTTCAAGCAGAAGAAAATATATCTCCTAGTAATTTGTCCAGGCATCTTACTTCTTTGTGCGGGAGGAACTTCAGAGGGATGTTGCTCCCTCATTTGCTCCAGGGTGGCAGGGCCAGAGCTTATGGAAATCTGTCAGTCTTGCCCTCATGATTGCGAGCTCATCAGGAGAGCATTAAGTATCACAATCTCAAAGGACAGAGGGACAGGGGCAGTCAACCAAGGAGGGAGAGCTCCTGTCATGAGAGAGCAGAGGCCCCTCCAGCAGACTTCTGCTTGTGGTCCACTTCCCGGCTCTGTGTCCCAGGAAACCCTCCACTGCAAGACAGATGGGCATGTGTGTCTGCAGACTTCCAGCATCTCCCGTAGAGGAAGGGCAGGAGGGAATGAAAGGGGAGAAGTCCACTACAGCATCTGCCTTGGAGCACAGGTCATGAGCTCCACGTGGCAGAGCTGACATCCATTCCGCTCAGAATTCCCAGACACTGACCCTGCAGCGGAGTTTCAAGGCTCCGTCCTCCGTGAATTCTCTGATTCCTCTTTGCTGCTGGGGCCCCTGCCTCTCCTTTCCAAGTTCTAGGCCTCCAGTTCTCTCCTCAGAGGTACTCCACAAATGGAAAATTCCTGTCTTGGATGACTTGTGTCATTTTAAACTTCATTGTGTCAGCTCACCATGAATAACTGAGTTTGGTAAGTTTTTAAAGGAATTTTTTAACCTATTAAAATTATGTTTTCTGTATAGACTAACCAGTTCAAATTATTGTCAGTTTCTATCTTCCAATTACACACATTTATGAGAATTCGTAGCTGGAGTGGTGGTGTCCTCCCAAGGGTAGTAAGTATGGATAACCCTACATTGCAGACAATATTTATCCTACTGGCTGACATCGCACAGTTCACTCTGAACAGTAATCCTACAGCTCAAGGCTGTGAGGATCTTGAGAGAAGAAGGAAGGAGGGAGGGAGAAAGACATGGAGGAAAGACCAACTATTAGGGATTGTAAACTTTTATGCACATAGTCTTAACATTAACCAAGTAGTATAATCCATTGTATTTACTCTTTGATTTCCAACACTAAAATAAAACATTTAGTAAGTTGAATGCATTAACACCATGTGTGCAAGTTCATGTATAAGTGGCAGTCAACAACAACTTTCTTTGCAACTGACCAAAGTAGAATGTGAATTTAGTAGAGAAGAAAACAACAACAAAAAGTAACTTTTACTAAGTTCAAAATCAGTGAGGTTATTGTGAGTCTTACTGATTTGTCTCTGAATCTCATGGAGGCCATGTTACTTCTCATAACCTGGACAACTGTATTGATGTGTTCTCTAGGGGAAACAAGAGCAATACAGATAGAGATAGGCAGCTGCATGAGCACATATGTACTAGAGGCATTGGCTCATGCATTGTAGAGGCTGCAATGCTCCCTAATAGGCTGTCTGCAGCTGAAGAACCAGGGAAGTCGTGGGGTTTTTCAGTCCATGGCCAAGTCCAAGAGTCTGAAGGCCAGATCAGGAGCTTCAGTGTTCAAGGGCAGAACAAGACAGATGTTGCAGCTCAAGAAAGATTGTTTCCTTTGGACTCTCAAAGAATTGGATGATGTCCACCTACACTGGTGAGACTCGGTCTATGGATTCACAGGCAAATCTCTTCTGCTGATATCAGCACACACAAGGGGTCTCTCTGCTTGTGGTGTTGCCCGCTAATCAGCCTCAGGCATGAGTTGCTCAAAGAAAAAACTTTATGTGCTTGTGACAAGTGAAGGAGACAGATGGGAGGGATGGTTCTCTAAAGTAACTGAGCCTCTGAGAAGCAGTATACCAGGGCTTCTACAGCAAGGGTTGGGGTGTGCCCTGGATGCTGAAAAGGGGGCATGAGGGCCTTCCTGCTGAAGCGAGACACATCTTCGTACTCTGGGTGTTCAAAACTCTGACTCACACTTGGTTTTGCAGCTTTTATGGGTAACTGGGTTTCTGGTCCTCAGTGCAATGTTGTAAGATCTGCTTTTCTGGAATGTCCTTGAAGAACAAGCTCAAGGAGAGAACTGGTTAAGATTCTCTGCCCCTACTCTTGTGCCCCACTATTGGCTACATCTATGCTCCTGGTTACAGGGACACCTTCACAGATACACCCAGATACATCTCATCAGCCAGGGCATCTGTAGCCCAGCCAAGAAAACACATAAAACTAAATTAACCACCATGGCAACTTTATAGGCATGTGACCTAGGTTCTTCTCCTCCCCCCGTCTCTCTGTCTGTATATGTATTTAATTTAATGTACTTTATTTTTCTTAGAACAATAGTTTACTGAAAAACCAAGCAAAATATACAAAAAATTTTCATATACTCTGCCTTCTTTTTTTTCCAGCAGTTCCCCTAGCATTAACAGTGTGCTTTGGTGGAGTGTATTCATTATAATTGATGCCCAGAATTGATCATTCCTAGTGATTAAAGCCCATCATTTACAATGGTGTTGTGGAGTTTTTGATAAATCAATAATGCAATGATTTCCCCAGTACAGTATCATATGAAATAGTTTCCTTGCCCTAAGTATCCCCTGTGATATATTTAGATTTTCCTCACACTCTCCTGCCCATATCCATATAAATCATGGAGTTTTTTACTGTCTCCATAATTTTGTGTCATGTAGCTGCATTCATACCAGTATGCAGCCTCTTAAGATTGGTTTCTTTTCCTTAGAAATATGCAATTAAAGTCCCTGCATATTTTTTGGCTTAATAGTTCATTTTGCTTTCATCATTGAATAATATTCCATTATGTAGATAAACCAGTTTGTTTATTCATTCATCCATTGACTAGCATCTTGATAGCTTCAGCTTTTCACTATTACAAATAAAGCTGCCATAAACATATGCATGTAGGTTTTTATGTGGACATGTGCTTTAAAGTTTGTTGGATCAATACCTAGTATCACAAGAATATGTTTAGATTTGTAAGAAACCGCCAGACTGTCTGTCAAAGTGGCAGCAACATTTTGCATTCCACCAGTATGAATGAGAGTGCCTGTTCTTTCACATCCTCATCAGAAGTTGGTGTTGTCAGGGTTTGGGGGTTGTAGTCATTCTAACAGGTGCAGGGTGGCATCTCATTGTTGACTTAATTTGCTCCTTAATTACATGATATTGAAACATCTTGGTATGCTTGTTTGCCATATTACAATTTCTTTTTTGAGGTATGTGTTCAGATATTTGGCTGGCTTTTTAGGAAAAAAAATTTTATTTGAGAGGCAAAGAGACACAGAGACAGACAGATTAAGGTTGGTAGGAGAGAACAGAGAACTCTGATCTGCTGGTTCACTCTCCCAAGTACCCAATAAGCCAGGAGTCAGGAACTTAATCCAGCTTTCACACTTGAGTGGCAGGAATCTAATTACACGAACTACCACTGCTGCCTCGTAGGGTCTGGATTAGCGGGAACTGCAGCCAGATAGCAAACCCAGGCACTCCAGTGTGGGACGAGGGCATCATAAGCAAGGTGTGCAACTCTGCCCATTTTTAAAGTAAGTTTTTACTACTGTTAATAGTTTTGTGTGTTGCCATGGGCTTTAGAATCAGTGAGGTCTGTGTTCAAATCCTGGTGTGTGACTTGGAAGAGTCGCCTGATCTTCCCTGGCCTCTGTCTGATTCTCTGTGTCACAAGGCACTGATGCAGAGCTTGTGGTGATGCCGTGGGGAGAGGGAGGGTTGAAGGGCACAAGAATCTAGCCTTGTGCCTGGAATTTTAATGGGCTACCACATACTTCTCTTCAAAGAATTAATGGTTTGGGATCTTTGTATTCCACGGTCTTCTTAGACAGTGGACAATGGCCATCGGCTGCTGTTTGCTGCGAGCTGGGAGAAGCTGAGCCCACGTGCTGTCTCATCACAGGAGGACAAGCAGTGGGCAAGCCACCCAGGGATGCTTCATGAGCCACAGAAGGAGGCGCACACATTTCACTGCGGGAAGAGCCCATAAAGCAAACTTGCAAGTTGGAAAAAACCTGCAATAATAACCGTGCACTGTGGCTCTGGGCTTTACCTCACACACTGCACACACCCACACCTCAGCTGACTTCAAACTTTGCTTCAAGACATCTCATATCCAGAAGATTTAAAAAGACTCGGAAATATTTTTAGCAGAGGTGGCAGGGGTGCACGGACCCCATCCCACCCAAGGTTGAATGTGGCCTTCCTCTCAAATTTCCTTTAGGTTGGTGAATAAATTGTTGTGCATTTGACACAAAATCAGTAACTGTCATGCCTTCCTAGTCGAATGATAATTTTCTACCAAAAACTCTTTCCTTAGCAATGGTAAATCTTCATCTACTGTTGACAGATTCAATTTTTGCAAAACGCCAAAAAGTCTGGGGAGTGAAATTCAGCTTAGCAGGTGTTACTGAGCAGTTGCTACCTGCCATTTGCTTGTTTGCTCTCACATCCATCCCCTCCCACCCCTTCCCTGGCAACCACCCTCCATGTTTGACTTTGTTAAGGTAGCTAGGTAGATATTAGCCCATGTGTGTGAGAGGGGCTGAAGAAAATGAGAAGTTTTAAAGAAAACAAGGACACAAGCCTGAAATCTGGGCAGCGATTACATCTGAAGTCATTGCTCTTGTTCTCCAGCCCTGTTTCAGGCCCCTCTGAGGACAGCTCAGGGGAATCCTCCCTGCCCTGCACCAAGGAGACTATTAGATCTGATAACACTGTCCTGGAAAACCTCCTGGGAGGAGTTTGAGGAACTGTACAGCCAGCAATCCCTTGCCCGCAATTTCCCAGAAAAGGGAGGAGGGGGACAGAAATGGGGGCTACACACATCTGTAAAAACTGAAGTCCGAATTCAGATAGTGCTCCGAGCTCTTTCCTGAGATGTGCACTTTCAACGTTCAGCTTTGCTCACTTAGCACTCCCCTCTGTCTCGTGACCAAATTCTTTTCTTGCACAGAGACAAGAATCCCAGAGCTGACTGTCTCCATTCATGAGTCAAGCTCAGCCAATAGCAACCCGTTAGGAGACTGGAGAGGAGGCAGTGTGGATGGACATTTCCGGGGTCCTGCTCTGCTCCCTGGGTGGGGGGATCCCTTTTTAAGTTTGGGGTTCCCATGCTCCAGCTGCTGAGTGTGTTGCTGCTGCAGGCTTACAGCTGAGATTGCCTTTAGTAGCTCGTGCCTGGAGGGGCCTCCATGCGACACAGCCCCTGGAACCCTCATCTACCCTCTGGCTGTGTGGGGTATCAAGAGCCCGTTCCCATTGCCCCATGGCAGGAAAAACACTGTCACGGGGATGCTCTCTGTACCCCAAGCCCCCTGCAGGATCTGGCTCCACTTCGACATCACCTGGGACTCCATCCTTCCTTCCATCCCGTCCTTTTCCTTGGCCTCATGGACTTCTGAGAGCCCTTCTCAGTACATGACTTGCACACAGTCCCATCTCAGCCTGCATTTCCAGGTCACCCAGCTGGAAGTCAGGGGGGAAGCCAGGGTTTTCCTCCCTTTCTTGCTCAGCCTCAGGTGAGTGTGATGTAGCAGTCCTCATGCCCTCATCATTCCAGCTGTCACCCAGGTCGCTTGCACTATCCTAGCTGTCCCTGGTTATCCTAGAGCCCGTGAGCTGACAGCGTGATGGCCGTGGCTTCAGCTCCTTTCTGCAGATTCGTCCCAGCCAGGAGTCCCATGTGCTCAGCAGGCAGGCCTTGGGAGGCCCTTCCTCACATCCTTCCTTGGGTAGTTCCAGCTCTCTACTCTGGGGACACTGTCACAGGCTGTGGCCTGCCAGCTGCAGCAGTGGCAGCAGCTTCACAGATGCTAGCCTCTGGGTTTCCTGGCCTTCTCCTCACTTGTGCTTTTCCAACATCTCTGTAAGTTCGTTGGGTTAAATTCCCTCTCTTGGGCTTGTGACCTGGACCCCGTGTTCCCAGCTGGACACTGACTGGTGCACTACAACTCGAGCTTCCTTCTGGGAAACACGGGACTTTGCATCAGCCGCTGGCTGTTCACAGTTAACCTCTTACAACGCCAGGTGCCCCTGGCTGTGACAGAAGGCGCTGTCTGGCCCTCTAGGAGCTGTGGAAACAGCACACCGGCTGTCCCGGGTGGCTCTGGCAGTGCAGTGGACTCTTGGCAAGGCTCGCTTGGGAGGTGATGCTGGGCTGAATGGAAAAGGCTGGTGATTTTACAGGACGGCCGCTGTACATTTTTTTCCCTTTCCCCAAGCCAATTTTACTCTTGAATGGTATCAGAAAGGTGGTTTGTAGATCCCACTTAAACCCCATTCTGTGCTCTCTGGCCTTTGCTGGCACTGAGTTAATTAACTCTGCTTTCAGCCTCTCTTATAGGGAAGTGAAGGGGCTAAGCAGTCACTCTGAGAGTTGGGTGCAGGCGAGCAGTCGCTGATGCACACCAGGCAGAGATGTGAGTCAGCAGGTCCTGCGCGAGCATTTCTGGACGGGGTGGGATGGTGCGGCTGACTCTTGCTGAGTGCCCCCCAGCCAGTCTGTCTCCTGTTCTGGCCTTAGCTTTCTGGCCAGGAAAGCCAGCAGCAGAGAGCGGGTGCTCAACGGGGTAAAATACTCACCAAGGGGGCAGGTGCCATGAATGCACTGTATTCAGGCCCAATGATTCCTCCCTCTTCGAACTCCTTATGATGGTGACCTCTCCTACCTTTGTTACTGATTCCCGTGTCTTAGATTCCACCTCCAAAGACTTGCTTTTTTGGTTTTGTCAATATTCACACTTTATTTTCCCAAGTTGTCTGTTACGTTGCCTCTCCTGAGCTCAAGCCCCAGCATTTTAGTTGAGCCTCCCTACACAATCGTAGCAGCCCTCCTTGATCTTGGCCCTGCGGCTCAGCCCCTCCAGCCCACCCAGCCACTGCCTTCATGTGAACTTTGCTCAGTGTACATCCGGTCCTGCTGAGATACCCCTGTGACTCTCTAACACCATGGAGGAATTTGGTCCTCGCTGTGGCCATGGGAAGTACAGGTCCTCCAAGATCTGATCCCTTTCCCCTTTGTCTGCTTTCCGCTCCTCTCCATGCTCCATGAAGATAGACACGTAAGCTCCTCCTCACATTCCACCTCCTGTTCCCCCTCCCTTTTCTCTCTCTGCCGTCAGGCATCCTATTTCCCTGTGTGACAGATGCTGGCTCATTGCTCATCAAATAGCTTTTCTCCTTCTCCTGGAAACAAAGTTGGATCTTATTTTCCAGTCTCCCTTGTAGTGAGGTAAGCCACAAACAGTTTTAGCCACTTCAGAACCCTCCTACACCCTCTCTGTTCTCTCGCTTGTCTCCTGATAGAGGCTTAGGGTCTGGAGGAAGATCCAGAAGCCCTGGGCCATGGCAAATAGCCAGGCAGAAGGAGCCTGAATCCACGAGTGACTGTGTGGAGCACAGCCCTACCTCACACCCCAGTCTTGGGGTCTTCAATGGACTGTGGCATGTGCAAGAAATAGGGTATCTGTCATTTGTGACACCAACAGGAAAACAAGAAGCAGCAGAAATCAGGAGCTCGGTGCAGGACTGAGCCACCTCTACAGTGCTGCTGCAAACGAATCGAGCCAAAAGACAGTGCCTTTCGAGTCCATTTTACTCCTATGCTCACAGGTCTGCGGCCACCTGCACTTCAGCTCCTGAGGCTGAGCTCCCCTGGCAGATCTCTTGGCAGCAAGCTCGGCTCCAGGCTGTGGTTGGGTTTGCTCCACCTGATTTCTTCTGGGTTGAGGTACAGCAGCTTTCTGGGACACGAACTGCTCAGGGCAAGTCACTGGAACCCAGGAGCCCACACTCTGCAAGCATGCTCAATAGTACGCACGTGAACTGCCCTTGTGAAATCTGCTCACCTTATGTTGTCCAGTCAAGAGTTACCGGGGCAGCAAGGTAGGAGAGAACCTCAAAAAGTGGGTGGAAAAAGCCCATTATCATTCCTTTTCCATGAACTTTAAAAAAATACTCTCCTAAAATCCACCCCAAATAGAGAGGGCAGGAGTGAATATTTGCTGAAAAATTCCCTATAAGTGTTGCAGAACCCCCAGAAGTATGACTCTCAGCCCCTGGTCTTGGGTTCCCCCTAGGAGAACCCTGGCCTCATCCCTCTGCCCCTGACAGAACAGGTTTAGGAATCCACTCCGTCCTCTACCAACCCACTGTGCTATAAATTATTCATTCCTAAGCACTGCAGGCCTTGGACTCTGTAACTGGTGAGGCAGACTGCCACCCCCATGCCACTGAGCTGATTAGAAGTAGGCTCATTTTTCTCACGCACTGTAAAGCATATTATGAGTGAAGGAACTCCGATTTGTAAAGGAACCATTCATTCTAAGTCTTGTGTTTTAATCATGGTGAGAGATTCCTAATGCTCCTCCTGACATGTGTTCACAGCAGAGGACTGTCACACAAGGGTACGCTGAGCTGATCCTTTCCTTTGGGGAGATTTTCTTGTTGTAACTAAAGCAAGTTTGAGGGGCCAGCACTGTGGTTCAGTGGGGCAAAGCCCTGGCCTGAAGCGCCGGCATCCCATATGGGCACCAGTTCCAGACCTGGCTGCTTCACTTCTGATGCAGCTCTCTGCTGTGGCCTGGAAAGGCAGTGGAAGATGGCCCAAGTGTTTGGGCCCCTGCACCCATGTGGGAGACCCGGAGGAAGCTCCTGGCTCCTGGCTTTGGATCAGTGCAGCTCCGGCCATGGTGGCCATCTGGGGAGTGAACAAGCAGAAGGAAGACTTCTCTGTCTCTACCTCTCCCTGTAACTCTTCTTAAAGAGAAAAAAAAAATAAAGCAAGTTTGACTGCACAGTCAACAAAGGATGCACGCTGAACCGGGGTTCCCCTGCCACAGTCCTGTTGTGCCAAGTTTCACATCTGTGAGCCCCACTCAGTATCCCCATCCCATTCCAGTAGCTCCTGACCATGTCCTGAAATTACTTCAGCAAAGACATCAGCTGCCCCTGTGTGTGTTTTGCTCCACGGTCATTAACATTTTAAAGAGGATAACCAGGATAACCAGGACTCTCAGCTTCTCTCAGAGCTGGTTTCCTGCCAGGGGGAGGAGGCTAAAGTAATGTCTCAACCCTTCCTTCCTTTCTCCATGCACTCACACCTGTGGGTAGGGATGGTGCTAGAGCAAC